>NC_139986.1:29466535-29746535 GCF_963993115.1 Abramis brama
AGTCCAAGTATATTTGGCCTGTACTCGTACTCAATCTTTTGCCTAGCCTATTAGGGTCATATAATGGTACATGCACTTTTACAAGTTGATTGAACTGAAATGTGTGTTGGCAGTGCCTGTACACAACCATCATAAAATGATAAAAATTCATCCAGTGTTTTTTTTTTAAATCTTCTTATATGTTTCCCCTGTCTCAAATCTGTGTCTGAAACCATTGTGATTTAGTGACTTATTTGATCTCTTATTCAATCTCACATTCAATCCCACTACTGGAACTGTGTTCTAGAAATAAATGTGATAATGATATGAGGGTAGCCATAGATTCAGAGGCATAAAACTGTAAGTATTACACACAACAATGCAACAATAAGAAGACCATAATAAAACAATGCATTGACATTTACTTTTTACTTTTGATACTTAAGTACTTTTAAAAACAAGTACTTCTGTACTTTTACTTAAGTAAAAATCAGTCTTTACAACTCTTACTTGTAACGGAGTAATATTTGACCAGTGGTATCTGTACTTTCACTCAAGTTACGAAGTTGTGTACTTTGTCCACCTCTGAGTATATACATGCAAATATTTCTTAAATAAATACATGCAAATGTGTGTATTTATATATACAAAATAATTATACACAGTACACACACATATATTATGCAAACACAAACTTTTATTTTGGATGCGATTAATCGCGATTATTTTTTCCCCAGCACTATAAATAACAAAATAAATAAAAAACTGTTTTTGTTTAGACCCATGACCTATTACCACCCATTGCTAATTATACCAACGACAGAAATAAGCACAGATACAATAGCTTAATATGTGGGAGAGCGCTGCTATAGAGTGACGATATTGTATTGCAATAGGTAGCGCTTCAAAGTCAATAACAAATCAAAACTTCAATCAACAATCATTTGTAACTGTAAGGGTTTAATGACAATATATGGTTATGGTTACACTTAAAATAGCTACAAAATAGATGTATGAGATGATAAAAACTTATACCATTAATTGTACCCAGCATATACTGTATGTATATAAATGTAAATGTTACCTGGGAGATAGAAAGAGAGGGAGAGAGAGAGAGAGGGAGAGAGGGAGAGAGAGAGAGAGAGAGAGAGAGAGAGAGAGAGAGAGAGAGAGAGAGAGAGCGAGAGATGCAGCGGCAGGCGCAAAGTGTTTTTTGATAGTTTCAGCCTGACGCAGTTTTCATTTTCATGTCCTGCTCCACATTGTTTAAATAGCAAACGCATTTGCACCCATCTGTGCGCCCATGCTGGTCGTAAAACTGTCTGAAAACTGAAACTGTATGTTAGAATACTGGCCTGTGATCAGGCCAATTGTTGGCGTGTTGCTATTTTGAGGAAATTAAATAGACTGAGGCATTGACCAACTGAAACCTGGTCTAAAGTCAATGACGCAGTATTTATTTATTTTTTGTTATTTAAAGGTGCCATGTGTTATGTCTGGCAAAAAATCAAGTCATACTCCACATTCCATACCAGATGGGGGCAGTATACCTCCAGAAAGTGAATTGGTCTACTCTAGAGCAGTGGTTCTCAACTCCAGTCCTCGGGACCCACTGCTCTGCACATTTTGTATGTCTCCCTTATTTAACACACCTGAATCAGATCATCAGCTCGTTAGGAGAGACTCCATGAACTGATTTGAGTGTGTCAGATAAGAGAGACATACAAAATGTGCAGAGCAGCGGGTCCCGAGGACTGGAGTTGAGAACCACTGCTCTAGAGTAACAAACGAGAAACGGCATAGTCTCTATCTTCACAACGACCCTAGAGCCATAGCCGAAGCCGAGCCAATCACAGCTCTCAGATTCTGTCAATTTTATTACGCAATTCAAACAATAAATTCCGTTTTGGCGCTTGTAAATGTTACACGACAGATTGCCCGTGAACCGATCATCTCTACTAGCTAATAGTAAAAAAACACGAACACTGTTGAAAGATACAGTAGGCTACAACTTACCAAAATGTATTACTCATACATAATATCGATCAATCAGTGTTTTTATCAGCGTGAAGAGGTCAATAACACAGCTGGAGAACAATTATGTCACATTTACCTCAGGAAAGCCATTTAATAAACATAATATAGGTCACGTAGTTGGCAAGAAAAAAAGAGCTATAGAGAGTATTGTGCTATATATGTGTACTATATTACAATACTACATATTTATTATATTTTTACTTATATCATTAAATAAAGTTGTCACCGCCGCCGACTTGAGCAGCAAAGAAGCGCTGGCTGCCCTGTCAAGGAAGCTTGTCAAAAAGTACGGGGAAACTTGACCACTCTGAATAGTGAGTGAGTGCGCGCTCGCGGCCGGGGCTCTCTCTCTCTCTCTCTCTCTCTCTCTCTCTCTCTGCTCGTTCTTAGAGGCAGAAGAGCGCTTAAAATTTCATATTTTGGTATGAACATTCACCCGCCAGTGTGGCGGATAGCCTTTTGAGATTTACTCGCCAAACAGAAAATCTACCCGCATTTGGCGCTTGGCTTGGCAGGTGTTAGTTTCAGACCCTGCATGCGTCCATTTGGGGTTCATTATCATCGAAGACATTTCAAGCTTCTTAGGAAATGTTACATTTTAGCATCAGCTTGGTAGAGACGGGCTCTGGAAGATAACAGGTGAAAACCGGATCGGATCTGTGGGTAGAGCTAACTATGAAACAGTTAACAGCTAACTATAACAGTTAGCCATCGCTAACATTTTAGCACGTTTATCGAACAGCCTTCGATACATTTCTATGTTATAACTTCCCGAAAAAACGACACAAACATATAAAACAAACTTCTAGCGAAATACTAACAGCATCTTACTTACCAATCCAAAAGAAATGTTGCAAGTCTGGAGTCGAACCTCATTTCTTTCATGTCCATCAGTTGTCTCCAGCGATGGAAAGCAGTGCCAATATTTACTCGGGTTCGGCTTCTTTTCTTATCTGATTTTATTTGTGATTCCGAGTGCGTTTTTTTCCCTGCAGCGGGTGGTTGTGGTGGTGGTAGGGGTCTCTTGCCAAGGGCTTTAGCCATTCTTCCGCTCTCTTCCCTGAACTGAAATGTAGTAGTGGGCTGTACTTTCCACACGATTGACATCAGGTTCAAGTACGCCCACAAGCCGTGCGAGTTATTCGTGTATTGCAGTTTGGCTGGTGGTTATGTTGCCCGCATACTGCCTCCCATGGCCGAAACTGGTATTACGACAACTGTCGGGCCGTCAGTGTTGTGCCTGAATGCGTTCATTGAACGATAGTTCATGAACTCGTTCATATTTTGGGCGAACGTGCACTAAACGTACGTATTACTGCCTGATGAACGTTAGGCCTACTGTGAAGTGTGAACTCGTTCATTCTGGTGTCTGTGAACGGCACACTCTCTCAGTTTAACTTCGTTCAATAGGATGCCAGATTTCTATAGAGCCTTCCAGGCGAAAACCCACCTAAAACACACCGTAAACCAGCCTTATTATGTAGCGGAAAAAACACCCAATCTGGCAACACCAGCCACCAGTGTCCACTGACTCTCTAGATCGAACTCGTTCATCAAAATGAACAAATCTTTTTTCGAGTCATTTTGTTCATTTAAGGGGCTTTAAATGTTATACTATTAACTGGCAAATTCCCCGAACACATCCACCTACGCAATCTTGATCATATTCTGAATTAAAAAATCATTATAATGCAGTCAAAAATCGTTTACAGGGAACATAAATAATTACTTTACCTCGAGTCTTTCGTTTATTTGTCACGTGACAGATGCAATGAATGGATCGTTCATGAACGACTCATCACTTACGTTAAATCAAATCAAAACAAAAAGCAGCAAGGAGGCGTATGATCATTTAAACAAGTTTTATGACAAGGTCGGTGAGGATGGGAAAAATCTGACGCAAAGCTTCAGTGTTAAAACTGATGAAATAATTGTATGTGGTTCTATATGGGCTGTGGCAATCATTTTGAAAAATAATATCTCGCAGCAACATGGAAAAAAAGAACTATGAACTAGTTCATTTTTGGAACTGTGAACTTAGTTCAAAATTTTGAGTATATGAACTATGAACTGAACTAGTTCATTTTAAAATTTGTGAACTGAACTTTGAACTAGTTCATGTAGAAAGTGAACTTTCCCAACGCTGCGGGCCGTGGCTAGTAATTTAGCATGCTAATTCAGGTTGATATCTCTGCAGCACTATAACTTGACATTTTTTTAATGACATAATCGCCCTTATTTCTTCTCATTCTTTTGATGCGTGTAGCTCATTTTTTGGATATTTTTACCTCAATTTTTACACATGGCACCTTTAATGAGCGCATTAGTAATGTGCGCCTATAGGCCGGTCCACAACACACATACACTTTGTCCCGTAGATGGTCTGCTCACACGCTTTAACCTCACGAACGAGCAGATCCGTTTCTTGCAATGCAAATTCAGAGAAGCGTTTAGTTTTCTTGAAAATTCCGCCAAATAGCGAATACGCCACGGCGCTAGCACAACTGGCTTTATAGGGAATAGGAGAGACTCTTTTTGGTTTATTGCACGTATCGCCCCAAAACACACCCATTACTCATAATTACTCAAAGGGTTTTGGACACACCCTGAAAGCACTTGCGCCTTGCACTTTAGACCATGAGCTTATATCGTTCAAAGAAAAGAGGAGGCAAAGAATGCCCCAAGAAAAAGAGACAGAGAATAAAAGAGACAGAGCAACTTTTACAATCTTATTTTATCCCTTCCTTGACCATGTGACTGTAACCCAAATGTGAGACATTCAAACTGACCAATCAAAAAATGCCAACTTCCGCCACCATACTAAAGGTGTGACAATTCGGAGACCCCCGATGTACACACTTTTGGCCAGGTCTTGATCACTATCAGCACTTCTGTGCCTTTATATATATCTCTGATTATTTTCAATCCTACAAAACTTTTTAATGATTTAGCTACAATGAAATATTTAATGTCTTTTGTCTTTATTATGTAACTTTATGCATGTGGCCAGACCACAAGATCTTACATAATAACTTTATAATAACTTTATTCTTATATAGCGCCTTTAAAGCAGCTTCTCAAGGCGCTTTACATACTAGAACAAGCAAATTTAAAATACAACAATACAAAAAATACAATACAACAATACACACACAAAAAAAAAAAAAAAAAAAAAAAAAAAAAAAAAAAAAAAAAAAAAAATCAAGTAAAAGCTAACCTAAAAAAATGCGTTTTTAAAAGAGATTTGAAATTACTTAGAGACTGTGCATCTCTGATATTTGGAGGAAGAGCATTCCAAAGCCTAGGTGCATATGATGAGAAAGCCCTGTCCCCCACAGTACGCAATCGAGTCTGTGGGACCGCCAATAGACCAGCTTGTGAAGAGCGTAAATGACGCTTGGGTGTGTATAAAGTTAAAAGCGCAGACAGATATTGAGGTGCCAAACCATGCAGTGCCTTATATGTGAGCATAAGGATTTTAAAATCGACTCGGAACCTGACCGGGAGCCAGTGCAAAGACTTTAAAATCGGTGTAATATGCTCATTTCTCCTAATTCCAGTCAAAATCCTAGCAGCAGAATTTTGTACACTTTGTAATTTGTTAAGTGTGGTTTTAGGGACCCCAGCAAGAAGTGCATTGCAGTAGTCAATGCGGGAAAAAACAAAGGTATTAATAAGCCTTTCAGTCACCGAGAGGGATAACATAGAGCGAAGTCTAGCAATGTTTCTGAGATGAAAAAAAGAGTTTTTAACAATGTACCGCACATGAGAGTCAAAGGACAGACTAGAATCAAATATAACTCCCAAGTTTTTTAATTTAGTTT
Organism: Abramis brama; assembly: GCF_963993115.1. NCBI lineage: Eukaryota > Metazoa > Chordata > Actinopteri > Cypriniformes > Leuciscidae > Abramis > Abramis brama. The sequence continues at coordinate 29,472,376 of NC_139986.1, forward strand.
GTGCCTCCAAATCAGAGCCATCTATGTTTAAAATTAGTGAACCAGCCTTACGAAGCTGATGAGGGGTGCCAATAAGCAAGACCTCAGTCTTATCACTATTGAGACACAAGAAATTTTGGGACATCCATGTTTTTATCTCAGAAATATAGTGTGTTAAAAAAGGAACATCCAGATTTTGACCAGGTTTTGAGTGAATATAAATCTGAGTGTCATCTGCATAAAAGTGATAATTAAGCCCAAGTGATCTTAGTAGCAGTCCAAGTGGAAATATGTACATGCTAAAAAGTAACGGGCCTAGAATTGAACCTTGAGGAACACCCGTACGGACAGAGCCGATCTCAGACCGAAAACCACTCATACAGACGAACTGTTTACGATCAGAGAGGTAAGATCTGAACCAGGTTAAAACAATCTCAGAAACACCAAAGACAGTTTCCAGACGGTTGAGTAAAAGATTGTGATTGACAGTATCAAAAGCGGCACTAAGATCAAGGAGGATAAGAATAGAAAGAGAACCAGAATCTGAGGCTATTAACAGATCATTGGTGACCTTGACCAAGGCTGTCTCAGTACTATGAAATTTCCGAAAACCAGACTGAAGGGGCTCAAAAAGATTATTTACTGTGAGATGACTGTGTAGCTGCAAAGCCACAACACGTTCCAAAATTTTTGCCACAAATGGAAGATTTGATATAGGGCGATAATTATTTAAATTATCCAAATCTGCGTCATGCTTCTTCGGAACAGGCGTTACAGCAGCAGTTCCCTTTCAAGGGAACTCGCGTTGCGTCGAGTTTGACGCTATGGGAACGCTTTGCGTGATGACGTCTTGAAGCACATGTAAAATCAGTCCAATGGTGTAGCGGGACGTCAGAGGCGGGTGACGTCACGTACCAGGAAGCTATAAAAGCCGGCCTGAAGCAGGAAACAACAGCTTTCTGAGTCTTCAGTTGCGCTCTGTGTGAAATCTGTCTGTATATTTGGTGTTGTCTGTCTATATCATATATATATATATTCAGTATGGCGAGCGAGCAGCAGTTTAGAGTGTGTGTCCATCCCTGCCCGCGTTATTTAACGGGAGGTGACACACACACTCTTTGTGTTGTTTGTTTGGGAGAGGAGCACGCCGAGTCAACACTCGAGGGTGGTGACTGTGTGCATTGCTGTGCGCTTCCATTGCGTACGCTCCGATCCCGCTTGGCTCGGTTCAATCCCGACTACGCTCCCCAGGGCTCGGGTCCCGCCGCTGCCGAGGCACGGCGTCGATCTCAGACCTGGGGTTCACAGATGGATTTATCAGTGGATGTTGAGACGGGCTCTGCCTTATCTCAGCATCCGTCTGATAGATCCAGTGCCTCTTATCAGGGTGTGGAAGCACGCGCTGCGGTTCCTTCCCCCCCGATAGAGGTACCAGTACTGCAACTATCCAGCTCTGAGGAGTTGGATGTTGTGAGTATTGTAGCTGAGTCTGAGGATTCGCCACCTCAGTCTCATGCGTTTGAGGAACTGCTCGATGTCATTACTAGAGCTGTTGACAGACTGTCTATTGAGTGGCCAGTAGATAGGCAGGACGTTCGTTCGAAAAGTGAGCTCGACGAACGCTTCCTGCCATCTCGTGCGCAGCCCCAGCGCAGGAGCCTGCCGTTTTTCCCCGATCTCCACACCGAGGTGTCGAGATCGTGGGCGAAACCAGTGTCATATTGAGTGTATACTGCACAAACATCACACTATTCATCCATTCACAATTATAAAGAGCATGGTTATGGGGAGATGCCGAAGGTGGAAGAGACGCTCGCGAGCTATCTCTCTCCAGCAACGGCATCTTCTCTGAAGGCTCCTGCACTTCCATAAAGCTTATGCCGCCGCCGGTTAAGCTGCAGCGTGTTTACATACAATGTCCATAATGCAGGCTTACCAGGCTGAGTTATTGGGTTTTTAGGAGGGCGGGGGTATTAGTGCTGATACGGTATCTGAACTGCGCATAAAGGACAAAGAAAAACATGTTCTTTTAGATGCACCAGTATCCACGCAAGGGTTATTTGGAGACGCAGTTAATAGTGCTGTAGCGAAGTCACAAGAAGCTTCAAAACAGGCAGCTGCACTTCAGAAACTTCTCCCCCGCCGTTCTTTCTATGAGGCTGCTGAGCGGGAGCAGCCTCACTCCTCTAAAAAGAGCGCTGAGCACCGCGCCACTCAGATACAGAGCGTTTCCTCCCGTGCTCCCCCACAAAAATCTCGGGGACACGGAGGGCGCTCTCAAACCCAGCAGTCCTCGAGGGGTAAAACGGATCTGCGGACCGTTATTACCGCCAAGAAGGCTGCTGGGGAAAAAGTCCTGATGTCTGAGGGCTCAGGACAAATGAGGGTAGTCCCCCCGAAGCAGAGCGGTTAACACCTCTTTTCACGGTGCCCGTCTCTCTTCGGTGCCCTCAGGGGACCGTTCTGCCAACCCTGCCGCCTCCGGCGTTACAGGGCGCAGTGGTCTCCGGCGAGCACATATCTCAAGGTCCACCCGGAAACGTAGTGGCCTCGGGATGCCCGCCCCCTCTGAGGAGGGTGCTAGAGCAGTCTGTTTGGTCGTTCCCTGCCGGTGCGCCGTTACAGGGCGACGAACCGACTGCTCAACAGCAGGAGAATAATACGGTGCCCGTCTCTCTTCGGTGCCCTCAGGGGACCGTTCTGCCAACCCTGCCGCCTCCGGCGTTACAGGGCGCAGCGGTCTCCGGCGAGCACATATCTCAAGGTCCACCCGGAAACGTAGTGGCCTCGGGATGCCCGCCCCCTCTGAGGAGGGTGCTAGAGCAGTCTGTTCGGTCGTTCCCTGCCGGTGCGCCGTTACAGGGCGACGAACCGACTGCTCAACAGCAGGAGAAAAATACGGTGCCCGTCTCTCTTCGGTGCCCTCAGGGGACCGTTCTGCCAACCCTGCCGCCTCCGGCGTTACAGGGCGCAGCGGTCTCCGGCGAGCACATATCTCAAGGTCCACCCGGAAACGTAGTGGCCTCGGGATGCCCGCCCCCTCTGAGGAGGGTGCTAGAGCAGTCTGTTTGGTCGTTCCCTGCCGGTGCGCCGTTACAGGGCGACGAACCGACTACTCAACAGCAACAAAATCCAGAAACCAGTCTCGAGAGACTGGTACCTCTAGTAGAATCTTTGACAGCGTGGAAGCTACTGTCAAATGTTTCTCGTTGGGTCCTGCAGACCGTGGAAAAAGGGTATTAGATACAATTCTAGTAACGCCCACCGCGGTTTATGGGGGTCCTGCCCACAGTGGTGGGCCCCGAGCAGGTTCTGGTTATGGAACAGGAAGTAAACACTCTGTTAGAGAAAGGGGCCATAGAATATGTACCTCCCTCCAACAGGGAAACCGGGTTTTACAGCCGGTACTTCATAGTTCCAAAGTAGGACGGGGGATTGCGTCCCATTTTAGGTCTTCGAGTTGTCATGCAGCTCAAGTTCAAAATGTTAACATTGAGACAGTCGTGCCACAGATTAGTCCGAGGACTGGTTTGTCACGATAGACCTCAAGGACGCATATTTCCATCCGTCCGTGACATTGGAAGTTCCTGAGGTTTGCTTTCGGGGGCAAAGCATACCAATATCGAGTTCTTCCATTCGGCCTGGCTTTATCACCCCGCACTTTCACCAAATGCGTGGATGCAGCTCTGGCGCCTCTGCGCCTCCGGGGTATTCGCATCACGAACTACATCGACGATTGGTTGGTTTTAGCTCAGTCGCATTAGATGGCGGTTCAACATCGAGATGTTGTTCTCGCCCATATGAAAGAGTTGGGGTTACGGCTGAACGCCAAGAAGAGTGTGCTTTCTCCACTCCAGAGGACCACTTTTTTAGGCGTGGTTTGGGATTCAGTGTCGATGCAGGCGCGCCTGTCATCGCCACGCTTCGATCCTGGCAGCCGTGAGAAGTGTAAAGCTAGGCCAGCTACTCACTGTCAAACAGTTCCAGAGACTGTTGGGTCTCATGGCAGCAGCTTCCAACGGGATACCTTTTGGACTGCTGCACATGAGGCCCCTGCAGTGGTGGCTCAGGACCAGAGGGTTTTTCCCCGAGGGGCAACCCATTTTCGCACAATCAAGGTCACGCGGTGATGCCTACGTGCCTTGGTTATGTGGAAGAAACCTTGGTTCCTGTCCCAGGGCCCAGTGCGGGGAGCTCCTTGTCGTCGCAAACTGCTAACGACGGATGCTTCCCTCACGGGTTGGGGAGCGATCCTGAGGGTCGCTCATCTCAAGGTCTGTGGGAAGACCATCATCGTTCCTGGCTATCAATCGCCTAGAGATGTTAGCTGTCTTCCGGGCTCTGAGGAGCTTTATCACAGGTCTCAGGGGACACCATGTGTAGTACATACGGACAACACGTCGGTAGTCGCCTATATCAAGGGGGTTTGCGCTGGCACGCCATATCCTCTTGTGGTCCCGGGGGAAGTTGCTGTCACTCAGGCAGCCTACATCCCCGGGGTCCAGAATTTAGGAGCAGACACTCTGTCGAGACAGGGGCCGAGGCCCGGGGAATGGTGGCTCCACCCCCGAGGTGGTGGAGCTGATATGGAATTTATAAGTGGGTCTGTTTGCGTCTCGAGAGACGTCTCACTGTCCACTTTGGTTCTCCCTCACGCATCCAGCTCCTTTGGACTGGATGCTATGGTGCAGACGTGGCCGAGGCTACGTCTGTACGCTTTTCCCCTAGTTGCTCTGCTCCCGGGAGTTCTGGAGAGAGTTCGCAGGGACCGGGTTTGCCTGCTTCTTATAGCCCCGCGCTGGCCGGGCAGAGTATGGTTTCCCGATTTTGTGTCACTCCTCGACGGGCCTCCTCTGGAGCTACCCGTCAGGAGGGACCTTCTGTCCCAGGCGGAGGGCTCGATATTTCACCCCCGCCCAGAACTGTGGAACCTGTGGGCTTGGCCTCTGAGGGGGCCCAGCTCATAGAGTCAGGTCTCTCAACTGAGGTTGTTGAGACCATTCTACAGTCCAGAGCTCCCTCCACGAGGAAACTTTATGCCCTGAACTGGAGAGTATTCACCTCTTTGTGTAGTGACCGTCGGTTGGATCCAGTCAACTGCCCAATTGGTACAGTTCTGGAGTTCCTGCAGGACCGGTTCACTGCAGGTCTGACCCCGTCCACCTTAAAGGTTTATGTGGCGGCCATAGGTGCTTACCACATTCCTTTGGGTGGAATGTCTGTGGGGAAAGACCCCTTTGGTATCTCGTTTCCCTCGTGGCACTTGGAGGTCCTCCTCCCTTTCGAAATCGGACCAGGAGGCTAATAATTTGCTTTGCCCTGTTCGGGTGTTAGACGCGTATGTCCACAGAGCTGCCCTGTGGCGTAAAAGTTACTTTTGCTCCCCTAACAAGGGAGGTCCAGTGTCTAAGCAAAGGATGAGCAGTGGGTGGTTGAGACTATCTCACTTGCTTATGAGGCGGCTGGACAGCCTTCTCCTTTGGCTGTCCGGTCGCACTCTACGAGGAGTATGGCGGCCTCTAAGGCCCTTATATCAGGAGTTTCGTTACAGGACGGTTGTGATGCGGCAGGCTGGTCCTCACCGCACACTTTCGTCAGGTTCTACTCTCTGGATCTAGACTCTGCTCCAGGGTCTCATGTTTTGTCATCCTAGTGCTGCTCTTTATGATTTCACACAGGACAGACATTTGTAGCTATGGAGGCGTTGGTATAGACGTTCCCATAGCGTCAAACTCGACGCAACGCGAGTTCCCTTGAAAGGGAACGCTCCGGTTACGACTGTAACCTCGGTTCCCTGAAGAGGGAACGAGCGTTGCGTCACCTTGCCATATCTCCTTCATGCCTGTCAGCACGACTTCAGACTTTACTAAGCTGTTGTTTCCTGCTTCAGGCCGGCTTTTATAGCTTCCTGGTACGTGACGTCACCCGCCTCTGACGTCCCGCTACACCATTGGACTGATTTTACATGTGCTTCAAGACGTCATCACGCAAAGCGTTCCCATAGCGTCAAACTCGACGCAACGCTCGTTCCCTCTTCAGGGAACCGAGGTTACAGTCGTAACCGGAGCGTTTTCAATGCTGCTGGGACAACACCAGAACACAAAGATTCATTGACAATGCCAAGAACAGCTGGGCACAGTGAGTCAAAACAAGATTTAAACAAGCTTGTAGGGAGGGGATCAAGTAAGCAAGTGGTGACTTTCATACATGATACCACACTAGTGAGCAGCTCAGAGTCAACTTCAGAAAAGGTAGTAAAGGATGTGCCAGAGAAACTAGGCAAGCAAAGTACAGAAGAAGAACCAGGTATAGCATGAATGATTTTATAAACATTGTCAATTTTAGAGCTAAAAAAATGAAGAAAGTCATTACACACCTGATTTGAGACAGGCAGAGAGGTACCAACATTACATGTGAGAAGTCTGTTTATAGTATGAAAGAGATGCCTTGGATTTCTTTGATTATTATCTATTATCTGAGAATAATAAACAGATCTGGCAGACTCAATTGCAGATCTATATTCCCCCAAGTGATCTTTCCAGGCTTGATAAAACACATTCAGGCCTGAGTCACGCCACTTGCGCTCCAATTTACGGCAAGCTGCTTTCCTAAAACGCAGGTCGTCATTATACCAAGGGGCAGAACGAGTAAAAGAGACTCTGCGTGACTTCAAGGGAGCAAGAGAATCTAAATTAGAAGCAAGAACAGTATTAAGGTGTAAAATCTTATCTTCCAGAGGAGCTGACGGAAGACCACTAAGAGAGGAAACAACAGAGTCTGCAAAGTCTGACGGATTAATTGATTTCCATTTACGGAAATTAACAGAGTGTGAGGGAGACACAGAAGGAAGAGGCAGGTCTAGATTAAAAAAGATTGCCAGATGATCAGAGAGACCAATATCAACTGAACACTGCTGTGATACAATTGCTTCGTTTGCAATCACAAGGTCTAATGTATGACCTTTGTTATGTGTAGGGCCACTGATAAACTGTTTAAGATTAAAACAGTCTAATAGAAATAGGAAGTCCTTTGCCATCACACAGTCATTTTCATCAATGTGTATGTTGAAGTCCCCTAGAATGAGGATTCTCTTAAATTTATAACACAACATTGACAATAAATCAGCAAACTCAGTCATAAAAGCTTCATTTGCCTTTGGTGGTCGATAGACAGTAACGATAGTAATTGCCTTTGGAGCAGAGATATTCAAAACAAGGCATTCAAATGTTGAGAACTGTGGTACACTCACAGCGCTGATGTTTGATTGTAGATTATGAACCACAATAATGCCCCCACCTCGACCAGTAGGTCGCGGGAGATCAAACAGTCCATAACCCTCAGGAGTGATCTGGTTGAAGAGTAGACCGTCGTTACATGATATACCATAGTGAAACGCAAAGCAATTTAAACTAAAGATACAATTTAGAAATAAAAATTAAATCTAATAACCTAACATCAAATTGTTAAAGAACATTTATGTACAATTGTAATAGAATAGCGTAATAGCGTAGTTTGATTACAAAAATTACAAAGCATTACAAAAATGATAAAAAGAAGCTGTATGTCTTTTATGTCCTTCTACGAAGCATTTATGTGTTAAAGTCACAGAAGTAGAGACAGATCTTTTCTTCTGTATTGTGTGTATATTTTAGTGAAACAGATTGTTGTACAAGAAACAAATGTAGGGTGGGGACTTGGTTCTATCCATTGGTTGTTGATTGGATGGAGGCGGATCTGAATGCAAGCTTTCAGTGAATTGTACGAAATAGGATGGGTTTAAGCAGACTAAATATTTGGAGAAGTCTGGTATACATCACCAGAGAGAAGTCTGGCGTTTTTATTTATTTATTTATTTATTTGATAGGGACAATGCACATTAATGAACATCTGCATTGAAACAACAAAAACAGACGTAAACATGCCAGATTATAGCCACAGGGCTAATTTACATCCGTAGTCCCTTGGCAAATTACAGAAATACAGAACTTATAACATACAAAATGACAAAAATGAATAAGTTCAAGCAAAGTAAAATAAAAGTCACTTAATGGTCACAAAACTGGTTTGCTTTAAGCCACACTTTGAGTTTGGTTTTAAATATAGGAAATGTGGAACATTCCCTGACAGTGATGGGGATACTGTTCCATAACTTACAAGCCTTCACAGACAGAGCATTTTGTCCAAAGGCTGATCTTCTGAAAGGCACCTCACAGTCACCTCTTGTGGAAGCCCGTGTCCTGGCACCACTGTGAGTCTTTGATTTAAAGAAGTCCGACATGGGAGATGGGGCTAATCCATTTAACACTTTGTAAACAAAACAGGCATATTTAAAATGTTTAAAATTCTCTAGACTTAATAGATTATGTTTTTGTAAAATATTACAAATATGGAAGGACATTGGTTTTTTATCAAAGACTTTTAAGGCATTTTTATAGAGTGATTCTATTGATTTGAGTGTGTTCATACCAGTCAATGTCCAACTTGTACAACAATATTCAATATGTGATAAAATCATAGAATGTAAAAACACCTTAGCAGCCCCAAATGGTATAAATTGACGGATTTGTTTAAAATTTCGTAGATTTAATTTTACTGTACTCGATATTCTTTTTACATGTTTTTTAAAACTTAATGTGGAATCAAAGGTCACACCAAGGTATTTAAATTCCGAGACGATTTCTAATTCTTCTACTCTTAAAAATACACCAGATTGTTTTATGTCGCGGGACTGTTTAGTGAACATCATACAAACTGTTTTTTTAGTATTGAGTAGCAGACAGGATTTAAAAAGCCATTCATTTACAGGGACCAAAGCAGAGTTCAGGATGGCAGAAGCCTCTTGAACACTTTTTGCACTTGTGTAGATGACTGCGTCATCAGCATACATTTGAAATTCAACATCAACACAGGTGTTTGGAAGGTCATTTATATATAAAGAAAATAATAAGGGACCGAGTATTGACCCTTGAGGCACACCAACAGGGACATCTAGGAAAGACGATTTAGTCAGGTTTAATCAGAAGATCCATTTATGACATTTTGATTAAGTGTGTGTGAGTTTGTGTGTGATTGTGTGTGAGTGAGTGAGTGAGTGTGTATGTTTGTGTGTTGGTGTGTATAGGTATATGTAGTTTATGAGGACACAACCCCATGTGTATATTGACATGGGTATTACAATGTGAACATGGTTTATGAGGACACTTCTTGTGTAAACCAAATTGCTTAAAAACATACTAAACGTTTTTTTTTCCTGTGGTGGGCGAGCAGTTGGTAAATAGGTTCAGGTCCCCCTATGATAAAAATTGTTTCCATATGGGTTGTGGGAGGGGGGGGTAAATAGGTTGGATAAAAGGTCCCTGTGAGGTGGGGGGATAGTAAACAGATTGGGGTCCCCCTATGTTTAAACTGTGTCCCTGTGGGGCAGGGGGATAGTAAACAGATTGGGGTCCCCCTATGTTTAAACTGTGTCCCTGTGAGGCGGGGGATTGGTAAATAGGTAGGGGTCCCGCTATGATAAATTGTTCCTGTGGGGCAGGGGGATAGTTAATAGGTTGGGGTCCCCCTATGTTTAAACTGTGTCCCTGTGAGGTGGGGGGTTGGTAAATGGATTGGGGTCCTCCTATGTTTAAACTGTGTCCCTGTGGGGCGGGGGGTTGGTAAATGGATTGGGGTCCCCCTGTATTTAAACTGTGTCCTTGTGAGGTGGGGGGTTGGTAAATGGATTGGGGTCCTCCTATGTTTAAACTGTGTCCCTGTGGGGCGGGGGGTTGGTAAATGGATTGGGGTCCCCCTGTATTTAAACTGTGTCCCTGTGAGGTGGGGGGTTGGTAAATGGATTGGGGTCCCCCTGTATTTAAACTGTGTCCCTGTGAGGTGGGGGGTTGGTAAATGGATTGGGGTCCTCCTATGTTTAAACTGTGTCCCTGTGGGGCGGGGGGTTGGTAAATGGATTGGGGTCCCCCTGTATTTAAACTGTGTCCCTGTGAGGTGGGGGGTTGGTAAATGGATTGGGGTCCTCCTATGTTTAAACTGTGTCCCTGTGGGGCGGGGGGTTGGTAAATGGATTGGGGTCCCCCTGTATTTAAACTGTGTCCCTGTGAGGTGGGGGGTTGGTAAATGGATTGGGGTCCCCCTGTATTAAAACTGTGTCCTTGTGAGGTGGGAGGTTGGTAAAAAGGGTGGGGTCCCCCTGTGGTAAATTGTCCCTGTGGTGCCGGAAGCTGGTAAACTGGTCTGGGTTCCCTTACGATTAAACTGTGTTCGCTTAGGGGTTGGGTTTGTCGGATTGCCATACTTTCTCTAGAAAAGGGCCCTCCAGCAGACTTCGGAAGTCCCTCTGTCTCAGTGATGGTGGCTGTGGACGGTTCCTGGAACTTGATCTGATTTAGCTTATTCATCACAGTCTTATACTGCTCTTCCCAGTGGCTCTCCGAGAGTGAGGAAGGATTGGTCTCCAGGAACTGATAAGCATCCTTAGACTGAACGTTTAAGATTATATTTGCTTTCTGACAGCATTGACCAAATTGATTCCAACACTGAAAGATTAAAGGCACAAGATCAATTAAAACACTTTTACCATAAAATGCATTTATGTTGCATTAAGCCCCAAATACTTTACACTTTACCCAAATTCACTACACCCTACATAGTAAAGCCACATCATTGAGTTTGTGGGGAAGGAGTGAGCAAATTTGAATGTTGATGCAAATACAGTGGATCTAAACAACTGATACAGTATACTGTATCTTTTCTATTTGAATATATTTTTAAAATTTAATTTATTTCTGTGATCAAATCAGAATTTTCAGCATCATTACTCTAGTCTTCAGTGTCACATCCTTCATAAGTCATTTTAATATGCTGAATTGCTCCTCAGGTAAAAGCCATTTAGAATTTTCCGAAAAACCTACTTTTTCTACCTTTTCATTAAAATTTAACCAAATCATATTCGGACCATGCCAACAAAAAGTTATGGAATTTAATTTGATTCATCAAACTGTTTTGAATAACTTGCAATCAAATTAAGTAGCGTACCAGAAAATAGATGTAAGGCTCTCTCTCCACAATGCTTTATTGTATTCAGACCAAACTTGGTACATGTCATCACAAGCATGACCTGAGGCTACATGCAGAGTTCTGGCACAGTGCCACCTAGTGGATTGGAGATAGGAAAATGCCTAGTTTTGCTACTTGCAAAACGATTTGACATTTAGAATTTTCTAGTAAAATGCTGAATTTTATGAACACATTAGTATATTGTTACAAATAGGTACTCGGCATGATGCCTTGAAGGAGCCTGAGAAGTTTTGAACCATCGCCACCTAGTAACTAATCTTCTTAGATTCCTGAATCCTTGCCGAGTCCAACGACACCAAACATGCAAGGTTTTGCCTTGAGGTTTGTGCAGTGCTGTGATTTAGCATCTAAACAACTTACGAAAATATTTTCTGATCGAGATTAAACCACCACAGGAAAACCGAAATCATAGGTCGTTGCCATCATGCTATAATAGACAAATGTCAAAATCTTGATTGTAAGTGGCAAAACCATGCAAAGTCTGACATGGGTCATTTTTTATATGTTCATATATATAAATGAGTATAACTCCTAAACAAAAGGAGATATTTTCACCAAATTTGACATGCTTGTGAATGGGGGTACTCTGAGGACGCATGACTCAGTGAGACTCCGCCTTGGTTGTGCTATAATTGAAAAAACAACAACAACAACATGAAATTGGCTCTAACTACAGTACTGTTGGTCTGATTGACTTAAAAAATGGCATGCAGTGTCTTTGTTTCAGTTGCTATCATAGTCCATTATGAAATTGGTCTACCTTAAAAAACATGGGCATCATTTTAATTACAAAAGGAACAAAAATATCCAAAGCTGAAACTGCAATGGTTTTGCATATTATAGTTTACGAACACATTGGCATATCGTTATGAATCTCGGTATGTTTCTTTGGCACCATGCCCTAAAAGTACTCAAAAAAGTCCAATTACATCTCATTATAACTCAATGTATTTATGGGCCATCAAACTTTTTGCTTAAAATTGTCTCCAAATGTCTTTTATTTAATTTTTGCAGTCAGTCTGCTGATAGCTTCATTGCCTTTCCTTCTGTTGTGCTCGGCCCTGATAATTGCTGCTAACAGCTATACGTATTATTATTATCATCATCAATGTTGAAAACTATGGTGCCCCTGAAGGGACCTGTGCAAAAATAAAAAATATACAGTCTTTCGTGTGCTCACGAGAAACTTTCACGTAAGAAAAGTTCAATGAACAGCATTTATTTGCATTTATTACTATATTTATTAAATCGAAATCTTTTGTAACATTAGAAATGTCTACACTGTCACTTTTGATCAACTTAATGCATCTTCAATAAATAAAAGTATTAAACAGTACACAAATGTTTTAATGGTATCATTGTTTTTTACGAAGAAAAAAATGTTAGCATCTAAAACACTGACAATTTTCAACACCGATAATAATAGGTATAAATGAAGGTTAATGTTTCTTGTGCAGCAAATACGCATTAGAATGATTTCTGAAGGATCATGTGACACTGAAGACTGGAGTAATGATGCTGAAAATTCAGCTTTGCATCACACACAGCAAAACATTTATAAAATGTTGAGTATAAATACATCCTACAAATCCTACATGATCTTACGATCATTTCTCAAATGTGTGTACCAGTGGCGAGGCATGATATCTCCAAGTGGGTGGACCTTGGTGAAATAGGGTGGAGCTCAATTTTTTGTCTAATAAAATATATTAAATTAACCCTTGCTAAGCGTCAAATGCGAGTAAAAATCAGTGTTGGCGAGTATACGAAATGGTGTCACTCACACAAGGTTGGCAAGTAACATTTTTATGAATTCTAACATTGCATGGATGTGAACGAATGACGCTCGGGACAGTTGACGGGCCAGTTCTGCATCGTCACGAAATTTTAAGCCTTGTAAAAAGTGAACAGTTGGATCAACTTAAAAAAATTACTTCAATTGGTAACACCTAAAGAAATTAAGTTTTCTCAACTTAAATGATCACGTTTTATCGTGAAAAACGTGATAATTTAAGTTGAGAAAACGTAATTTCTTTAGGTGTTACCAATTGAAGTAATTTTTTTAAGTTGATCCAACTTTTCACTTTTTACAGTGAGGAGACACAAAAGGGAGTCGGACAATGATGCCTACAGAGCCAGAGAATATATGCTGTATGGAGATAGACCAGGTATAGTTTAGTTTAATTGCGGTTATAACTTATGTAGTCGTCTTGCTTTTATCCACTATTAGTACAGGCCTGTTATAGCGGACCTCATCCTCATGATGGCCAAAATTTTACTGATGAGTTTTCTGAAGTTTATTGTATATATTTATTACATATTTACACAAACAAAAAACACTCAATACAACTAACAGTAAACAAATACATACAGACCTCGGGGGGTGCTTACGGTGGTCCAGTAGTGCACAACACAATGAAATTCAAAAAGCAAACATAAGTTCATAATGAAATTAAGCCACAATACAACGGAAATGCTCCCGACCATTAGAGGGCTCTCAGAGCGCGGTAAAGTTGGTTTTCCTTGCCGTTGTTGTATCGAGTCGACAGTCTTAAGATATCAATACCAAATTCGTTTTTAACAGTGTGTAACCATTGTATATCGACAATATTAATTCAAAATCAACTACATGGATTATTGTTGCGTATTTATACTGGAGAATGCTTTGACACGCTTCCACAGTGCATGATTCCTGGAATCCCTGGCAATTCCACCAAGTGGTTAAAACGTATAATTTATTATAATATAATTTGATAAATAAAAATAAATAGAAACCATTTGGTGAATTGCAAAATTACAGCAATGTATTGGCACAATTCCACCTGTAATACTAGGAACCTACCACAAGCTTTACGTTACGTTTTTCAAAAACCTTTACGTGAATTACAGTAGGCCTAATGTTTTTAAAAAAAAACTAATTGTGTACTGTGCATACAGGAAGCTACTGGCACAATTGCACCTGAAGTAAGTCAGTCTGGTTACTAGGAACTAAAACCTTTGAAACATGATAAAAGAAAATAAAAACTTATTAACTTATAAACTTAAAAAAAAAAAAAATGGTTTACTGTAAATACATAAAGGGAGGTATTGGGGAAAAGTCCCCTGTAGTAAGTCAGTCTACTACCAATATAATCAAGCTTTGGATTTTGAACATGTCTGTTTTTGAACATGTCTTCTATTTGGGCAAAATGGTTTAGACCCCAAATAATATATTTTAAAAGCAATCATCTGTGAAAAAAAGCAGGCTTTATGGTGCCATCTACTGTTTAATCTAGAGGATTGTAATAGATGAGAAGCTCGTTCCAGGGACGGAAAGTCTTGGCCAATAACATGCTCAGGAAAAAGGGGGTAATGCATATTGAACTCAGGGACAAAAATTATAAAATGAGCGAGTACATCACAAACCATTTTACAAACCGTGTTTTTGTCTGATCCTATGGTGCACCTATCATAAGTGTTTATATTGAGACTATTTTAGACTGGTTCGGGTTGTACTTCTGCGGAGTAGCCCAGTGTCTGCGTGACTCGTTATAGACAACTCCGGCTACAATGTTCTTCCGCAAGATGCATGCAGTTCTGTTTATTAACCACTAGAGTGCCAAAAGTTAAGGACTGCAGCTTTAATACAACTTATCCGTTTTAACAACTTTTGGAGGAATGGGCAGACGTTCCCTTAGGGATCGTGTGCTGTGGTAGCACGTCAAAGCATTCTAGAGTATAAATATGCTGCTATGATGCAGGTGATTTTGAATTAATAAATGTCGATATACAATGGTTGGCTACATTCTGTTAAAAACTAATTGTGGTGATATAATTAATATATTTTTTCAGACTGCCGACTCTATAGAACAATGGCAAGGAAAGCGAACTTTATCGCGCTCCGAGAGCCTTCTAGTGGTCGGGAGCATTTCCGTTGTGTTGTACATTTTTTCCATTGTGTTGTGGATTAATTTCGTTGTAATATGGCTTATGTTAGCTTTTTAAATTTTGTTTTGTTGTGCACTACTGGGCCACCGTAGGTGCTTAATAAACTGCTCAACTTTATATCCGTAAAACAACTCCTAAAAACTTTTAAAAAGTGTGCGCTCTCCCTTTCATTACTTCAGTAACGTTAGGCCTATCGATCCGGAGACTGTGAGCTGGACCACGAACAGTTGGTACTGATCCATCCTCGAGTAACAACTTTTTAGCAAAGCCTGTGTTTTGTATTGTCTCTTTGTATTGACTCTCTTTCACAAAGCAGTCTGGTGGAAAATGATTTGCGCAAACAAATTAAGTATATGGGGGCGCGTTCCCTTAAAAAACGAATCCGCTGCATCCTCAGTGACTCTTATGTTCATTCATTCTTACATCCAACAACAAAACTCCGGGATTGCTTATGAGACATTGTCACTACAGCTGCTCGAGCGTGGAGAAAATGGCGGATAGTGTACAATTTACCTCAGAAGAACAATTTTGAGGTTTCATTTTGAGGAGCGACTTGATTCAGCCGAGGATATAATTACTGACGAGTATGTTATTTATTCTTACTTACTGTATCAGTCACCCCATCCCTCTTTAATTGTTATGGTTACAGATACGATTAGTGATTTCAGTTCAGCTGTATATCATTAATTACCTTGTTTTCCTTAGTACTTAAACATATGGGTTTGTACGAATAATTATCATTTCTGAGACTTCAAATGAGAATAATAATCAAGGGCATAATCAACTTTAAATTACCTTTACTGCCATTTCAATAGATTGCAGAAACTGGTCCCTCATGTCAGGATCATCAATGAGGGCCTCATCAACAAAGGTCTTGTTTTTCAGACGCTCCAGCTCACATCCCATTTTCTCCCAAAACTTTTTAAGCTGAACCAGAATTTTCTGGATTTGAGAAAGACAGTATTGAACATTCTTCAGGTGGGAAGGGCTGGCTTGGATGATACCTGGAGAAACAACATACAGCAGATTCAGATTTCTGAGAGATCAGTTTAAGCATTCAGACTGTTTAAACTTGTGTTAGGGAATGTGTAAACAGCATGATACTTTATATTTATTCTTTCAAATGTTATAACATTTTTACACTGTAAAATCCAACTGTCGTTCTAACAAACACTTTTTAGTAAACTTGATTTAATGTATTGACTTAGTTGTAAAAATCTAGTACTTTGTACTATTCATTTGTGTTTACTCAGAAAATCCAAGTTAATATTAACTGATTGGTTTGAGTGCAATTTTGTAAAAAAAAAAAAAGTTTTCGAGGCGGGGCAATTCTTCATAGACTTTTCACTCATTTCCTTCTGCAGTTATCTTTCTCTAGTGCATTCACTCATTTCCCAAAGTCATCTTGAATGTTGAAATGTCAAAACAACTGAAAAATTTGAGAGAACGTAACATAAGCTGACTTCATAAAGTGATGTTGATTTTCCAAAAAACAAAACAAAAAAACACCATTATGGTGATTAGTGTTCCCTTTGGTTGGGGACTTGGAACTTCATTTATATTATACTATTGTAATTCTCTTCCTATTGATGCAGTGATGCAACAAGATATCACATGCATTTGGTTTCAAATGAAGAGAAGTAATAAATTGAACTTGTGACGAATGATGATACCCAAATCTATCTACCCCTGGGATCAAATAACATGCGTTTGGATACTTTTGGATATTTTTTGGGATCAAAGGTATCCCAATCTTACTAAAATGTTTTGAACAACAAAAACTGATGATTTGATCAAGACCAAGATTGGATTTTGTGATCTAATCTAATTTCAGAATCCTTCTTTTCTTTTGAACAACCCATTTTCAAGATTTGATCCAATCCCATAGCCAAAATTCGATCAGATTACATGTTGAACATGTTGAACAACTGGCCCCAGAAGCTGCTAGCTCCTCTTGATTAAATTGTGGCCTCTTGTCTTCATGTAAAACCACTAGTGAAGAATTTGGGCATGTTTTTTTGATAGTTCTCTATTATTTGATAAACAGATTAGTACGGTAGTCAAAACCATTTTTTTCATCCTTGAGTCCCATGGAAAATCATTTAAATAAAGAGATATAAATAAAGAGAAGTTGAGTTGAGTAGTCTATTTTTCATTTTGAATAATGTTTTACAATTTTATTGCAAACACTTGTCATAAACACCTTGTGAAACGTTTAATTGAGTTGATATAATCCCTCTATATGTGATAATATCTTGCAATTAATATCTTGCAATTAACAACGCTAGTAACAACAATGGTAGCAATACTAAGTCAATTAAAAAGTAAAGTAAATCTAAATTAAATTATCAAGTACAGTTCTTTTTTAGTTAGTAGAACTCTTGTGTAAGAGAAATATAGTAAATAAGCATTTGTTAGTACAACATAGTATTCCTATTTAATTTTACTTAGTTTTTTAAGGTAATTGGTTTGCATGCTTTAAGTCTAACTAATTAGAATTTACAGTATATGTTCAGAGTATTCAGATCTTTGATGTAAGCACAGTTACATCTGAAGTACTGCAATAGCAAAGGCTAGAACCTAAATGAAGATATGATAAAGAGTAGATCTGTTTTCTTAACTATAAAACCAGACACTTACCCTGCTTCATGTTGTAACTGTCCAACTTCAGCTGAAGGTCTATCAGTTCGACATGGAGTTTGTTCTCTTTGTTTTGCAATTTTCTCTTTTCAGATGTGAGACGAGACAGTTCGACACTGAGATCATGTTTTTTACCATCAACACCAGGGGCAGTGATAGCATTATAGATGGAATTAATAAAGGATGGAAAATGTGGCACCAAGGAGGACAGAATACCAACACTGTTTTTTTTTATAGAAACTTTCACAATGAACTTCTTAATCTCTTTGTTTTTCTCTTGAATGTCTTTGTCAATTTCCTCTATATCTTTGGCATTTTCTTCCAGCTCCTCCTCAAGATTGGCCATTGCTTTTTTCGCCCTCTCCATCTCCACAGATTGTCGAGTTTGTCTTACTTCAGTCTCATTCTGTTCTTGAATCACATCACTGGTGCATGCAGCCACACTTTGGTTTTGTTGATCATACCTGAAGGTACATTCAGATAAATTAATGCTTACAGTGATTGGATTTAGTGTACATTGTGTGTAATGTCAGAGATATGGTGCTATTCCATTTTATTGTGTTAGTAAGTAGGTTACTACCATAGATATCATATATAAACGCTAGATGTCTTATGGCGCAGTCACTTCCGGCATCACCGTTCGGCCATCTTGTCACAGGCAGGCTTAATGTAAGGTGAGTGATCAGCACGCACACAAATCCTCTTATCTCGCTGAAATCTTGACGGATTTACAAACGGTTTGGTTTCTTACAAATGTTATTAACGTGGCTATAATTCCGAATGCTTGAACATGTAAGTTATAATTATTCATATGTATGCGGTGTATGTATGCAGTGTCATAACTACATCTCTGACGTTTATAATAAACCAAACCGTTTGAAAATCGGTAGAAAATTGAGCAAGTTATGGTTATTTAAAAGTACATGCACCATTAAACGAGTGAGCGAGCTGCCTGTGGCATGATGGCCGCCACGTGCGAACGTCGACCTCCATTGGCCAGCAGCGCGCACGAGACATCTAGCGTTTATATATGATATCTATGGTTACTACTCTTAAGAGCTGCACTGCTTATGGTGGTCAATAGATTTTGTAGTTGTCATGTTTCAGGAGGTCATGTTTCAAAATGTCACAATTAATCACTGAAAACAATACTTTTGTTAATCAGTATTTTGTCTTGTTGGCCAGTAAATATTTCTAACCACTCTTAAAACACAATACATTTATATTAATAGAAATTAAGACATCTTAAAAAAATTTTTTTGGTAACACTTCATTTTATGGTGTCCTTGTTACATGTGTTACATGTACCGTAGTAATAACAGTAAATTGTGCATAATTACATGCAACTAACCCTCAACCAAATCCTAATCCTACCCTGGATTTTATGTAGTTGCTTAATTTTACTCAGTACTTACATATATAATTACACTGTAACAATGACACAGTGTAACCAATTTTATGCATTTTTTGTTATGCCAGTGGAATTTTTTTAAAGCATAAACTTTACAAATGTAAAAAATAAAAATGGTGTAAGGAAAAATACTTTTAATTTCTCAGATTCTGTTCAGATTCTCAGAAAACTGGTAAAAAAAAATGTATGTGATTTTGTTTCTCATGTATATTTTTAATGATGTTTAGATGTTTTTACAGGAATATGCATGATATTGCTTTTCACCTCTTTACTATGTCATCCACAGCTTTAATTATGTCATCGATCCATGTTTTGGTTTTCTCCAGGTAGTTCACAGCCTGTTTGGGTTTGTTCAGTTGAACAGCCTGCATCAGCTTAGGGAACAGGGTGGTGACCAGGTTGGAACTCGTGCTCACACACTAAGAGAAAACATCAATTATCCACAGGTACAGTCATTTAATGAAGTAGTATGCCATAATTGTAATAAACGTCCCGTTTATAACCCTAGTTCCCCGAAGGGACGGACACTGCGTGTAATTGCAGTGGGAACGCCTCCAGCGTAGTGCGTCTGAAGCATGAATGAAATCAGTCAATGGAGAGAATGAGCGTCACGGCGAGTGATGTCATCGACCAGGAAACTATAAAGCACCCCAGAATCATAAGCACGCCAGCTTCTGATGTTACTGAAGCAAGCGAACCAAGGGGGTGCCGGGAGTATGGCAGGACACGCAGCGTCCGTCCCTTCGGGTAACTAGGGTTACATACGTAACCCGGGACGTTCCCCTTCAGGGACTACCGCTGCGTGTAATCGCAGTGGGAACGCAATACCCACGTCCCCATACGAACAAGTCCCCGCAGTGTGTGATTTAGGAGACACAAGCCGACGAGAGAACCTGAGCCCCAGGAGTGGAGCTAAAATCAAGAGAATAAAATCTGACAAAAGTGTGCGGTGAGGACCAGCCTGCCGCATCACAAACGTCTTAAAGAGAAGCCCCTGAAAGAAGAGCTTTAGAGGCAGCCATGCTCCTGGTAGAATGGGCCCATACAGCCAAAGGTGAAGGCTGACCGGCCGAAACGTAAGCAAGTGAGATGGCCTCGACCACCCACTTGCTCATCCTTTGCTTAGATGCAGGACACCCCTTGTTAGGTGACCCGAAACAGACAAACAATTGTTCCGATTTCCTCCACAGGGCAGCTCTGTGGACATAAGCATCTAAAGCCCTAACAGGGCACAGCAAATTAAGTTTCTCCTGGTCTGACGTCAAAAAAGGCGGAGGACAGAAAGCCTGCAGTACAATAGGCCTAACAGAAGTAGTTGGTACCTTAGGAACATAACCTGGTCTCGGATGGAGAAAAGCCTTAGCCATACTAGGAGCAAATTCCATGCACGAGGGAGCCACCGAAAGTGCTTGAATATCTTCTATTCTTTTTAGAGATGAGATAGCGAGAAGAAGGATAGTCTTGAGAGTAAGAAACTTTTCCGAAACTTCCTCAATGGGCTCGAAAGGAGCTAGGGAGAGACCTTCCAAAACAATGGCCAGGTCCCAAGATGGTACCCTCGTGCGGACTGCTGGCCTCAGCCTCAAGGTGCCACGAAGGAAGCGAGATATAAGTGGGTGTCTCCCGAGGGAACCTCCACTCGAAGGAGCGTGGCAGTTAAGGCCGCCACGTACACCTTCAGTGTGGAGTGGGATAACCCTGTGGAGAGACGGTCCTGCAGGAATTCCAGCACTGTACCAACCGGGCAGTTAACTGGGTCCTGCTGGCGCTCTCCACACCAAGAGGTGAAAAGTTTCCACCTCGCGGCATATAACTTCCTCGTGCCGGGAGCTCTGGATTGAAGGATGGTCTCAACGACCTCAGTCGAGAGACCAGAATCTATGAGCTGGGCCCCCTCAGAGGCCAAGCCCACAGCCTCCATAGTTCTGGGCAGGGGTGAAGGATCGACCCACTCGCCTGAGAGAGTAGGTCTCTCCTGATCGGTATCTCCAGGGGAGAGCCTTCGAGGAGAGACACTAGGTCCGCAAACCATACTCAGGCCGGCCAGAACGGGGCTATTAGCAGAAGACCGAGCCCGTCCTGGCGAACCCTCTCCAGAACTCCCGGGAGCAGAGCGATCGGGGGAAATGTATACAGACGTGACCTCGGCCACGGCTGTACCATAGCGTCCAACCCCAGTGGGGCTGGATGGCTGAGAGAGAACCACAGTGGACAGTGTGATGTCTCTCGGGAAGAAAATAGGTCTACCTCGGCACGACCGAAATGTTCCCATAGGAGCTCCACCACCTCGGGGTGAAGTCTCCATTCCCCGGGCCTCGGCCCCTGCCTCGACAGGATGTCTGGCCCCTGATTTAAATACCCCGGGAGATAAATAGCTCTCAACGAAAGAATTTTCCCTTGGGACCATAGAAGGATCTGACGTGCCAGTTTGTAAAGCGGGCAAGAACGCAGACCCCCCTGATGGTTGATATAAGAGACCACCAATGTGTTGTCTGTTCGGACAAGAACATGGTGGCCCCTTAGGTCTGGGAGGAAGTGTTTCAGAGCCAGAAACACTGCCAGCATCTCTAGACAATTTATGTGCCATAGACGATGATGGTCCTGCCACAGACCCTGAGCTGGGCGACCACTCATGATCGCCCCCCAACCCGTGAGAGAAGCATCCGTCGTTAGCATTACGTGACAAGGAGCTCCCAACACAGGACCTTGGGACAGAAACCAAGGATCTTTCCACATGATCAGGGCGCGATGACACCGTTGCGAACTCATGATCGTGCGGAGCGGATTTCCCGTCGGGGAGAATCCCTTGGTTCTGAGCCACCACTGTAACGGTCTCATGTGTAAGAGGCCAAAAGGTATCACGTTGGACGCCGATGCCATGAGACCTAACAGTTTCTGGAACTGTTTCACAGTGAATGACTGGCCTAGCTTGACCTGATCTACTGTGGCGAGAATCGAAGCAATACGAGCAGATGACAATTGTGCCTGCATCGTCGTCGAATCCCACACTACACCGAGAAAAGTGGTTCTCTGTAATGGAGAAAGCACACTCTTCTTGGCGTTGAGCCTCAACCCCAGTCTCTTGATGTGAGCAAGAACGACATCTCGATGCCGAACCGCCTGTTGTTCCGATTGAGCTAGAATCAACCAATCGTCGATATAATTCAGAATGCGGATGCCCTGCAGCCTTAGAGGGGCTATAGCTACATCCATACACTTCGTGAACGTTCGGGGTGACAATGCTAGGCTGAACGGAAGAACCCGATATTGGTATGCTTCGCCCCCGAAAGCGAACCTCAGGAACTTCCTGTGTTGAGGGAAGATAGATACATGGAAGTAAGCGTCTTTTAGATCTATCGTGACAAACCAGTCCTCGGATCTGATTTGTGACACGATCTGTTTGAGAGTGAGCATCTTGAATTTGAGCTTCCCTACAGTGCGATTTAAGAGACGCAGATCTAAAATGGGACGCAACCCCCCGTCTTTCTTTGGAATGATGAAGTACCGGCTGTAATATCCTAACTCCCTGCTGGGGGGAGGAACCCGCTCTATAGCTCCATTTAGCAGCAGAGTTTTTACCTCCTGTTCCAATACCAGAGCCTGCTCGGAGCCCACCACTGTGGGTAGAACCCCTCTGAACCGAGGTGGACGCGTTCTGAACTGAATAGTGTACCCATTCTCTATTGTATGTAGGACCTACTGAGACACATTGGGAAGAATTTTCCATTCCGCCAGAAACTCTACTAAGGGAACCAGCCTCTCGAGGCTGGCCTCTGGTTGAATATCTCGAGTGACAGACGCAGCGCCAGCGCAGAAGCTGGCGTGCTTATGATTCTGGGGTGCTTTATAGTTTCCTGATCGATGACGTCACTCGCCGTGATGCTCATTCTCTCCATTGACTGATTTCATTCATGCTTCAGACGCACTACGCTGGAGGCGTTCCCACTGCGATTACACGCAGCAGTAGTCCCTGAAGGGGAACTTTGTTTGCCCATTGCATTAGTTGCAACACTGCAGTGAGTGTTACAGAACAAATTGATTTTTAAGGACAATAAAGCTGAAAGTAAGTACACTAAATAAAATAACTTGTAAGATTTACTTTATAAAATCCTCGTAACAATTTGGACGAGCACATTTTAAGTACATTTTGCTGCTCAGTTTAGCACATCAGTTCAAACCGCATGTGAAACGATCATATCTTCCTCTTTACTAGTTAATAGTAAATAAACACAAGTAAACATCAAATGTTGAAAGATACAGTACAACTTTGCAAAATGTATCATGTCCCATGTAACCTCAATCAGTATTTCAACCACGGAAAGACGTCAAAAATACAGCTTGTAAACAATATTCTTGCTAACAATTATTAGTTCTAAGAACGTTTTCTAAACATTTTGTTTTGGTTATAGAAACATAAATGTCAAGTTTTCTTAATGTTAGTGGAACATTTTTAAAAGTTTAGTATGATGTTCCTGAAAAATTCTTTCAACTTTTCTTTCAACTTAATTTTTTTTCTACAAAAATTCAACATTCTATGAATGTTAATTTGTTACATTCCAAAGAACATAAAAATGTCCAGTTTCCTAAAAGTTAATAGAACGTCATTTAAATGTTAGTATGATGTTCCTGAAACATTTTCTGTTAATAAGCAGAATCACTGAAGGAAAGAGAAAAAACAAGAACAGAAATGTCTCAGGTTACGTATGTAACCCTGGTTCTCTGAAGAGGGAACGAGACGCTGCGTTGAGAAGCTGTTCGGAGAGGACCAGCCTGCCGTATCACAAATGTCCTGAAGGGAGACACCCGGCAGTAGAGCTTTAGAAGCAGCCATACTCCTGGTTGAGTGGGCCCGGACAGTCATAGGTAAAGGCTGACCGGCCGACTCGTAAGCAAGTGAGACCACACCACCCACTTGCTCATCCTCTGCTTAGATGCAGGGTATCCTTTTCTCGGCAAGCATTCCAGGACCGCTACGTTTCCGGGGGGTTTCTGAGATATGTGTTCGCAGGAGACCAGTGCGCCCTGCAGCACACGAGGTGGCAGGATTGGCAGAACGGTCCCTTGAGGGCACTGAAGAGGAATGGCCACTGTATACTGTGGTGTGGTAAATGGATTAGCACCAACCTATCTATCTGAACTACTGACTGAATATAAACCTGCAAGATCCCTCCGCTCAGCAAATCAGGCTTTACTGTGTACCCCAAAATCGAGGCTTAAGTGTAGGGGAGATCTAGCTTTTTACATCGCTGCCCCAAGGCTTTACCTATTAGCTTAAGACAAGCTCCATCTCTTCTTACTTTTAAATCCAGACTTAAAACTTTTTTATTGTCAAAAGCTTTCAATTAACACTGTATTCTTGTGTTGTAAATGATGTGATCTTATGCGATTTTTAAAGTTCTCTTATTATGTGTTTTAATGTTGTGCTTTTATGTGCTTTCTATGTTCTTGTGTGATGCTTAGGTCTTTTTCTGTCATTTAGTCTCGTTTGTTGACTTAAATGAACTTAGTTACATTGTGGAAAGCACATTGGTCAACAGCTGTTGTTTTAAATCAATTGTCATTGTGTTGACCACGCCTCTCTGAAGGGGACTACACTCAGAGGCCTGACGCTCTTTCCCGTAGCCTTCTCTGCGATAATAATAATCCCCCTTCTTTCTGGGGATAGTGTACGGGTAGTGACGCTCTGTTTTTATACCGCAAAAGGCACTGGATCGATCAGGTGAGGGCTCAGATAAGGCTGGAAAGATCCATTTGCGATTCCCACGATCTGGATCGACGCTGTGCCTTGGCAACAGTGGGACCCGAACCGTGAGGAACGTGAGAGACCGCCAAGCGGGAGCAGAGGGTCCTGAGAGCCTCGTTTTTTTAATCATGTTTTAAACCGATTTAAAATGACGTTAACATTCAATCAAATCCCTCTGTGTCAAACGACCTCCTCAATTCATGTAGATCGCTGACTCGATATCTACAAAGCTAACAGTTGTTTTTCATATACATTCATACGGCCAATGTCTCAGAAGTAAGCGAGAGCGAGCATGGCGAAAATATGAGTGCTGCAAGCTTGCAGAGCCAAAGTGAGGGTTCACTTTGGTTTAGGGGTGTGCGATATCACAATGTTTGATCGTGGACGATTAAAATACCTCCACGATCTGCTTTTGAAGAAATATAGCATCGCAGTGCATTCTGTCAGTTGCACTTCTGGCCCCTCCGTCCCAACAACATGACGTACATCCAGGCGTGCTGGAAGCTGTTTCATGGAGGGGGGCTGGGGGCTGGGTGCTGGGTTGGAAAATATGTGACGTCATTATTTTGTGGCCAACGACAAGACATGAAATTTCTCTGTATATGTGTTGTAGCCATTAAAGAAAACATTTAGTTTCATATTTATGTTTAAATATTAAAGGCTAATGTTATTTTTTAATTTAATCAATGTTGATTATATCAAAGTGAGCATATGCAGATATGAGAAAGATAAAGATACATCATGAGATGTGCAATATATCTGGAAACATGGAGTGGGTAAGACATGATTTTTACCACTTCATTGAGTCTTGTTTTGTAAAAAGACTATTTATAAAAGATTTTTGTTTTGTATAAATTGTATCTTAATTTTGATCAATGTTTTATCAACCAATTGCCTGTATTTAATAAATAAGACGCAAATATATAGCAGACAATGTAATAAGGCACCGACACGATCACTTGCATCGCACGTGAACTGGAGGGCGCCAAAACTCAGCTTGTGCATCACAGATTTTAGAAATATAGGCTATCTATTATAGAAAGCTTGAAAAGTCTACTTTTAAACGAAAATATTCAAAACGAAAAGAAATAGGCTATTATCTGATTATATAGGCCTAATCCATATGGAATGTGGATTTCACATGCATTTCTCTCTGGCGTTCATGGCGAGTCTGCATCGCCAACTCCATCTTTGCAGCGTCACAGAAAACACCAGTTTATTAATAAACAATTAAATGTCTCCTTGCTATTTTTGACATATTCATACTTTTGCCGGTTCTTTGTGGCAATCTTTATGCATGCGGCCGTGCGCTTGAGTGCGGCTATGTACAGGCTACACGCTCATTATCCTGTATATAGACTATTTAAGTAATAAAATCAATATAAAGGGGCGATTTGTACACTAATGGCTTAAACGAACTACTAGTCGACTAGAAAAAAACTTTAGTCGGAGGCAGCCCTTATTCCACGTATTTTCGAACCAGCAGGCCATGCTGGGTTGAGCGAGCGAGCGGAATATTCAGAAATGCGCTCTCCACTCACGAGCTCTGAACGTAACAAAGCATGACAAATTCAAACTTTATTTCATTTTCTCCATAGCTTGAACACTCACTTCATTAGGCATAAGAGAGTTAGTTAACGCTGTCCATTTATTTATTTATTTTTATTTCATGTTTTTAAAGTACAATATTATGTTAGTTCACAGCCCCCCACTTGGGGGTGCTGATGCTATGATGAGGGGGCTGCAGCCCCCGCAGCACCCCCCTTACCGCGCTACTGCGTACATCACATGTTAAGGCAGAGGTAGAGTTACACTCACAAGACACTGCAATTCACAAAAGTTTACTGACAGTTGCTGTTCCCCATTGACTTCCATAGTAGGAAAATATATACTATGGAAGTCACAGGCGTCCAGCAACTGTTTGGATACCCACATTCGTCAAAATAACTTTTATTTTCAAGAAATGTAAGTTTTATAAATATTGTGGCATCTTCATTTATAGTTAAAAGTGTTTAGTGACACAATATGCACTTCATTTCAGTGTGTTCACTGTTCAGTGACACTGTTCAATGCAAATAGCTTTGCTAATAAAATGTAATGGAAGTTTTTATTTTTCTGCTGAGTTATCAATATAATGTGATACTCATACCAGAAAACCTCAGATAGTACACAGCAAGTTATATTTTCAGCTCTTTTATTTTTTACATTTAAGATTTTTGTTGTATTGTATGTTTTTGTAATAAGTATTGCAGTATATCACAATATGTATCGTATTGCAATATATCGTGATATATCGCATTGTGACACATGTATTGCGATGTGCATCGAGTCGTGAGGCCCTTGCCAATACCCAGCACTATATGACACATGATTCACAGAGAGTGCTTGCTGAAGACACAGAAGCTAGCATTACACTGTTTGGGCAGGCTTTATAGTTTCCATGTTGGTGATGTCACCTGCCTCTGACATTGCGTCACACCATTGGACTGATTTCACTCGTGCTTCACGGTGCAATTACGCAGAGCGTTCCCACAGTGTCAATTGACACTGCTGCATTATGCGCATCTTCACGCATTATGTGCATCTTGACTGTTTCTCAAGCTCATGTGATGTTTTTGGGCTCTCCGTCAGCTTGAAAAAACTGTGACTGTCACAAGAGGCCAACATGCATTGCTTTCAGTTAAATATTGTTGCACTTGATGATGTGGGAAAGTCCAGTTATCTTGGATATTTGCTATGACCCATAATACCACCCTAGACAATGAGATTTCAGTCATGTTGGGGAAAGCGGCCTCTACTTTTGGACATCTGACAAAACGTGTATGGCGGATTAGGCATCTACTGTATCTGTCTGCACTAAAGTAAGAGTGAATGAGACATGTGTTCTGAGCGTCCTGTTGTATGGTGCTGAATGCTGGACTACCTACAGGTATCAAGAGAGTCGGCTAAGTGCCTTCCATACTAGATGCCTCAGGTTTATAATCGGTAAGACCTGGAGGGATAAAACGTCAAATGGAGACCATTCTGTTCAAAGTGACCAAAAGTGAACCGCTTTCCTCCCGCCTAAATTCTTCGCCTTAAATGGGCTGGACATGTCACCAGAATGCCCCCCTCTCGCAGTTCTACACAGTGTGCTCAAGGATGTTGCCCGCATTTTTGATAGACCCAAACTGAGGTATAAAGGTGTACTGAAAAGAAATCTGATAGATTTTAACACACCGACTGACTGTGATAGCCCACCTGTGATATTACGTGGGCAGGGATAAAAACACTTGCTGAATGTTGTTCCCTCGCCATTATAATGCTTTTTTGTATACAGTAGTGAAAAACTCCTGCCCACAATGCTTTTTTGTATACAGTATATAGTGGTGAAAAACTCCTGCCCACAATGCTTTTTTGTATACAGTATATAGTGGTGAAAAACTCCTGCCCACAATGCTTTTTTGTATACAGTATATAGTGGTGAAAAACTCCTGCCCACAATGCTTTTTTGCAACATACTGAGACAGACAAAAAACACCAGGACAAACAATTTTCACATGTAGGCACAGAAGCTAATGCTGCTTGGTTTGGGTATGCTTTATATTTTGTTTACATGGTATGCTTTATATACTGATTTCATACGTGCTTCTCAGCGCAAACACGCAGTTTTTAAGCACATTTTGAGGTATCGCAAAAAAGTTTTTCCGCTCACTTGAGGTGGTTTTTGACTTGTGCAAAAAAGAGTTAATGCGAATAATGGGAGATGGAAACACATTTGCAGAATAAATTCTGAAGTAGCGCACATTAAACCCCCGTGACTCATAGGCTGTTTCCTCATGATGGGAATTCCGGCTCTTTTTAGGGAGCCAAACTGGATCATTTGGGTCAGCTCAGTAATAAGAGTATATGTTTGCATGAGTTACTCATTTTGTTTTCTAACCTGATAATAAGGTTGATCTTTTCCACATTGCTCGATGTAGTGACTGGATATTAGATTAATGTGTAGCTGTATGTGCGTGTGGCGAATCAAGAGCGGCGGGGTAATGTCATCAAACGTGATCAATTCGCACGCACACACACACATCAAAATAACATTCAGTTAGTGGCTACTTGACATGTGTTTGAGCAGTGTAGCGAAAGGATATTCATATTATTCTGTCTTGTATTAACCCTCTGGGGTCTGAGGTGTTTTCTGGGCCCTGGAGGTGTTCTGACATGCTCTGACATTTGTTCTTGTTCTTCTTTTTCTGTTACTTGTGACATTTTCATGGCTAAAATATGATTACACTGTATTTAGCACAGACTCTGCTACAATAATATATCAGCAGCATGTATGTAAAAGTTTGTAGTTTTGAGATAGTGACATTTATGCGTGGTTTGTGAAAAAAAAACAAAAACAAAAACAATTGTCACTGAAATAAGGTCATGAAACCCATACTGATTTTTTCTTCACTCGACTTTTGAAAATTGTATCTCATAGTCTAGAATATTTGCTTCAAAACTATGTGAATATCATCCTGACAACTCATTCAGATAAAACACTTGATTGATTTTAAATTTGTAAGACATGTTTTGTGTAAGAAAGCTTTATGCGAGGAGGCGTGAACGCGTCATGAATATTAATGACTTTCACACCTGAGAAAGAAAAAGACCCTCCCCTAATGGCCCTATCAGGGGCTATCAGGCTCTATCATTATGAGGAACCTTGCACAAAGAATGAGGAGATTTAAAAAAGAATGGCTTTTTGATTGTTTGGATTTATTTACAACACAACATAATCCAATATACGAAAAGGGAAAACAGCTCTCAGACAGGAACCGACTCTCACGATTCACTTAAAGGAGTCAGCTCATGGAGTCGAACGACACATCACTACTGTTTCTGCTAATGGGTGTTTTATTTACTGTTGGTCAAAAGGTTACCAATACCACCATCATCCACTCAAACAACTTGATGGAAATGCACCAAATTTGCATTTGTTTGTTTTTTTCTTCTTTCGCGAACTTTGAAAAGATTCACTTCACGCTTGGAAGGAAACCCAGCTAGTGTACCATATAAACATTGTAACGTTGTTAGCTGGTGTTAAAGGTTAAAATAAATAACTTAAATTAATAATAGTTATCTTTGACATGTAAATCTGACGTTTCAAAATGCAGCTAAACCTTTACATGTAGCATACATTAAACAAGTTAATATAATGATCATAATTATATGGACATTTATCATAAGGATGGTCTCACCTTCATCAAAACAGCCTCTGAGGATTCAAACAACAGTTGTGTTTCGAGAGCTCTCTTTCTGATCTGACGCTCCAGCTTTGGGAAAGTACCCAGATGCAGGTAAGACAGATGATAGAGCAGAGCTGTTCGCTGAGCAGACAGAAGAAACTCCTGGGCGAACTCTGAAAGGACTGCGGAGTCACTGACGACAAGCTCTGAGATTCAAACCAAACATTAGTGAAACTTCCGTAGTTCAGTCATGGGTGAAATGGGTCACAAGGCTTCTAATCACACAACAGATCATTAACAATTTTCTTGTTCCTGTGACAACTTGCGGCATTTGTGTTACGTATACTTTTTTAATAACCAACAAAATATTCTGGGGGCCATGAACTTTTTGTGAAAATACTCAAAACGCTGACAGTGGGTGGCAAATAAATAAATAAAAACTCTTGCGGGGAAAGAGTTTTTAGAGCACTTCTATTTATTGACTGCTATCAGGATGTGAAGAGAGTTTCAACAGGGTATTAAAAAAAAGTGTTTATACATTTCTTTTGCCTACCCTAGTAGGTAACTGTAAGGTGTAGTTGGTCAAACACATACATTTAGCTCAAAATACTCAAAAATCTGATGCAAATAGGTGCATCAATATTTTTAGTGTGCAGAATCTGGTTGCCTTAGATTTCTCAAGCATGTTTTACTCAAAGTTTTATGTTGTCAATAGAAAGACATACAAAAGAGTGTTGGGACAATGATAGACTGTTTTGGCACCGTTATTGTGATCAGTGTTTGTTTTAGTTGGGCTACTGAGCCTTGCCTTTTTAATGTTAGATTTTTTCTGGTTTTTCTGGAAACTTGCATTTCCTTAATAGCCTAAACACAGAATCTAGACTATACTGTTTCCATCACAGCAACTTCCCGAACACAAACACAAGAAATTAAATACATTCAGCCTAAGCAAAGGCTGGATAGGCTTATACATAGGCTTATACATAGAGTCATATACATAGAGCACTTCTCAGCCGTTACACATCACATACTAAACACTTGATTTGTCCTGTTAAACTACTTAACTAAAACACTCCCACAGGGTAGTTGACTCTCCTTCCTTTTGTTTAGTTCCCTTTCGAGGGAAATTCCACTGCATCGATGACGCTTTGGGAATGCCTCCACGAGATTGTGTCTTAAGCATGTATGTCAACTAGTCCAATGGCGAGAGGGAACGTCACAGGCGGGTGATGTCGCGACCAGGAAAGGATAAAAGCACATCCGGAATGACCAGCGTAAGCTTCTGTGCCTCAGCAAGCGCTCTATGTCAAACTGTGTGTCTTATTCATTGTTGTCTGTCCAGAGATTTTGCAATCAAAAATATCACACTTCTAAAATGGTGAACCAAACTTCTTCTTCCTAACAGGTGGGGATTCACACGACTTGTGTATTATGTGTTATGTGTTATGTGTAGCAGATCACGGTTTGTCAGCCTTCGAGGGGGCTGACTGCGAACAGAGTGAGTATTTTGAGGAAAGTGTTCAGGTTTGTGTTTCGCATGGTTCTGGCCCCGAGATCATGGGATTCGCAAATGGATCTCTCAGAGGGGTTAGAGACGGGCGTCGCCCTTTCTCTAAGGTAAACATTGATTGGCCAGAGAAACAGGGACGAACATTTTCTGTCTCCTCCTCCACGGCGCCTTCCATTCTTTCCTGATTGACATAGTGAGCTAGATCTAGATCATGGAATAAGCCATGATCTAGATCTCGTCCCATCTGTCTTTTCAGCCCCCAAGTTCATGTTTATTCAGATATAAGGGGATTGAAAGAGTATGGTTATGGGACGATGCGTAGGGCTGAACAGACGCTCGCGAGTTATCTGTCCCCTGGTTCAGCATGGTCCCTAAAGGCCCCGGTGCTACCCACTAAGCCATTAGCAGCCGTGTCTGCACATGATGTCAATACTGGAGGCATACCAAGCTGGTCTGCGTAGGGATCTGGATGACAGTGAGGGGGTAGGGACTAGGACTGTCACTTTTGTGAAAAAATCCTGTTCGATTTTTGAGATAATTGTTAATTGAATCGATTGTAAAATCGATTTTCCATGTCTAAAGACATTTCCATTTTAAACGCCAAATATGGGCAAATCCACAGACAAATAACAGGCATTAGGACGAACGTAAAGAGGGCGCTTGAGACGCACAAGTCAGCAATATTTCTGATGATTTATTGGCGTGAAGTTTCATGGAGTGCAGGAGTGCAACATTCTCTAAAAACAATAAGCAGAGTGGACTGCCATAACATCAATGAAACACATTACTGCAGTCTTCAACATGGCTGTGTTTACGATTAGAAATGTCAAACAAATTTCGCCTATGTAGGCGATTGTAGACCGTAGCCCGAATCTGTGAATCTGTATGCATGAGAATGTCTGAATACTGGCAGAATTCACAGTTTTGTAATAAAAAGAGAAACATAATGCAGAAGTATAATTTTCTGTTATGCGTGTTTGTCAGAGCCTGCAGTTGCTGTGTGACGCGCGTTCGCGACGAGCTGGACGCGCTCCGAGAAAAGACCGCCAACATTGATTCCCTATTTTCGTTTTCAAAACTTATGTTAGTTGGTCCGATCGATTGTGCAATCGATTTTCGAGTGTAAAGTGACAGCCCTAGTAGGGACAACTCAGAAACAACTCAATTGGGTGAAAGTAACTCACGTGAATACACATTAGTATTACATAGTAAATATATGCATCTATTTTTTTTATATATGAAAAGCACCAATTCCTTATGTATTTTTCCATTGATGGAAGATGTGCAATTTTTGTTTTATTTGTTTATGTGTTTAAAAGATAAAGAGATGTAAATAATGAGAAGCATTTATTTTCTCTTGTGTTTTTTCTAGTAGTGCTTGCAACGGGTATTTATTTAGTGGCTCCCTCCCTTTGAAACAGACTTATAACCAATGCTTTTGTGAGATTAAGGTAACGGTTCTTGTTCATACAGACACATTCAGTGATGAATCTAATATTACCTGGCAGGAGGGTCACAATTTGGCACAACACTAGTTTGATAGAGGCAGAAACGAATTAATCAAACGATTCGTTCGCAAACTGTATAATACGTGGATCACAGAACAGCTCACAGCTTACATTTTCTGCTCTGCTCTAAAAACAGCTATATTTGGCAGAATTAATTAGTTTGAAGTAGAAAGTTTCTCTCACCTTTGCATTCAGCCATGGTTTTCTACAGTGTGCACACTGGCAAAGCCAGTAAGGTCTCTAAAAATACAACAGAAAGACATGTGACAAGTTTTAATTGTCTGTTGATGACTAAAGTGGTGGATTTAAAATCCCATCCTGTTTATCAAGTTAATCAATCAATGTCTTTGTACACAGTTAATAAAGATCTTAAAAATGTGAATTTGTGAAATTAAGGTGTCTTTGTCATCGGTGAGTCTATCCAATCAGGGTGATACCTGTGAATTATTTATGATGAAACTTTTACTTTGCTTGTCGAAAAGAATTAATGGCAAAGATTCCATATTTTTAGAATGTTTTCAGAGAATGTTATCCTACTTTTTAGGAGAACATTTTGGGAACCAAAAAAAATCTAGCTGGAGAATCATTTCTTTGTGTCTAAAATGTAAGTAACAAAATGTTAACTTATTGTTAACTCAAGTCACTGTCAACTGGGCGGAATCTATGGATTAACTAAGAAACATTTTTAACATTGTTCACGATATGCTATTTATGGAGCAAAGGCCACATAAAGTATAACGCTAGGCTATCATATGACATGTGGAGATAACATCTCCCGTGACAGAGAGCAAAAATATTGAGAGTGTGAGGTGAGAAACTTGACAATAAACCCTGGTGACATTCACCACACAGCAAGTAACATCACTTACATAACACATGCATATTTGTACATAACAACACTTATAAACCCTGAGAAATGCAACATATATAAAGAGGAAAAGTACCCAGAAAATGAACAATGTGCCTTTTTATTGCTTTAATACACATTTCACCACATAACATAATTATATTTTGTATTGATTATCAACTTAATAACCTTCATTTACTTTCATTAACCTTCCAATAACCTTCATAATTTCATTTCCTGGTTTGGGGGGAGGGAATAAAAATGCAATAAGAGTGTAATACACGCAAAAAATAGCTTGGTCTGAAAATAGCTGCTGAAAATTACCGCTGTCCTGCAGAGTTTGGCTCCAACCCTGAAAAAACCCCTCACCTGCCTAGTAATCCTGAAGACATGGGTTAGCTTTCTCGGGTGTGTTTTATTAGTGTTGGAGCTAAACTCCGCAGGACAGTGGCTCTCTACTGAACTTGCCTATCACTGGTAATACAACTTAATACAATTGTCACACCTCTCTACACAGCTGAATAGATTTATTTGAATTTAAAATAAGTTAATTTTACTAATGAATAAAATTCATCTTAATTTAATTATTTTACACCAATTTCATTTTATGTACTATTCTGTGTATTCTTTGTTCCAACCTGTGCTGTTGCTGTTCAAATTCCCAATGCAGAGTTGCGCGAGTTATGTGAAAAACAAACAGAAAACTTGTTTAAGTTACAGTTTAAGTGTTTAATGTTTAGTTATCTTGGACATTTAAAAGAGTTTATAGAAGTTATAATCGATGACCATATGAACCCAAGAATTAATTTATTTTATCTACTTCGATCAAATTTTATAGCCAACACAACATTTGCCTACATGCTTATTTTTACTTTTGTAGTATGCAAATTTAATGACGAAGTATTACATTTCTTGTCACTAGCATTAACACAGTTACAGCTGAGAACAATATAGAAATATAGCTGCAAGCAGCGATGAAGGGCCCAAGTCCAGGCAACACCACCAATTTGACAAAAAATGCACATTTAAACCAAATTCAATCAATAACTGATTTCGTGTTAGTCGTAGCTAATGACTGTAAATTAGAAAGCTGTCCAGCTTGATGAGACCAATATATATATAGAGTTTGGTTACTGTAGGTAAACCAAACCCCCCACTTTTGTCAAAAGGTGGTGCTTTTAAGCCCTTCCTCCCCACCCGTTTCTATGGCTTTGCCCATATCTACTGGCTAACAACTCTGATGTGTGTGTCGAGATTCATGCAATTTTAAGCATGCTAAAAGTCTTAGAAGCCTCCAAAAAGAATATTAAAGTTTGATGCATTGCCATGGCAACAGTGTTTAAGATATCAAGAATCTTTTCACAGGTCTACATTTGCCATGTCTTGACATTTTTCTGATAAAGCAAATCGGGTATTTTTAATTTTTTTTAAAGGCATTTTGAAAGTGACACACTTTCTGCTTCCATTAGGTGGCATTATAACTTTTGACTCACAAAAGTCACATCCATGTGATCGGCCTCCTACAACGAACACACAGTTGAAGTTTTATCAAAATCAGTTAATGTATGCAGAAGTTCTAACAATCTTCCTGTTTCCCTTTTCCCCGGCCAAACCATCCATTTGAGATATCAAAAATCCATCCGTAATTTAGCATCCTCAATGTCTTGGCTTCATGTTGACCGAGTTTGGTGGCGATCGGATGAATTGCCTACGAGGAGTAAATCAAATTCCAGAGCCTTTGTGCTTCTCAAACGGAAGGCTGCATCCTACTGAGATTGTGTCCTTCCTAGTTCAGTCCTTCGTAGACTTGTAGACTACAGTCCTCCTCAGCATTAAACGCTAGAATGAGATGGTCTGGTAAGAATGCATGGCTCTACTATTTAAACTTAAATACTATTTAAACTTAAATACTCTACTACTCTACTATTTAAACTTAAATACTATTTAAACTTAATTTTGGAATTTCTTTTGATATTAACTTGTCTATTGTCAGTGAATGACAGCAGTCTGAGGTCTCACAGTGGCTTAGATTATTGGCAGTTTAGTGTTAAGTGATTAAATTACAGCAAAATAAAAGATAACATCTATACTTGCATGTCATTTACTTTTCATTTCATATTAAACTCAGTTTATTTTCATGAATTTAAATGTGTGCAAAGGATTGTGGGTGATTTAAGGCAGCGAAGGATACATCTGACAAACTGGCCAAAAGGGCCAAGGATCCTTCAAATTGAGATGGCCTCCAGCGATGTTTGATGATGTGGCAGCCAAGATATGGAGCCTTCATAGGATGCAGCTTTCCATTTGAGAAGCACCCCAAGTGTTTTTTAAACGACCCATAATAGACGACCCCTGTTGGGCTGAGCTTATGACTATGAGTGTGAAAGTTGTTCAGCCTATATGTGTACAAGTGTGTTTGATATATGGACCAAGTTCCCTTGCAACTTGCGTTGCATCGAGATGACACTGTGGGAATGCTCTGCTTGATTGAGTTGTGAAGCACTTGTGAAATCAACCAAGGAAACGTGTAGATAATGGATCCACTATATATACAGTACTGCGCAAAAGTCTTAGGAATGTTAATACCCCCCCCCCAAAATGGTTTTAAGTCAGTTATTTATATCTTTTGCTGTAGTGTTTCAGTAGGAAATATCAGTTTACATTTCCAAACATTCTTTTTGCCATTAATTGTAATAATCCAGTGAGATTTGTGTATGCACAAGGAGTCTGACAACAGCCGGTATGATCTGATCTCACCATCATCAAGTCCGTCTGTGATTACATGAAGAAACAGAAAAAACTGAGATAAGCTAAATCCAGAAGAACTGCGGGAACATCTCCAAGATGCTTGAAGAAACCTTCCTGACATTTAAAAAATGTATTTTTTTAAAAGGAATACCAGTGCTTTTCTGTTGAATGAAAATATACAGTACTACTGCTACTTCGACTACTACTACCAATAATAATAAGAATAATTGAATGAATATTTAAATGTTGCATTTGCAGGTAGTTTAAGACTGGATTTAGATTTTTTTAAATGTACTGTAAGGAAATACAAGGTTTTTTTGTTTTAAAAGCTATTACAATTATGACAAAATTACAAGTTTATAATGTAATTCATTTCTCATGCAAGATAACACTACATTATAACATATAATGTAAAAAATCAACATAGAAACTCTTTTAAATGCCAAGCATAACTGAACATTAAATACTACCATGTGTAAAAAACACATTAACAGCACTAGTTTTCAACATTTTCTCTTCTGCTCGATCCCTATGCAAAGCATGCAGGAAATTAGAAATCCACTGCCCTGTTTCAGTCGACACAACAAATATATTAATGTGGGACCAACACAAATGGATTAAATTAATAGATTAAGACATTTTAAAAATTTAATTTCATGGGATTTAATAAAACTGTGCAAATGAGAATTAGGAATAAAAATAAAAGATTTGTGTTGCTTAAGCTCCGTTTAATTATGTAAAAAAAGAAAACACCTTAAATAATTTTTTTGAGTGTTTGTAAAAAGAAAAGAAAAAAGAAACACATACTGTATCACATATTCTAATCAAATCCTGAAATGATTCTTTGGTCTACTTACATATATTCTGTTTCCAGTTTCCTTTTCCAACTGTCCTGCAGCAAGTACATTAACCAAATATATACGGCGTGCTTGCAAAGACACATATTTTAAATCACATGGTTTTTAGAAGAATTTTAAAAATGCATCACTTGACAAGTAGGTTATACGTATGTGACGATCTCTTTCAGGGTGCTACTCTAAAGCTGCGTTTCCACCGAAATGACCCAGAACAATTTGTCCCAGGAACTTTTTTGCTATTATGAGTGGAAATATCTTACCTTAAAAATCTTCAAATCATGTTCTTCTAGTTCTTCTGAGGTAAATCCAAAGTGAACAGCACAGCACATCACAAACACAGTCTTCCAAACTCGATAAAAAGCAGAGGAGTACATTACTGAAGTCTCTGATTCTTTGTTTTGAGGTGATGGGTGTTTACAGGTCTGCATTCCTTCACGTGGACTATTTGCATGTCAATCACTCGTACACGCGTGGGTGTGGTCAAATTAGAGTTAATGAGGATGGGTTTGAGAAACTGTACATGTCGTTGCTTTCATACGGATTGCTTAAACAGAGAATATTTGTTTTTGATATACATCATTTAAAAATAGAGACTCCAAGCTTTGTAAAGACATACGTCTCAAGTCTGTGTGACAAACATTCGCTGAGTTACAGGTCATTTTCTTTTTGCGTTTCAGAATGAACTTTACATTGAGAGATACGGCAGAACTCGCATTGTGTTTATTTTCTGTGTACACAAATAAAAGAAGACATTTAAATAAAAGAAAGTACAAAGTTTTGAATGATGTATAACACTTATATGTAAGATCAAAATCAACAGAATATTTTGAGTCTCTTTTGCACTGATAAGAAAAAAAGCAAGCTGGTATTGCTGGCGCGACTGCCGACCCCAGAGGGTTGTCACATTCACCGTCTGTCATCATCCTGTCTTCGTCTTCACTACCCTTCATAGCATCCCTCGTGTCTTCACACCTGAACTCACTCCCTCATTACACACCTGTTCATCGTCTTAATCATCCGTGTCACCTGTCTTCACCTTGTTAGTATTCATTGGTACCTGTATTTAGTTTCCCTCTGTTCAGTCAGTCTTTGTCGGTTCTACGTTGTCAGTATGGTGTTTAGAGTGGTGTTCCTGCCTGTCATCCTGCCTGTCTGTATCTGTGAGTAAGATTGAAGTAAATCGTTTGTATTGAAGCCTTTGGACTTTGAGTCTCCTTCAACCTGCACTACACCTGTAACAGAAGAACCGACCCAAAAAATACCAACGAACATGGATCTAGCAGCAGACTTGGAGAGTTTCCAGCCAAAAAGGCAAGAAACTTGGAGAGTTTCCAGAGCCAGTCGCCTGCCCGCCAGAGTCAGAGCCAGAGCCAGTCGCCTGCCACCAGAGCCAGAGCCAGTCGCCTGCCCGCCAGAGCCAGTCGCCTGCCTGCCAGAGCCAGAGCCAGTCGCCTGCCCGCTAGAGTCTGTGAGCGTCGTTCTCCCCGAGCCAGAGCCTTCTTCTCCGCTGGTCCCGTCCAGCACTCCGCTGGTTCCATCCAGCACAGAGCCTTCTTCTCCGCTGGTCCCGTCCAGCACAGAGCCTTCTTCTCCGCTGGTCCCGTCCAGCACAGAGCCTTCTTCACCGCTGGTCCCACAGAGCCTTCACCGCTGGTCCCGTCCAGCACAGAGCCTTCACTGCTGGTCCCGTCCAGCACAGAGCTTTCACCGCTGGTCCCGTCCAGCGCAGAGCCTTCACCGCTGGTCCCGTCCAGGGCAGAGCCTTCACCGCTGGTCCCGTCCAGGGCAGAGCCTTCACCGCTGGTCCCGTCCAGCGCAGAGCCTTCACCACTGGTCCCGTCCAGCGCAGAGCCCTCATCGCTGCCCAGCACAGAGCCCTCATCTCTGCCCAGCGCAGAGCCCTCATCGCTGCCCAGCACAGAGCCCTCATCTCTGCCCAGCGCAGAGCCCTCATCGCTGCCCAGCGCAGA
Organism: Abramis brama; assembly: GCF_963993115.1. NCBI lineage: Eukaryota > Metazoa > Chordata > Actinopteri > Cypriniformes > Leuciscidae > Abramis > Abramis brama. The sequence continues at coordinate 29,511,802 of NC_139986.1, forward strand.
GCCCTCATCGCTGCCCAGCACAGTGCCCTCATCGCTGCCCAGCACAGAGCCCTCATCGCTGCCCAGCGCAGAGCCTGACAATTCAGTTCCCCAGCATGTCTTTGAAGTCCCACCCAGCCTCCCTCTCCCGCCTCCTCTCGTCTGTCTTCAGCCTTCCTCATATCCTCTGCCTCCTGTCAGCCCTGTCACTCGCCCACTAGAAGTCAGTGGATTGGTGGGCTCGCTGTGGGGCTTCCAGTCCCCAGCATCGTCCTGGACTGTGAATTCCTGGGTTCCGCCTCCAGCCGCTTCGTCCAGGATTCCACATCGGCCCATCGCCCCACTGTCTCACCCTTGGCTCTTACCTCCCTCAGCTCCACCGTGGTCCTTCAGTTCACCAGTTCCGCCAGGCTCCCTCGTCCCCCCGGATTCGCTTTGGTCCCTCGTCGACCTTCCCTCGCCTCTGGACTTCTCTCCTCTGGCTTCGCCTCGTCCCTTCGTCCCCCCGGCTCCCTTGGACTCCTCTCTCCCTTCTGCTCATCCTTTGTCCTCTGTCTCCACCGCGCCCTTCAGTAACCCCGTCTACACTTTGGTCGCCTGAGCCTGCGGATTCTCCCGGTCACTCTGAAACCTCTGCTCCACCGTGTCCTAGCAAACTTCCGTCTTCTCCCTGTCATTCCCTGTCTTTGGTTCCGTCCTGGTCTCCTCAACCACCTGCCTTGCCTCCGTCAGTCGGCCCCCTGGAGTCGTCAGTCCTGCCTCCCCCATGGCTCCTCCCTCCGTCTGCTCCGCCTTGGTCCTCCGAGATGCTGGTACCGTCCTGGAGTCCTCGGTCCCTAATAGCCCTCCGGAGAGGACTTCAGGACGCCCACCCCCCCTCCCTTGTTTCGTTTGTATGGCGCGAGGACGCGCCTACCGGGAGGGGGAGGTAATGTCACATTCACCGTCTGTCATCATCCTGTCTTCGTCTTCACTACACTTCTCAGCATCCCTTGTGTCTTCACACCTGAACTCACTCCCTCATTACACACCTGTTCATTGTCTTAATCATCCGTCTTCACCTCGTTAGTATTCATTGGTACCTGTATTTAGTTTCCCTCTGTTCAGTCAGTCTTTGTCGGTTCTACGTTGTCAGTATTGTGGTTAGAGTGCTGTTCCTGCCTGTCATCCTGCCTGTCTGTATCTGTGAGTAAGATTGAAGTAAATCGTTTGTATTGAAGCCTTTGGACTTTGAGTCTCCTTCAACCTGCACTACACCTGTAACAAGGGTTAAACCAACAGTTAGTTTATTTAATGCAAGTAAATTACTGAAATGCAAAATTTTGTCATTAATGTATCTTATGTCACGCAGTTAAATTATCTGGGGAGTCAGGAGATGATCAAATTTGCAAGCAGTCTTACAATGGAGTGCTAAGGGGAATTAGCCTATATGAATTAGCATGTAAGAATAAATGTATGAATAAATGAATCATATGAATGTATCTCTGAAGGGAACCGACTCACTTCAGAAAATATTTTCTTTTCATCTTACATCTATGTAACACCTAATAAAGTTTTAAATGGCGGCTCCCTGCTCGGCTGCGGCTGCACTGTCTCCCAATAGCATCGGATATCTAACAGGAAATAAGCCACTTAGACAAGTGAGTTCAGAAGTTAATATGCAGCGTAGCAGCACTAAACAAATATACAGTATGATCGTCATTTCATGCTAGAATTGCGTAAAGTTAGTAGTTTAGGGACTGTAGATGTGATCACTCTAGATGCACTGCATAGCCTCGGACATCGGACCTGCTACACCCAGTGCCCCGTGAACCAGCAGAGTCTCCCACAAGTAGCGGTCGCCCCCAGAGGAGACGGAGGGAACAACTCACTGACGGAGTGCGATAGAAAACAGAATACGGCAGTCGGGGAGGGTTAACAGCTAAGCTAAAGGCTAACCCATGCAGAACGCCCCTTCCATCCATTCTGCTTGGTAATGTCCGCTCCGTGGAGAACAAATTGGACTACCTGAAGCTGCACCCGAGGAGGGCTCCAGAGCTGTCAAGCCAGTTGTTCCCTGCCGGTTCATCACTTCAGGTGACTGTGCTTGCTGTTCGAAATACACCAGAGGCCAGTCTTGAGTGACTGGTACTCTTAGTAGATTTTCTGGCTGAGTGGAATCTTCTACCAAACATATCTCGCTGGGTCCTGCAGACAATCAAAAAAGGCTACACCATTCAGTTCAGGTCTCGCCCACCCTGATTCAGTGAGGTCCAGCACAGAGTGCTTGGCCCCGAGCAGGCTCTGGTTATGGAACAAGAAGTAAAAGCTCTTTTGCTAGATGAGCCTATAGAATGGGGTCCTCCTCCCAGCAAGGATTCCAGGTGTTAAAGCCGGTACTTCATTGTCCCAAAAAAGGATGGAGGGTTGTTTGATTTTAGATCTGCGCCAATTGAATCACTCTGCAAGGAAGCTCAAATTCAAAATTCTTACTCTGAAGCAAATCGTGTCACAGATCAGGGCTGCGTTGTCAGATAACGATGAATCTTAGCACTTACGAGGATTTTCTACGAGCGACTTTACGAACGTTCGTGTTCATTTCACGTGCATTTCACAAAAACGGACTTAGCACGATCGCACGCAGCTGCACTGTCCGTTTGTCAAGTGCTGAAATGTCACCTTGTAGAATGGCTCGTAATTGTAGCACATGCTTGTATTTTGAAATCTATAAAAAGCACAAACCTTCGGGTGGAGACACCAGCAAAATGGCTGAACAACAACAAAAAAATAAATTTTCTAAAAGAGGAGATTAATGTCAGTTCATATGAGGTGAAGCTATCCAAACATATTATTTTTAGCAGGTTTAAGGGCAGTCAAACAAATAAATAAAAACAAAATATGTAGGAGGATATTGCTAGAAAACTGACTGCAACTAGGGGCATTAAAAGATCTGGGAAGGAGGTCAGGAAGAAGTGGCAAGCCTTGTTAAAAGGAAATGGGCACTGCAGAGGACAACATTTAACAAAACAGGTGGTGGGCCCAATGAGTCCTCCCTTTTCACAGCAGAGGAAGAAAAGGCCTTGTCAATTGGCACAAGTGCTTCAGATGGCATTTGTGGTGGTATTGACATCCATGGAGGAGTAGGTGTAACTCAACCTGAGCCTGAGTCAGGTCCTTCATGCTCAGAGGAACTATCAGTTTCATCTGCCATCTCCCAGCACATCTCCTAGTCCTCCAAACAACCCTCCCAGGCCTCAGCCTCCATCTTCTGTTGTCCAGACTGCAGCCACACACCTCAGCAGTTTGAGAATCTTTGTAGTTGTAATCAGGACATATGAGAGTGTCCTTATAGGGAGGAATAAGATGAAGAGGCGGTGGAGGAGGAGGTCAAAGATGGCATGATGGAACCACATGATGGCCAACCAAGAAATGCCCAATACATGGTACAAGTCATTGACAGATTATTTTAGTTCATCCCTATTTTTCCCAGTCTTTGAAGCATATGTCATCTTTTATATTTTTTGTTTTGTTCATTCATTTAATTGATATTAAAATTATTGGATTAAATTATTTCTATTTTTTTATTTTTGTTTTCTGCCCTTATTAATTATTTAATTTAGAAATTCATTTAAACAAAAAATGAGTAATAAAGTGTACAATAAACTTAAAGTAAAATCAAAACCTTATAATTACATTGCACTTGAATAAAGGTTTAATCTGCTGGTTGTCCTGCAGGTGACCTCATAACTTCATAATCTCATAATCTTCTTACGATGCACTTAGGGATTTACAATTACTACAGAGCACTCAACGATGATTTTTAAGTGCTACCTAAGTTACGATGCTTTTGGGAAACAGACCGTAATATTAAGATCAGTCATACAATCGTTTTTACGATCTACTTATGCTTACGATGCTTTTGGGAAACGCAGCCCAGGTCCGAGGACTGTTTTGTCACAATAGATCTCAAAGACAAATACTTCCACGCATCCATCCTTCCTCAACACAGGGCATAGCTTTGTCACCTCACACTTTCACAAAGTGTGTGGATGCACCCAGGTAGCTTCCTACTTCCTACGTCAGACTTCCTACTTCCGCTCAATTTCATTCGCTTTTGTATTCAGTCTGAGAAAGTGTAATAGCTTTCCATTTCCTCCGGCCTGAAAACAGCCGGCCAATCAACGAACAGAGGGCGGGCTGAGAGCTGTGACGTAGACGCTGATTGTACCGTGGATGCGTAGATTTACTTCACATAATCTGCAAAAGTCGTTCACAGCCATGTTCACTCCGGTATTTCGCTCGATGGTTTTGTTTTCGCATCATACATGTGTTTACAGTGGAAGTTAGATGCGGCTGAGCATGCGCATAACACACGCCATAACCAAACGTTATGTGATTGGCTTACGGGTAACCAATGATTTTAAACTTCCGACAAGCGCCCCCCCCCCCACCCCACGAGAAAGAATACGCTTTTCAATTATGCCATTTCCACAGCTCATATTCTCGTTTTTTTTTGTCTAATGAAATTTGTTGAAAAGATATTTTTGCAGTGTTTTGTCTGCAAAGCAATTTAAAAACACATTAAACAACTTTACAATCCACTGAAGAGATGAATGTCTATCCATCACAGCCTCACTTTCATTCCTGTTAAAAATCAAAGATGGTGCTGCTGTGAATAAGGTCTATTGGATTTGAGTGCTGTTTTTATTTATTTAATGTGAGAATAATTATTTTCAATGTACTCAAACTATATAAATTGAGTGAGTAAAATTGTCTATTCAAAGTAATTTTGTGCCTTCGGTAGACTTGGAATATGGCACACATTTCACTGGTTTTCCAGCAACGGCTGTACAGGCTCGAGTTCCTGAGAAAGGGCGACATCTGACCCGACCTCTGACTTGGCCCTGTGATTGCAGCCCGCAGTTATATTAATTATTATTATTATTATTATTTTGCTATGTACTTTGACTTTCAATTAAGTATATTTTGACATAGAAACTTTAGAACAATTTATCAGTACTTTTTACACCCTTGGCTAATTCCAAAAAAACATTCCAAAAATCTTTTCTTAAGAACATCTTTTCTTTTTTGCCTGAAGAAGATAAACACAGGCTCTAGTGTTATGTGATTGTATGGTGGGTCTTGCCGAACAAGACTCAGCTGTCACGTTGTAGGGCTGCATTTCTTGACTGTCATGTCATCAAGCCCCATCAAATGTCATCTCAATTCAAAGGAAAAATGAAAGGCAGCATTCGTTTCTCAAACCATTATACTTTCTTTTGTTTTTTTGCAAATTAATCACTTAATGCTAAACTGCCCATGATGTAGGGAGACCACAGATACAGATACATGTCATTCACTGTATTAGATTAATAGAATTAATAGAAATTATTTTTCCACAGTTCATTTTAATGGTATTTTGTGCCGTGACCGTGTGTATAGAAACCGCCAGGTGCACTTTCTAGCCCAGGGGCTCTCAACTTTCCAGTTTAGCTCAAACCCTAATCAAACACACACGAACATGCTAATCAAGGTCTTCAGGATTATAAAAAAGTTTTAGACAGTTCAGTTTGATCAAGTTTGAAGTTAAAACCTCTGTACCAGCAACCTCTGTTGTACTCTGTTGGGAACCTTTGTACCAGACCCTTTCATTAAAGCTTTAATGCTGAGGACTCAAGCCTAGAATCATCAGAAGCTTAAAGGGATACTTCAGGATTTAGCATTAAGCTTTGTATTAGTAGAAAACCTGTAGTATTTTCGAATTACCGTGCTTTCCACCCTCATATCCCCCTGAGAGGAGAGATTTATGTATTTTTTGTCTGGAAAAAATCCTCTGATGACGCAAAAAACGTCATTTTGCGTCATCTGAGGATTTTCTGGCCAGAGGCTAAAGACTATAGCCAGTAGATGGCGCTGTTCCGCATGTTTTTAACCCACCCATAGGAGGTGGGATCTCACTCACAGAATGTACACACAGTATCAGCCGTCTTTCTTTGGAAGCTAAGCAAGCAGGCTCTTGTTCTGTGGAGAAAGCTGAATAGTAGGAGAAAGCTGAGTAGTAGGGGTTACCATCCTCCTTTTCCCGGACTTGTCCGGCGGGGGAGATCGTTCAAAATGTCCGGGATTCGGCTTTTGATTTCTGCGGTCACCATTCATTGTTTACATGCACACCTCTTGTTTCAATCTAACTGAATTCATTCCGATCGGTGAATCAGAATTTAGTGTTTACATGAACGCTAAACAAGTGATCGGTTGATGTGCGTTTTAACATTGCTAAGAAAATTCCCGCTCCTCCGTGAGAGATGCGAGACCGCCTCATCTCAGTAATGACGCCACCGGCCTCGTGCCGTTCTCCCACGCTCCTCAGCCTCATGCTGCTCGCCACAGTAAACATGATGAATGCGACTGTAGAACACAAAAGCCGAATCCCGGACATTTTGGGCGACCCCGAAATCCCAGGCAAACTCGTCATGGAGACTCACTGGTAGCCTAACCTTGTTGTTTTCAACTGCGCTCTCTAACCGGTAGGCGTGGCCTCCTAGGGCAGCGAAGAAAGTGCATTCTGGGAGTTGTTGTCTTTCATCCACATAAGCCAAAAATACATTTTCTGTCTTTTCTCAGTCTAGAAAGCTCCAAATTAAAAACTTTCTTCACATTTCTTCTACATAAATGACCTATTTTAAATACACATTCATCTTTCCAGAGGTGAAGTATCCCTTTAATTACACCATTATGCTGCCTATAAGCAAAAACTATTTCGGGACATACCTTCATCATTAGGATGCGTACCAAAAACTTTTAAGCTGGCCATGATTAAACTGCTTGTTAAAAAAACACAACTCGATCCTACAGAATTAGTCAATTACAGGCTGATCTTGAATCTACCTTTTTTGTCAAAGATACTAGAAAAGGCAGTGTCTTCACAACTTTTTTAGTATCTTTTCTAGTACTTTTAGAAAGAAATGATATCTGCGAGGATTTTCAGTCAGGATTTAGACCATACCATAGTACTGAGACTGCTCTCATTAGAGTCACACATGATTTGCTCTTATCATCCGATCATGGTTGTATCTCTCTATTAGTGTTACTCGATCTCAGTGCTGCATTTGACACTATCGACCACAACATTCTTTTAAATAGACTCGAAAATTATGTTGGCATTTGTGGAATTGCACTAGCATAGTTTAAATCACACTTATCTGACCGTTATCAGTTTGTAGCAATAAATGAAGAGATCTCTCATCGATCACAAGTTCAGTATGGCGTACCACAAGGCTCAGTACTAGGACCGTTGCTGTTCACTCTGTACATGCTACCATTAAGAGATATCAAGTCTTCATCATCGGTTAGGAACCTGTGTGTGTGTGTGTGTGTGTGTGTGTGTGCTCTTTGATACCAATCATTCATTTGAAAGCCACATTTCTAATATCTGTAAAACTGCATTCTTCCATCTTAAAATATATATCTAAAATGATGATATTCTCTCAACGTTTATGACCTCAAGGCTAGATTATTGTAATGCTCTACTGGGTGGTTGCCCTGAATAATTTTAATAAAAAATAAATGAATGAACAAAAAAATAAATAAAAAATCCTTTAAATCTGTTAAAAATTACATCTTTGTTTCGCTCTATCTCCTTTAAAAGGACATTAATTTCATATTTTTGAAAGGTAGGCTAATGAAAGGTAGGTAAACAAATATGTAATTTTTAACAGATTTAAAGGATTTCTTTTTTTTTTTCATTCATTTAATTTTGATTAAAATTATTAGATTAAATTATTTCTATTTTTTGTTTTGTTTTCTGACCTTTTTAATTATTTAATTTATACATTAATTTAACCAACAACAAAAAAGAGTAATAAAGTGTACAATAAAGTACAATAAAAACCTTATATTATAATCACATTGCATTTGAATAAAGTTAAAGGTGTAATCTGCCGGTTGTCCTGCAGGAGTCCTCATAAATCTGTCTTCTTTACGATGCACTTGGGGATGTACGATTACTCCAGAGCACTCGTAGATCTACGAAGATTTTCAAGTGCTACTTAAGCTACGATGCTTTTGGGAAACGCAGCCCTGGACTATGAAGAATACTTTCTTCTAGATCTGCTGTATAGCTGAAATAAACTTTGTTGCATTATTTTCCTGTTATCACTTTAAAGCTGCTATGAAACAATCTGTATTGTAAAAAGCGCTATACAAATAAAGGTAACTTGACTTGTTTAATAGATTATTGTAAAACGTAATATTGTGTAATATTTTTCCTTAGATGTTCTATAAACATTAAAATGTTTAAATTCAATACACAGAGGTAGATGAAAAGAAAGAAAGAAAGAAAGAAAGAAAGAAAGAAAGAAAGAAAGAAAGAAAGAAAGAAAGAAAGAAAGAAAGAAAAAAGCAACAAACAAATGACAATTAATTTTTATGCTAAAAAAGTAATCTAAAAGAACTAGTCAGGGCCGGATTGACAAAAATCTTGCTAAGAAGCTAAAAAATTCTAAGAAGTTAGTGAGAATGTTCCAAAGTGCCATTCTAAAATTCCTAAGAAGTTCTCACATCTTTACTTTTTGTTTTCCTAAACAAGATAAACTGAAGAAGATGATGACAGGCTCTAGTGTTATGTGATTGTATGGTGGGTCTTGACGAACAAGACGCGTTGGGTGTTGTAGGGATACATATCTCAGATGTCACGTTCTAGGGCTGCGTTTCTTGACTGTCATGTCATCAAGACCCATCAAATGTCATCTCAATTCAAAAGAAACTTGAAAGGCAGCCTTCGTTTCTCATCCTTCTTTCTACCTATTTTGAAAGTTCCATCAAGTGCATGTCCTCAATCTCCCAAAATCCTTTGCGCACATTATAATTCACGAAAAAACACTCGCAAAGAATCTCAATGCAAAGCAAACGGTTTGTGCCGTTGTTAAAGCCCGACTCCGACAAGTCGACATTTAACATATGGTTCCAACAAATGAATGATGTAGGCTATAGGGACGTCCCGCGTGACGTCACGCCATTTGGAGCAGCCATCTTGACGGAATAGAAAATGCTAAACCGCTGGTGATAATACAGCTCGTCGCAAAATATTCATATGGATCTATGATTTCTAATTCCTTTATCTTCCTCTTGTATTTTTCTTTTTGTGATGACATGACGTGAAGAGTTAGCTGACGGTGCGCTAATAATAGATAGTGGCAGTGTTCGTCTAAACCAGTGACCGCGACGCTGAAGTGTGTGAGAACAAATGAATAACATCAGTGCTAACCACAAACATTTATTTATTTGGATTAAATATTTAAATATTAAATTGATCATTCTGTGTCATTTTTCAGTGTCAATCTTTTCACTGTTTACATGTTTATGCCCAAAATGCTATAATATTCAAAGTAGTGGACTGTAATTCTCCTCTACCCTGTGTACATTATAAGCCTAGCTTATTTAACATCGTTACAGGCACCTCGCGAGCATTCATTCATTCAACTATTTTAAAAGACTGGAATAAACACCAGCACACACAAGCAATCTTTTTTTATAGTCAATTTAATTAAAAAATGTAAACCCAACAGGTATGAAATGTCAGAAAGAGAAAAAAAAACTGTTAATGGGAAGACGAGCTGCAGCTTAGTGGATAAATATATTTAGCCTATTTTTATTCAGATTGCACAGTTGGAAAGAAAATATATTTATAGGAACATTTCAGCAGGCTCAAGATAATTAATACAGTGACCATTATTCATTATTTTAATCAATTCGCTGCCATAAAACATGTGATAATCCGCATTCTCATGTATGTAGGTGCGCTAAAGTATTCCGTCAAAATGGCTGACACGTGGCTAGGGGTCACGTGACTGGGAGATCCCTATATGACACCCTCGCGAGAAAAACGATATCTCTCAAGTAGATTATCGCGCTGCGCTAAAGGATCCTGTCTATCTCGCAATACGCGATTAATTCGAAAAGCTCTGCAAATTATCCTTGCACCTTCAGCAACAGGTTCCTGTCGTAAAAATGGACAAGACCAAACATAGTAATGTGTGGAATGCTGGATGAGAAAAGTAATACATTTTTTATTAATGTAATGTTGATTCTGGGCAAATTTTTCATTCATAAATGCAAATGTATGAAGACAGAACTTTATTTTTCTATATTTAAAAGAGATTTTATTTGTAATTTCTTTTCAGAGTTGGAATGTATGAAAAGTAAAAAGGCCCAGAAATTGGCTGGAATAATAAGAAACCTTGATTTCTTAGAAGAGGAATAAAGAGACCCCTTCTTAGTGTTTTATTTTTCATTTTTTTTTATTATTATCTCCAAATGTAATCACTTTTATCATTATCTATTTATTTAACAGGTATGTGCCTTGCTTAATACTCATTGTATTTACCAATGCCATTGTAGATGTATATGCTGTTTTTGTTCCGTTCTTGGTGTTCAATAAAAAAATAAAAAATAAAAAATAAAAATAAAAACGGACAAGACATGGCTGCGAAAGACTTATCATATCACAAGTCGCTATCCAATCCTGTCAACATGAAATACGCCTGCTCGCGAGCAGGTTTAAAGGGTTAGTTCACCCAAAAATGAAAATTCTGTCAGTAATTACTCTCCCTCATGTTGTTCAACCGCGTAAGACCTTCGTTCATCTTCGGAACACAAATTAAGATATTTTTTATTAAATCTGAGAGCTGGATCACTCCTCCATAGGCTTCTATAGGCATTATAACTTGCTGGCCCAGAAAAGTTATTAAAGAGATCGTTAATATAGTCCAAGTGACTCCAGTGGCTCAATCTTAAGTTTATAAAGCGACGAGAATACTTTTTGTGCGAAAAAATAAATAAATAACGACTTTAGGCAACCCGGATGCCGAAACACTACTGACTTCGTGATTGGCAGATAGGTGGAGGGTGGAGCATAAGGCCAAAACACAACATGACAACATCAACATCAGTTGAGGGCTGCAACTATCACTTTTTAAATGACAATATCCTGGCCGGACTACTGTTGTCAGTGATATAAGTATTTGAAATGAACATGATTTCTTAATGTCTAGTGACATATCAGGGCCATTTTATGATTAATTGAAATACATTTCTTACATACAGCTCCTTTAATTATATAAATATCTTAATTTGTGTTCCGAAGATGAACGAAGGTCTTACGCGGTTGGAACAACATGAGGGAGAGTAATTACTGACAGAATTTTCATTTTTGGGTGAACTAACCCTTAAAGCCTACACACATGATGCTATGACAGCAAGTCCAGGATGAGCGTCGAAGAACCAAACAATCCAAGATCATGCCAAATCGCCAACAATCAAATATAGCTAAGTGAGTTAGTGACGTACGAAGAACGGACCCCAGAGATTTATATTACATCATGTGAAAATGGGCATAATATGTCACCTTTAAGCCTTGTTTGCTGACCTTCACACTCGCAGGAGTTTCACAAGCCTTTTATATTAAAGCTGCAGTCGGCAATTCTGGCAGATTGAGGGGACTTAGCCAAAATTTTGAATGTTTATAACTCTCTTGCCCCTCCCACACTACCAGCGAGCACCCTGCCATTGAGTTCGTGCGTCAGTGCGTGTGCACCAGATCTTCTGTGAACGCACACACCCGTCTGTTCTGCACCTCCTAGCTCTGGTTGTTAACTGAGGAATTGGAAACTTGTTAGTAGATTTTCTCTCCTCCATTACGCTTCGTCCAATCCAACACACCTGCGAACTTCAGGCGTGTGCATGTGATATTGTAACGTGCGCGAGGGGGGAGGGGGGATCTGTGGCGTGTGCACTAACTGTGATTGACAGTCAGATCTCACACAGCCCTGCGCTGATTGGACCAGAAGATCCGAGAGCGGTGGATTTTTGCAAAACAAATAACAGGCTCCAGGTGGAGGTAGAAGCGCAGGTTAGTTTCTAAAACCGGCTGATTTATGTTGTTCTGTCGAGGCATAGTGAATATGATCAAAAAAATCTTGCCGACGGCAGCTTTGACAGCCACTGAAATCTATTTTAGTGTAAAATGCAATTGACATGTGCTCCATGTGGATTTTCATCTTTGTGAAGAGATGTCTCACAAAGGCTAATTCTGAAACACAAGACAGCTGCCTTGTTGTCAACAATTTCAAGTGAGCTTTAGATTTAATTAGGTTTTATTAAAAGACTAGAATTCTTATTTCCTAGTCCAAAAAAAGTCATAACTTGAAAAAAATTCCACATTTAATAATTTTCATTGATCCATCAGATGGCACTTTTATTTCATTTTTTGAAACACCTTCCCCTAATGCAGCATATTTTTTTAAAGAAATAGTTCAACAAAAAATGTATAAGCTGTCATAATGTTCCCACTTTTATGTCTTATGTATTTATTCTGTGGAATACAAAAGGAGAACGTTCATGCTTTTCCTGACCATACATTGTAAGTGGATGGAGACATTTGTGGAGTGCATTTGTGTTGTAAAGTCAAATGTGTGTATGTGCGCACATTTGTAGGGGAAATAAATCTGATTGACTAGTTTAGTTTTGTTTATTTGTAGCTTTTTCCACACACAAAAATCACATTACAGATAGTTAATGTTCAAAACCAGGCTCAAAACTAGTAAACACAATCTAAAACAGCTACACTTGATTGAAACATTTGCAAAAAATACTTATTGAGTGGGGATGGAGAAGTGAAGTTTCTTTGAATCTTTGAAACTTTTCTCTGATTGTTTTGGGAAAAGATTTTGTCAAAACAGCGCCATCCTGTGGCAGGTCAAACTTGCAGCCGCCCATAAACCCAAGTGAGAGTTCTCGGAAAGAGATCACATATAGCCTGCTTTTCAAGTGATGCATTTTTTAAATTCCTCTAACAACCATGTGATTTAAAATATGTGTCTTTACAAGCAAGCCGTATATATTTGGTTGATGTACCTGCTCCAGGACAGTTGAAGAAGGAAACTGGAAACAGAATATATGTAAGTAGACCAACTTATTCTTTCAGGTTTTGATAAGACTGCAATTGTGTGTGTTTTTTTTTTCATATAAAGACAATATATTTTTGACCGTAAATACATCAAGAGTACAGTACATCATGATTTTGTTTAAAATCTATTATGGGGTACTATTCTATTCAGTCAGAAAATTTGAAATAAAAAAATGATTTCCCCCATTAAAATCCTTAATGATGTTATCTGTCTTCATGAACAGAAGCTGCAGTCTGAGGTTATGTAACCCTCATTGCATTTTTATTCACAGACATATGCAATTAGCTCGTGAACACAATGGCCAATCAGAGTTGTTTATGATTCCGCTCAACAGTGCTCAAAGCCTCACAATTTTAATAATAATAATAATAATAATAATAAACTTTATTTTATAAAGCGCCTTTAAAAGCAACTTCTCAAAGCACTGTACACAAACTAAGCAATACAAAGCTCAAGAAATAAAAGTAACATCAACAATCAAATGCTAATTTAAAAAAACAAGTCTTAAGTCTACCTTTAAAAATGTGGTAGCTCTGGGCTTCCCTAAGATCAAGAGGCAGAGAATTCCAAAGGACAGGAGCATATGAAGAAAAGGCCCTGTCACCCATAGATCGTAAGCGTGTATGAGGAACAACCAAAAAGTTGGATTGTGAAAAACGTTAAAATTGTTAAAATTTCAGTACCGAAGTTGGTTGGCTACTTTTTGACAATACTATTTTCTGGGTATATTTCCTCTTTATACATGCATTTTTTTATTTATATTCATATACACAGTGGGGGAAATAATTATTTGATATATAAACTCATGAAAATGTCCGGTTTTCACTGTTTTTCATGTGACCATTAAGCGTGTACTTTAAATTGACTGGCGCTTGCCTTTGCACACAAAACATATGAAACCGACTTCAGCTTCGCCCCGTCTTGTTATAAGTAGGTGGACTTTGTGTTAAAGGGACACTTTACCTCTGGAAAGATGAATGTGTATTTAAAATAGGTCATTTATGTAGAGGAAATGTGAAATTATTTTTGAATTTGGAGCTTTTTCTAGACTAAGAAAAGCCAGAAAATGTATTTTTGGCTTATGTGGATGAAAGACAACAACTCCCAGAATGCACTTTCTTCGCTGCCCTAGGAGGCCACTCCCAAGCCACGCCTACCGGTTAGAGAGCGCAGTTGAAAACAACAAGGTTAGGCTACCAGTGAGTCTCCATGACGAGTCTGCCTGGGATTTCGAGATCGCCCAAAATGTCCGGGATTCGGCTTTTGCGTTCTACAGTCGCCATTCATCATGTTTACTGTGGCGAGCAGGACGAGGCTTAGGGCCGCGGGAGAACGGCGCGAGGCCGGTGGCATGAGATGCACCGGTCTGGTATCTCTCACGGAGGAGCAGGAATTTTCTTAGCAATGTTAAAACGCACATCAACCGATCACATGTTCAGCGTTCATGTAAACACTACATTCAGATTCACCAATCAGAATAAATTCAGCTAGATTAAAACAAAAGGTGTGCATGTAAACAATGAATGGCGACCGCAGAAAGCAGAAGCCGAATCCCGGACATTTTGGACGATCTTGACGGCTGGACATGTCTGGGAAAAAGAGGATGGCATTGGAAATCAAACGCACTGGCACTGATCTGTGATAGGTCTGTTAGCGCATTAGGTCCAACCCCCTATGGACGGGTTTGAAAGGGTGGGAACTAGTGCTTGTAGTCTCAACAGAAATCCCCCCCTCTTACACTTCCTCCGACAATGACGCAAAATGACGATTTTTGCGTCATTCTGGGAGGAAGTGTAAGAGGTAAATATGGATTTCTCCCGTCTCAGGGGAAAATGAGAGAGTGTTGCACGACCATTCAATAGTATGACTGGGTTTCTAACAATGCAAAGCTTAATGCAAATGGGTGGAGTGTTCCTTTAAAGGAACACTCCATCGTTTTTTCATATTAAATGAGGTTTTATTTAACAAAGTTCGGGAGGAGCAGGTTCAGATAATTAACCAAATCATGCACAGCTGTTGATTAATCAGTAATCAACTCAATGACAGAGTATAAATTCACAGCAGACCTATCTCTGTTCATTGAAAGTTTGTAATAAAATAAAATAAACGGGTCCTTGCCAACACAGGCGAAAAACCAGCGATCTTCTTCCGCATTTTTTCTAAACCAGATCATTCAAGTAACGTTTTTTCCTGCCATGGAGAATGGTCATAAGGCCTGCAAAGCACCACGCTCGCGTTCGGGCAACGCCGCCCTCTTCACGCGAAAGAACGGGCTTCTCCAGCAGCTCTAGGCCGAAGCCGCAGGCCCTCAAAGAGCAGCGCCACAGATTCAGTACCGGTCGACCAGCCTACGATCTCAACCCCGCTGGCTGAACTTGGCGAGCGCACCGCTCCGTGGTTAAATTTCGCATTGCATTCAGTTGTTCAGTTATAACGAGGGGAACACGTTTTAAATGGTGTCGGTCCAAATTATTTTCTGTCATTAACGCGCTGCTTTCTTGTGGCTAAAACTCACAAGTACAGTAGCTCGCGGCCTCGTGCATTACGTGCATTACGTGCTGAACGCATGCGCTCAGAATCTTTAACTATGTCCTGCAATTCATCTGCAAATCGCGTAGAAACTTAGTTATAGCATAAATGTTTTTATACATGGTTACAAGCAATGTGCTTCACACCAATAGTTTAGTGATCCTTAAATGAAACAAAATTAAACAAACACAAAGTGCCTAAACTAAATTCATGCAAAGCGTCGTCTTTTACGTATGCTGTCTCCTTAGAAACCAGCAACAGATAAACGAACAATCGTTATCTAAATCAGAGTGTACTTTGACGTCGTTAATCATCAAACGTTCAATAATTGATCTTTCAGCCTTGCACAGGTTGGCTAAGCTCTGGATTCCAAATGCAGGTTAAAACCATGGGTTCAGCCTCATCGAATCCTGGCCATTAATTTGAACACAGTTGATCTCCAGTCCTTATGGCAAAAAATAAATAAATAGGACTTTCGGATCTCGTCCACCTCTCAGACAGTCAATATCATTCTAAGCAAACTGATATCTGTGCTCGGGCACTTAAACAACAGAAATGCATAATCCCGCAAGGATTTCATCTCTAACCTCCTCTTCATCGCGTCTTAGATTAACGCACAAAAAAGATGACCATCGGCTCTCCAAGCCCCACTCTCCTCCTCCCTTTGCTCATCCACACACTGCAGGAGCTCATTTCCTGGTTTCAGGTGAGTCTGGCTATTTTTTCCTCTGCCACAGCAGTGATGTCTCCTCTGCTCCCGCAGGTTTTCTATTACTCCGGCTATTTTCTCCACTGCCACAGCAGTGATGTCTCCTCTGCTCCCGCAGGTTTTCTATTACTCCGGCTATTTTCTCCACTGCCACAGCAGTGATGTTTCCTCTGCTCCCGCAGGTTTTTGTTACTCCGGCTAATTCTCCACTGCCACAGCAGTGATGTTTCCTCTGCTCCCGCAGGTTTTGTTACTCCAGCTAATTCTCCACTGTCGCAGCAGTGATGTTTCCTCTGCTCCTGCAGGAGCCCTGTTTCTTTAGCTAATCTTGTTTAATGCCACAGCAGTGATGTTTCCTCTGCTCCCACAGGTTTTCTTTTAAACATCAAAATGCTCCCGCTTCCACATCAAAACGCTCACCAAACCATAATTAAATCATTCATTTCCATCACCTGCTGCGATCCATCCATTGTCACTCTCAGTACCAGTACCAAGTTCCAACCCACTTCCAGTATCATTTGGTTCGCTGCGTTCAAGCTCGATACAATAAACATCTACAATACAGCGTATTTTTTACAAACAATGGCAGGCTCCCCCGTTCGCACACGTAACGGCTCCTCGTTCAAGGGCCGGGCTCTGTCCCCCTTCAGAAGCGCTGATCGAGCCTTCCCGTTCAAATCGCAGTGAGAGTCTGCCCGTCTTAGTCGTCGTGGGACGTCCGCGCTCGTGTCGCTGTGTGGGCTCCCCATTCGTCGGGCCGTGAGGGTTCTGTTCCCGTGTCCCAGCCCCCTTCGAAGTGCCGGTCGAGCCCCCCGACAGAGTCCAGCGGGCGCCCTCCCTTCCGCTGGCGAGGCCTACCAATCCGATGCCGTGAGCATCCAAGTTCCCGTCGGACGCTGCGAGGGCCCTCTCAGTTGAATGGCTAAACTCTCTCAAATCACGCTCGTAAAAATCTTGCGTCATCGAGTTGACAGTTCCACTGCCGAATGGGCTTATCCGTCCGATGCCGTGAGCATCCAAGTTCCCGTCGGATGTCGCGAGAGCCCTACCGGTCGAACAGTCAAGCTCGTTTTTAGTAAAATACCTTCTCATGCCCTGCACTTTTTGGGGGGATTAATTGCACATCATTTTACGATTGCTGTCCTGCGCTCACCTGGCTTTTATGGGGGGAGTACTTTGGGTTCGGGCCTAATTCCGAGCTTGGAGCCCTCCCCCCGGACAGCACGCCAAATACGCATAAACTTATTGTATTAATTATATGTAGATGTGAACTCGTGAAACTATGTTATTCCCTTAACTAAGACGAGTTGATACATACCTCTCTCGTCTCAATCGCTCTGGAGCGCGGTGACACTCTGATAGTACTTAGCTTAGCCCAGTTCATTCATTAGGATCCAAACAGAGATGAAGTTACAAGCGACCAAACACCTCCACGTTTTCCCTATTTTAATACAGTTACACGAGTAGTAAAACAACCAAGTATGGTGACACAAAATAAAACGTGGCGAATTTTCTAGGCGGGTAAAAAGGATAACTATAATGTATGGCTGAATAGCACTCGGGAGCACTTCGACTCGGTGCAGTAATATCATCACTCCTGAAAAATCCTCTCCCTGATATTACTGCGCCGAGTCGAAGTGCTCCCAAGTGTATTAGCTGTTGCTAAGTAACAATGATGCACTTTTGTCGAGTAATTGGTTTTCAGTCCGTGTGTCAGTATTTCAGTATTGAGTCTGTGTGTCACGGCGCTGAACGGACCGTGACAAACATAGCTGATCCATTCTGTGCTGTAGAAAGCGCAAAACATCCGACACGGAATAGATCCCCTAGTCAATATCGATGTCCTGGCACCATTTTGTAAAGACTCCCCATCTCAGAGTGTACTGGTAGAAGGCGCACACTGCATTATAGGATTAGGAGAAATGTGTGTTGACACTTGGCAGCTCGCGGACAAACTTGGAGTTGTGAGGAGGTGTGGAGCCTGATAGAAATTATTATTAACATTATTTTCGAGCCGCATCCTCGGTTCATTCTCAAATATTATTGTTTGTCTAAAGTGGTGTAGACAAACTATATAATAAAATATGACCAAGGATACAATCAGCCCACGCAGTCGTCTCTCCATAGTTAACAGCGGCGTGTTGTCTGCCGGATTTTCCACCTCTTTGTTTACTTCCGGGAGTTCGGATGGAATTTTCCCACACGTTAATTCTGACCAAATGAAGTGCAGTTATGGAAATGCGTTCCGAGTGATGTGGGTGTTGTCACGTGACTGCATTTTGGTTTGTTTTATCAACTCATAAACTGATTCGGACCAGAGCGATCAGTGTGGTGTGAAAAGGAACCAAAACGCCTTAAAAATGCTACAAAGTATCATTTTTTGCCCTTGGTCCGGACCAAATGAACCGAACTACAGATGTGAAAGCACCCTAGGCTGTACTGAACAATACAGAGCAGCATAACAGCATAATCACATATCAGTATATACATAAACACAGCGCCAGCAGCCGTTGCGACGACAACTGCAATTCAAAATATATTCCGGAAAAGTGGCTGGTAAAGTTGATCATCCACCAGCCACTGTGGTAAAAATAGTTAATTTCCCACCCGGACTACAAGAAACGTCTTACCTCTGTGCTTGCCAACAAGGGTTTCTCCACTAAGTCCTAAATGATGTTGTGTTTGGGGATCAAATACTTATTTCACTCACTGAAATGCAAAACAATTCATAACCTATAAATAATGTGTTTTTTTCTGGATTTTTTGGTCTCTATCATAGACAGAAGGCATCGGCTGTCTTCCAGTGCCCTGCGCAAGACTGAGCTCCCTGTCGTGAGACTAGCACGGACGAAGGGCTCGGCTTAACCTAAGAATACCAAGGTACACTGGGTAACATATCCCAGGAGGAACATGTAACACAATGCCTACCTGTAGGGAGGACTTAGAATACACATATGACCCGACGGTAGAACGCTGCGTGAAAAGATTTGTGACGTAACTCCTCATTCTCTATAATGTGTGTGTGTGTGAGTAGCACCTATTACTTAAAATCACTTTTTTTTTCCATTCTTGGATAAACAACCAATCACAGTCTTCAAAAGATTGTGTTATACGTAGCAACGGGGTCAGCCCCGCCTCCTCACTAAGATGAAAGTTTGTGTATTTTCCTTGCTCAGAGTTGCTCTCAGATAGGTCCCGAAGCGCTCTTAAGCTAAGACTCCTACGTAGAAGTTTTTAAGCTATTTTAAAAGTTTTCTGAGAGGCTTTAAGAATACGGGCCCTGCTAAATAAAGTATCACCCTGACTGGCTAGACTCACTGATGACAAAGACGCCTTCATTTCACAAATCTGCATTGTAAAAAGGCATTGTTTAATTACCTATTGATTATATTATAGGCTGGGATTGTAAAGTCACCACTTTAGTCATCAACAGACAATTAATACTTGTGTCACATGGCTTTCTGTTGTATTAGGAGGCTTTGTCAGTGTGCAAACTGTAGAAAACCATGGCTGAAAGCAAAGGTGAGAGACACTTTCTACTTCAAACTAATTAATTCTGCCAAAAATAACAATTCCCTTTTGATACGGTTCACTCGCACTGCGTCTACGTTAGACGCATATCGAGAAACTGTGTTTTATCCGGATACTTAAGCCTGATTGATTCATGTCTGTGCTTTTTACCATCTTTGTGTATCTAAAGTCATTGTTCATGAGTCATAAATTAACTCATTATAATCTGTGCATTATAGTTGACCATGAATTAATGCATATTTCAGCAAGTTTTTCCACAAATATTTTAAGAAGTTAAAACCCAAGATTCAAGAGCATTTTATTTGCACATTACTACTGACCCTAACCCTAACCTTAACCATGCACCGCAGAGGTTGTTAAACATTACTAATGTTTGTTTTCTATCTCAGAGCTTATTGTCAGTGACTTTTCATGGAGTCCAGAGTTTATCCAGGATCTTCATACGTCTGCGGAGCGAACGGCTCTCCTCTATCACCTGTCTTACCTGTGTCTGGGTAGTATCCCGAAGCTGGAGCATCTGATCAGAGAACAAGCTATTGGAGCACAACTGCTGTTTGGATCCACTGAGGCTGTTCTGATGAAGGTAAAGCTTAAACCATGACCTTACAGCTGGACTCTGGAGCCCAGAACTAAAAATTAACAAGATTAATTTAAAATCAACTGTGCTAATCTAAATTAGCATGACAGAGGGTGTCTATAAATATAGAATGAACCAAGAAATGCTTAAAATTGCATGGAACTGAGAAGCAAATACAAGGAAAATGATGGCAGCAGAAAAAGACTGCAAAAAAACAAAACTAAAAAAGAGAAAACACTTTTAAAGCAAGCAAAATAAACTACACACATCATCTGTGGAATAAAAGAAAATAAATGCCTGGAAATCATTTTGTAATGAATTCTCTATATATATACTGTATATATAAATGCATGTGTGTGTGTGTATATATATATATATATATATATATATATATATATATATATATATATATATATATATATATATATATATAGTAACACAGAGTGTTTCAGAAACAAGGAAGAGGAGGAGCCAAATGCAGTATAGCAGTTTATTCATCATCACCAGCAATGTCAGCAATCAGTGATGTCTGGCTTACAGAAAATAGTTTATAAAATAGCTCCCAGGCAGAGTTTTAAGAGCTTGTGTGTTAGCAGCTCTATCACCTCACACAGACATGCACTGAAAATGTCAAAAAAAAGTCAAAAACCTTTAGCCTTTTGTGTTCAAACAAGAGTCGGACAAAGATGGAGAGACTAAAGAAGAAGGAATTTCTGCATTGGTTTCTATGGCAATGACGTTGGGTTGGTAGTATGCCAAAAACAACAACCACAACATGGAGGGGTTTGCAATACAGATGTTGTCTTATTTACAACATGACAATGTGTAGCAGCCGCACTGGACTAATGCGTCTTCTGAGGCAGTGGCAGAAACGTAGGAGGCAGGTATGTGTGGCTTTATTCCGTGCTGTTGTCTCTGCCGGTTTCAAATATATGTCTTCATTATAGTGTCATATTCTGCTCGTCCCGCACTTAGCAACAACACAACCTTGTTTCTGCAGCAGTTCTGCATGTTTCCAATAATAACGTACATATATAAGTCACATAAACCACACGAAATCCGATCTGAGCAGGCAGACTAAAACAGATTTCCAGAAATGCGATTTGAATAGTATTTCAAACCACATATAAATGTAGCTCGAAATGGATTTGTAAAAATCACATTTCACGTTCACACTTGCTAAATCGGAGCGGATTTCAATCATTTATGCACCGGATAAGGCCTGCATGGATAAGGCCTACATGGAAACTGAGAACAAAACTGGCTGGGCCCCAGTTAGATAGCCCAGGTCAAGCCCATTTGGGCCCCACATGGGTGTGCTGCTGGGAAGCAGATCACCCAGATCAGGAAGTCTTATGAAGTAAAATAATAGCTTTGTGTGAGCAAAATTTGTATTCTGTTTTCAATCTTTACCCAACAATGACAATTCACAGTGTCCACATCTGTCAATCTCCAAAAAAAACAAAGAACACCATAACGGTAGCTCACTATTCAAGTACTCATGCACTACTCCAAGTCCTGAACAGAATGCAGTTTTGTAACAAAATCCAAACAAATCCCACAAAATTATTCATTTGTCTTAAAGGTTATGTGAACTAATGTGAACTTTTGACCAGCTCATCTTATTTACTTTCCGCTTTATTGTCCTTAAAAGGTAATTTGTTCTGTAACACTCAGCTTGGCAACTAATGCACTGGGCCAACAATTATGACATACTAATGACTGTACCTGTGGATAATTGATGTTTTCTCTTAGTGTGTGGGCACGAGTTCCAACCTGGTGACCTCCCTGTTCCCGGGGCTGATGCAGGCTGTTCAACTGAACAAACCCAAACTGGCTGTGAAGTACCTGGAGAAAACCAAAACATGGATCGATGACATTATTAGAGCAGTGGATGACATTGTAAAGAGGTGAAAAGCAATATCATATCATGGAATGGTTGTTTATGAAACATTTCATGGCAAAAAATAGTTTAAATTTCTATTTCCAGTGTTTTCCAGTAAAAAACATATAAACATCGTTAACCCTCTGGGGTCTGAGGTGTTTTCTGGGTCCTGGAGGTGATCTGACATTTGTGCTTATTTCTGTTACTTGTGACATTTTCATGGCTAAAGTCTGATTGCACTGTATTCAGCACAAACTCCGCTACAATAATATGTGAGCAGCATGTATGTAAAAGTTTGTAGTTTTGAGAAAATGACGTTTATGCGTGGTTTGTGAAAAAAATAAATAAAAAATTAGTCTCTGAAATAAGGCCATAAAACCCATACGGATTATTTGTTTACAAGACTTTTGAAATTTGTATCACATAGTTTAGAGTTTTTATTTCAAAACTATGTGAAAATCATCCTGCCCACTCATTCACATAAAACAATATATTGTGTTAAAATGTGTAAGACATGTTTTGTGTAAGAAAGCTATATGTGAGGAGGTGTGAATCATCATGAATATGGATGTGTTTCACACAAGATAAAGAAGATGAGGACCCTCCCATAATGGCCCTATCAGGTGGCCTGTGAGGGAACTATAAACAAAGAATGAAGAGAGATTTAAAAAAGAATGCCTTTTTGAATGTTTAGATTTATTTACAACACAATATAGTCCTAAGATACAAAAGACAAAAAGGCACATTATTGAGCACACTGATCTAAACAGAGAGACGTGAACAGTTACGGAATCAATAAATAGGAAAACTTCAGTACACTACACTAGAGAAACATATATGGATTATCATATGTTACTTCAAATGTTATCATTCGTTATGACGTTATGAAATGAGATTGGAGTAAAAACATGCAGCCTAATGTTTGGCGTGTTTTGCTTTCAAATTCACAGCGCAAGCGACCCAAACTTACAATGCTTTACATTATTGTGACCACGTTAAATAAACATCTACGTTTGAACAGATATCCAAGAACACAGTATTTAACAGTAAACACAGGTTAGTGTAAACACTCATACTTGCCTACTTTTATATCATGTTGTGTTTAATATTATCAAGCTTTTGTCCTACTTTTCATGTAGGCATTGAAAGGTTGCCTAGTTCATATTCAACATGTTTCTGTTGATTTCATACATTCTAGTCTGACACCAGTTCAACAAGTGCAATGTAAAGTTTATGCAACAATAACACGCTAAAAATCTTATCTTCAAATCTCATCTTCTTCTGAGGTAATTTCAGTGTAAACTCACAGTGTATTTCAAACTCAATGAAAAGCAGAGGAATGATGAAGTTTGATTCTTTGTTTTGAGGCAATGAGGGAGTTTACAGGTTTGTGTTCCTTCACGTGGACTATTTGCATTTGAATTGCTCGTGGTCACATTAGAGTTATTGACGACGCGCTTGAGAAACTTTACATCTCGTTGCTCTCATACGGATTACTTAAACAGAGAGTATTTGTTTTTTATATGATTTACGTCATTTAAAAACACTAGACACTTCAAGCTTTCTAAAACATGCCTCTCACTTTTGGGTGGCAAGTATTCGCTGAGTTACAGTTCCTTTTCTGTCGCATTTCAGATTGAACTTAACACTGAGAGAGACGGCAGAATGCGCATCATGTTTATTTTCTTTATTTTACAAAAAGCAGAACATTTCATTTTTATGATGAGTGTACACAAATAAAAATAGATATTTAACAGTTAGAAAATAGAAACTGAAACTAAAACTAAATAGAAAAATTTATAAAACTTGCCTGTATGGCAAAAATAAACTAAGTTATCTGAGCGTCTTTTGCACTGATAAGAAAAAAAGTGAGGTGATCGAATCAGCGCGACCGCTGACCCCAGGGGGTTAAAAAGATAAATTTACTTGAGAAACAATATCACATAAAAGTTTGCTTTCCATTGGAAACTCGTCCTGCGTCCTAGTCGCTAATGGAGAATGACTCATGCCTACAGCCTAGGCCGTCACTAGTGCGACAGTGACGTATAAGAAGGGCACCTAGAAAGCATGTCATCCGAATCTTTATCTTCAGGAACTGTTTTGTTTGAGTATGTGATTGCGGTAAGAAAGCGATTTACTATAACTTGTGAAGCTAAGCGTTTTAAGAAGTGTGTGGATCCGTGTCCAAGATTTTTGCGATCGATGACACACATGACTTGTGCATTACTTGTTTGGGTTTGCTTGCACTGTGAGCCTTTTATTGACCACCATAAGCAGTGCAGCTCTAAAGAGTAGTAACCTACTTACTCACTAACACAATAAAACGGAATAGCACCATATCTCTGACATTACACACAATGTACACTAAATCCAATCACTGTAAGCATTCATTTATCTGAATGCACCCTCAGGTATGATCAACAAAACCAAAGTGTGGCTGCATGCACCAGTGATGTGATTCAAGAACAGAATGAGACTGAAGTAAGACAAACTCAACAATCTGTGGAGATGGAGAGGGCGAAGAAAGCAATGGCCAATCTTGAGGAGGAACTGGAAAAAAATGCCAAAGATATAGAGGAAATTGAGAAAAACAATCAAATGAAAAACTCTGAGATACAGAAATGCACTGTGAATGTTTCTGGAAAAAACCACAGTGTTGGTATTCTGTCCTCCTTGGTGCCACATTTTCCATCCTTTATTAATTCCATCTATAATGCTATTACTGCCCCTGGTGTTGATGGTCAAAACTATGATCTCAGTGCCGAACTGTCTCGTCTCACATCTGAAAAGAGAAAACTGCAAAACAAAGAGAACAAACTCCATGTCGAACTGATAGACCTTCAGCTGAAGTTGGACAGTTACAACATAAAGCAGGGTAAGTGTCTGGTTTTATAGTTTAGAAAACAGATCTACTCTTTATCACATCTTCATTTAGGTTCTTGCTAATGCAGTACTTCAGATGTAACTGTGCTTACATGAAAGATCTGAATCATCTGAACATTCATAGAAATGTTAAAACATTTGAAAGAATAAATATAAAGTAAATGGCATCGGTAAGTGTGCCAGAGTATCATGCTGTTTACACATTCACTAACACAAGTTTAAACAGTCTGAACGCTTGAACTGATCTCTCAGAAATCAGAATCTGCTGTATGTTGTTCCTCCAGGTTTCATCCAAGCCAGCGTTGTCCACCTGAAGAATGTTCAATCCTGTCTTTCTCAAATCCAGAAAATTCTTGTTCAGCTTAAAAAGTTTTGGGAGAAAGTGGGATGTGAGCTGGAGCGTCTGAAAAACAAGACCTTTGTTGATGAGGCCCTCATTGATGATCCTGACATGAGGGACCAGTTTCTGCAATCTATTGAAATAGCAGTAAAGGTAATTTAAAGTTGCCCTTGATTTATTATTCTTATTTAAAGTCTCAGAAGTTAAAACTATTCTTACAAACCTATATGTTTAATGAAGGGTTGCTGAGGCTGCATCTTTAATCTCTCCCTATTCTAAATATGTTGCACTATGTGGAGTTTCAGCCAATATATTCCTAATTCTGAGTGAACAGGGTCATTTCCTAAGTAGGTCACTTTTTCATACTTATAATTATCATATTTTAAACTCATAATGATTTTTAGAGTACTGATGTACACCTGATGTTCCTATATTGCCCACAAGGGTCGGCAATCTAGGTCGCCATTGTGTTCTCAATGTGCTCACCTGGTTAAATAAAGGTTAAATAAACAAAATAAATGCAATCTAAAACAAAACAAAAAAAACAAGATAATCTGTTCCTCAGATCTCTTCCCTGAGTGCACAAATATGGGCATTGTGTTTCAAGAAACTAATGTATTTTCCAAGGTTAGGTACAAACTGTCCTGGTCAGATTTATTGGCACCCTTGGTAAATATGAGCTAAGAAGGCTGTGAAAATAAATTCATTGTTCATTGTTAATCATTTTGATCTTGTATTTAAAAATTGTACAAAAAAATAAATCACATTATGATTTTTTTTTCAAAGGATAGGCTTTTGTGAGTTTTTTTAATAATTTTTTAATTATTTATTTTTTAACAATGCAGATTTATTTTCCCAGCTTTTTCCCCTCATATTTACCAAGGGTGCCAATAATTCTGACCCGGACTGCACTGTATAGCATATGCAATGACTTTCATTATGTAGAGTGTATTTAATGAGTGAGACAATTGAGTGATTTTGGGAAATATTTTGAGTTTATGTGAATGTATTTTTAGTAAATGTGCTGTAAAAAAATCTTGTGCCTTTAATCTTTCAGTTTTGGAATACATTTGGTCAAAACTGTCAGAAAGCAAGTAGAATCTTATACGTTCAGTCTAAGGATGCTTATCAGTTCCTGGAGATCAATCCTTCCTCACTCTCGGAGAGCCACTGGGAAGAGCAGTATAAGACTGTGATGAAGAAACTGAATCAGATCAAGTTCCAGGAACCGTCCACAGCCGCCATCACTGAGTGGCATTCAGATATCTGATGCTTTCTCTCACTCTTAAATGCTCCTTGCAATGATATTTACAGTTTTTCTCGATTGTTTACACACATTTTCTGGTACTTGAGACACAATGACCACAACATGTAACTCATTCACCAACCCCCTGAGCCAATTCTGCTAATCTACAAGCACAATTCCTGCTTTACACTCATATTGCAGTTTTAAAACACACTTTTTTCAAAACACTACACACAATTCTCTGCTTTTGGCACAATTTTCATGCAGAAAATCTCTTGTTTTCACAAGGAACACACTGCCATTATATGCACACTGACTCATCACATGGGCAAACACCCATCACACAGTTTTACAATTAGCAATCAGAGCTTTAGCATAAGAGCGCAACAGGTGAGCTCTTCAACAGGTGAGCTCTTCAACAGGTCAGCTCTTCAACAGGTGAGCTCTTCAACAGGTGAGCTCTTCAACAGGTGAGCTCTTCAGTGGAGCAATGGATGCCAACATTGGATTTTTTTTTTTTTTTTACTGTAACTGTATACAGTCAATTCTTCTGTTGTTTTGTATGTAGACCACTGTATAACTTTGTGTTGGTTGGGATGTACACTGTGTACATTGTTTTTGTGGGAAAAATAAAATATATTTGTTACCGTGTATTTGTGTGTTCTGAGTATAAAAACAATATTCTCAAATATTTTACAACACACTTATATATGTACTGTCTGTAGAAAGTGTAACACTGAACAAAAAAAAGGCCTAAGTCATTATGATGAATGGAGAAGAAGTGTTTTGCATTCATCATAGTGTTTTACATTGAGCACATCAGTGTTCAACTGGTTCTTATAAATGTCTGTTCATATGATGGTTTGTGTGTGTCATTTGAAAACAAAATACCATTTTGAGAAGAAATAACATTGTTTTGAATGTAAAGTTTCATTTTGCAGGAGAATTGAGTGGTTTTGCCCATTGTGTGTGTGTTTTTGGATTTGTGTGTAGAGTTCTGAGAATATGAGGCATGCTTTCAGAAAATGTGTGTAAACAATCGAGAAAAACTGTAATACATACCGCTTTTTTGTCATTTTATCTGCTTTAACTGTTTCAAAAAATACAATTAAATAAAAACTTATTTGTTCAGTTAAAATTCAGTAACTATTCTTTGTCAATTTGATGTTATGGATGATATTTCTATTTCTCGATTGTGTCTTTGGTTAAAATTGCTTTCATCATGTAAGAGCTTGTGGTCTGGTCACATGACTTATGTCAATGTAACACAATAAAGACAAAAGACATCAGAACATTTCATTGTAGCCAAATCATTCAGAAAATTATTGTTATTATTATTATTTATACATTTGCAACTACATGTCAACTTACTCTCATTAGAGCGGAGAGACCCACATTTTTTACAATGAAGGGCCAAAACTCCAACTGTGGTCCGTGGGCTGAAAGTAAAAGTTGCATTATATCAAACCGTTGTATTTAATTTAAAGTCGTTAACTAACTTTTTTTTATTTAAGTTTTCTAGTACATTGAAACTATTGCTGTTATTACAGTTTTTTTCAGTCGCTAACAAGCGATTGTCCAACCAGTTGTCACATTTTCAAAACTCTAAACACAATTAGCACAGCATCAGTCTTTTGTGGCTATACCATTCACACATTTCATGTCGTTTTCACACAATATGCAGTCAGTGAACACATTTCCATAATGCTTACATTTTCTTAACAGACAAGCTACCTCCCAACTAAATTATGGATTGTTTTTGTAGTATTTTCAAATGTTAACACACAACATCCCACAATAGTAAAAACAATATTCCAAACCTTAGATACAGTATAAAAACCTCTGCTTCTGCAATGATATCAGTTCAAAAACAATATATCTCAGCTGATACAAACAATTGAATATTTGACACAAAGCTGATTTATGTTGGGTGAATTGTGCCAACCACAACTGATTCCAGTCTGGCTTAGACTCAGTGGCAGGGGTTATGTTTTTCTATTACCGGTACATTGACACTTATACAGTAAAAGGAGGACTTTGAGGAGTGATGTTTTTGGAAACAGAAAAAGACAAACACTGTAATGTCTGGAAGAGCAAGAGTAAGAGCAAGGGGCCCAGGGAGAGATGCAGTGAGAGGAGCAGGAAGAGGAGCAGGTGCAGTGAGAGGAGCAGGAAGAGGAGCAGGTGCAGTGAGAGGAGCAGGAAGAGGAGCAGGAAGAGGAGCAGGTGCAGTGAGAGGAGCAGGAAGAGGAGCAGGAAGAGGAGCAGGTGCAGTGAGAGGAGCAGGAAGAGGAGCAGGAAGAGGAGCAGGTGCAGTGAGAGGAGCAGGAAGAGGAGCAGGAAGAGGAGCAGGTGCAGTGAGAGGAGCAGGAAGAGGAGCAGGTGCAGTGAGAGGAGCAGGAAGAGGAGCAGGAAGAGGAGCAGGTGCAGTGAGAGGAGCAGGAAGAGGAGCAGGGCCAGGGAGAAGAGCAGGCCTAAGGAGAGGGCAAGGTAGAGGTGTAAGAATGCGTGGTGGTGGCATTCCAAGGGCTGCAAGAACAGTAGTCAGTGATGAAATTCATGCCACTATCATTGACCATGTAATCAACCACGGTCTCTCACTAAGAGAGGCTGGTGAAAGAGTGCAGCCCAATTTGAGGCGGTCAACGGTTGCCTCCATTATACGCATCTTTCAACAAACCAACAGGTAAGTATTGCATTTTACATGGATTGTTTCTATTCTCACTTGACATGTCAGTAAGGTCATACAGTAATGCATATGTTGAATTTTTTGTCCCACTAAAGAATGCAACGTCTTCCACCCTCTGTGGGAAGAGGAAAGCTCCTCAATAATGATCAAGAGCTTGCCATTGTAGAAATGGTTGTTGCAAATAATGCAATAAAACTGCATGAAATTCAAACTAGAATTGTGGAGGACCATGAGATATTTGACAATATCGATAGCATCAGCCTCACAACCATTACGCGGACATTTTCCAAACACAGAGTGCGGATTAAGCAGTTCTACACTGTTCCCTTTGAGAGGAACAGTGAGAGAGTCAAGGAGCTACGACGACAACATGTCCAGGTATAGTGTATAGTATAGGACATACAGTTCAGTTTAGTGTAAAAACGGTGGATTGCATGTTTTGCATGCAAATACCTGTAAAAATGAAACATAAAAGTCTATGCAGTTTTTGTAATGTCAACAATAGCCAGTATTTTGAAGCCTGGTGTACTTTGATTGACTGCATGTACCTTGTGAAGTGAAAACAAGTGTTATTCTTTGACAGAATAATTGCATTTTGAGTCAGATTTCCAGTGTTTTGGTAAAGTTAGTGTGTGCAGAGAAACATGTGTTCTATTTTGAAATTAACAGTTAGTATATATTTAACAAAATTTGTTTTTGAGAAGAAAATTAACCATTTGGCCAATTGTGTTTTGTAGGTGTGAGTCTGTGTTAAGAGTTTAGAAAAAGTATCTGAAGTATGGGTAAGCGCTAAAAAACTGTAATGATGTTTGTTACTTTTTAAACGCCAACTGAATTTTTAAAGAAAAAACAGGCGGTTTCCCTGACAGGGTTTAAATTAAGACAGGAGAAGGCCGTAATCTAGACTAGTTAATCATGGATTAAAAAATGGCTTTCTGAAACACAGATAAAGGACAGATTACTAACACCTGGACTATGGAGTCCTTAACTAAAATAAACCAGATTAATTTAATACCGTTCTAATCTGAATTAGCATGACAGAGCTCGCCTATAAAACGCGGAATGAACAAAGGATTTTGTTCCAATTGCATGGAACTGAGAAGTAAATTAATGGAAAACAATGGCAGCAGAAAAAGACCAATCAAAAAGCAGTTTTTTGCAGTTTTGTTATTGCTGCCATCTTCTGGACGCCAGTTAGAAGTGCAGGATGAATAAAGGTGAAATGATGCCATAAAGAATCGCATGCACAGGGTAAGATTTGTGAAAGTGTACACAAGATTGCATGATTAAATTTGCATGAGCAAGAGAAGATTTGTAAAGGTGTAAAAAGCATTTAAATTGTAAGAAAAAAATATTTGCAGCATTTTACTGTTATTTGTAAGTGTAATTCATGTATTGTGAAACTGCAGCTTCATGCTAACGCAAAATAAATATGATCTGTATTTTTCTGACTTCCATTTTTCCCCTTTGTGTAAGCAACATTTTTCCACAGGTGTAAACACACCGTGTCCTGATTGGCTTATGATCCGATCTGCTTGATTGCATGTTAATGCCAGGTGTAAACGCAGCCTCTGATATTCCCAGCCATGACCAGTTTTACAGGCATTCAAGCATTCAGATAAGTCATCCATGTAAAGATTAAAAAGAACAGGGGACACAATTCCTCCATTGCTAACCCCAAAAGGTGCAGAAACTGTACTGCCCCATTTTACTTGCATCATCACCATGGTGGGCATACCAATAAAACTGAATTCTCAGAATATATTCCGGCACCAGCTTCAAAATAAAATAAATGTTCGTGGTTAACTCAATCAAAAGCTTTAGATCCATCAATAAAACCAAACCGGTTATCTGTAATAAACACATTTATCCTATCCAGCACAATCTTCTCTAGAACTTTAGACAAAATACTGGCTTCCACTATGGGCCTGTAATTATCTAAACTACCCACCAGACCAGCTTTGTCCTTAATAACTGGAACTTACAAAACAGACAACATTGAATCTGTTAAAACACCATGAATCATAAAACCAGAAAAACAGAGAGCTAAAAGCTAACCTCTTATTTCCATATTTAAGATGTTCAGCAGAGATATGATCTAGACCACTTGCTTTGTTGTCAGACAATTTGCTTATAGCTTGGTACGCCTCATGTGTCATTTACATTTTCATTTATGCCTTTGGCAGATGCTTTTATCCAAAGCGACTTACATTACATTTCAAGCAACACATTTACATTCCTATCAGTTGTTGCTTTCCCTGGGAATCGAACCCATGACCTCGGCGTTACAATGCTATAGTGTTTGAGCACAGGAAAACTTCTTAATAATGAAAAACTTATCATAATCATTATTGTATCATTACCTTCAGTGTAGTCAACATTATATAATTCATTTTGCACACAATTAACAAGATTACAATAATGCTGTCTCCACAACTCTGCAATATTATCTACTCCAGAAACTCCATCTAGACTAGAGTACATGGAAGAGATATCCTGCAATTATTAGAAGTTCTCACTTCTTTCCAAAAATCAGCAATATTATTATTGAACAACTTCATGGCCATAGAATCAGCCCTCAGGGTTTGCTCATTTTTACAAATAAAGTGAATAGCATACTTATATCTAGCATTAGCAAGTTTCTTAAACTCAGGCTGAGGCTCTTGTCTGGGTCTGCCTGCCATAACCCATAATTTGGAAGCTTCCCTGGCTTCAGCATGGTTCTGTCAGGACCACTATCGTCAAATACGATTGACAATTAACATAAAGCTAGGATTGGCGGTCTGGTTCTGTCCTGGATGGCCTAGCATGGATAAGAGCAGGAGATCAGCAATAACCCTCCTTAGGGTAAACAGAACAGAACCAACATGAATATATTGCAAATATATTTAATTCAAGATTTTAAAGCACAACATAATTCGAGAATTTATTCTGATTCAAGGGGAATGAGAAGGCCAAACCCTGACTGGAGACAGGAGGAGCTGGGGAGGGAGGAGGGTAATCAGCTCCTGAGAAACACGACACTCATACTGAA
Source organism: Abramis brama (assembly GCF_963993115.1). Classification (NCBI taxonomy): domain Eukaryota; kingdom Metazoa; phylum Chordata; class Actinopteri; order Cypriniformes; family Leuciscidae; genus Abramis; species Abramis brama. Next base: position 29,544,145 of record NC_139986.1, read on the forward strand.
GGAGCTTATATATGTATATATGTATATATGAATACAGTGATAGAGTCGTATTCCTATAGAGGATCAGCTGAGAGTCACTGATGAGAGCTAGACTAACGTGGATTGATTACTCTGACACATACTTGCTCCAACCAGGTTTAATATTATTTACCTTACTCTTATATTTAAAATATGGCTTACTACAATCATACAAAACATTTACCATATCTTTATACAGAGAGCAGATATCCCTCCCATGATTGACATCTTTACAGTTAACATCGCTACACATTATTGCATCCTAAACAGATATTATTATCTGTACTAACATAATAAGCTAAAAGGTCCTCCTTTTTAAGTCCTGACCTTCTACAGACTTGATAGTTAATACAATCGCAGTAGTTTGGAAAGCAAACACTTGGCCTTGAGTCAAGTCAAGTCAAGTCAAGTCAAGTCAAGTCAAGTCATCTTCATTTATATAGCGCTTTTAACAATGTAGATTGTTTCAAAGCAGCTTTACAGAGATAAGCGTATAATTTAAGGTAACAGAGATTGTTTTGGCTTTATAGCGGTTCTTTAATAAAGTTATTTTCCATCTAAAGTTAGTTTTGATTGATTTGCTTCCGTCGCAACGATCATTTGTTATTAAATTAGGGGCCGCTAAGACGACACCATTCTCTCTACACAGACTTTAAACACGAACCTGTGATAAACGCTGATGGCGCTCACATGCGCATTAAGAATGGGTTCTATAGTTGTTTTTTTTTTTTTTTTTTTTTTAATTCAATTTTTTTTTATATCAAATGTATTTTATTAAAGCATATGATTTGACATACAACTTGTACATTCTGAGAGCTTTTTTTTAACTAATTCAAAATAAAATAACAAAGGCAAAAAATAAAAACAAACAGTAAGCTTAAAGTGGTATATTCAAAGGGCAAACAAAACAAGAGTAACACAAAAAAAAAAAAAACACACACACACACTGACCACAATCACCCACACTATCCCAACCCCCTATCCACCCGTCTAACCCCTCCCCATTATCTCCACCCTTCCCCGTAGAGACCTTCACTCTAAAACCATTACCATTGTGCTATATTGTGTGCTAGGATGCGGACTGTTGTACTGGATTTGTAGTTTTTAGGTATGATATGAGGGGTTTCCATGTTTTATTGAATAAGTTGAGCCTGTTTCTCAGTGTATGTCTTATCCTTTCTAAATGAAGTGTGTTAGTTAAATCCTCTAACTGTCATGATTCTGCCTTGTGTTTTAGTAGTTCTCTAGTCTTGTGGCAGGATCATGACAGACCCAGGTTTTGTGTACAAGCACTTGGTCATTAGTTTGGCCATGTGCTTGTGTTGTCTCGTTTCCCAGCCCCGCCCTCCTTGTTACCCTCATTTAGTAATTATCTCCTCCTAATTATCACCTGTTTCCCTCATTAGTTTGTCCCTATTTAATCCCCTTGTGTTTGCTGTCCTTTGTCGGTTCATTGTCAAATGTGTATCTATGCTTGTTGCTGTGAATACCTTGTCTAGAGTTTTTGTTAGTGAAGTTTATTGTCTTTATATAGTTAAGCCTTGTCAGTCTAGTCACCCGTTACCTGTGTTGTTTTGCCCCCTCGTGGGTTTTGTTTTCCATAAAATGAGGATTAATCTCTTTGCTATCATGAAGCAATAAGTGAGAAAACGCTGTTGTGCCACACTTAGTTTTTTGAAGGTCTCCGATATTCCAAGAATGATAAACAGGGGGTCAGGTTCGATTGGAGTATGTATGACCTCAGACATAACGTTACATATATCAATCCAGAATAATTGAACCCTTGGGCATAAAACAAAACAATGGAGAAGTGTTGCTACGGAAGAGTGGCACTTATCACACATGGGTGACACTTCTGGGTATATGTTATGTAGTTTCTCTTTTGAATAATGAAGTCTATGTATGATTTTAAATTGGACAAGATAGTGTCTTGTGTTAACTGAACAATTATGTATGTTTTCAAGACTTTCTTTCCATAAATCATCTGGAATCGATTCACCAAATTCCTCTTCCCACTTTCTTTTATACTTTTCAGTTGATGGGGAGCTTATTAGTAAGAGATTGTTATAGACACAGGATATAATTTTACTTTCGTTAGGAGACAATTTCAGACAATCATCTATTTTAGATTGTGGTTCAGTCTCAAATTCTCTCAAGTATTTCCGAACGTAGTCCCTAACTTGAAGGTAACGAAAGAAATTATTTTTTCCCAGCTCATGCTTCCTCTGTAGTTGCGTGAATGAAGCAAAGACGCCCCCTACGTATAAATCACCAATACAGTGGACACCCCTCTCACTCCATGTAGAAAAGGCTCCATCCAGACTGGAGGGGGCAAATGTGGGATTTCTATTGATGGGTAACAGAAGAGAGATTGGTTTAAGATTAAAGGCAGTCTTGATTTGTTTCCAGATATGAATCATGCTATGAATGATGGGATTGTTATTATACAGGGACTTATTAACCGCGACTGGAGCTAGTAGGACTGCGGCCATGGAATATGGGTGGCAGTCTTCCCGCTCCAGCATTAGCCAATCAGACATTGGTATTGATGTGTTCAACCAAAAGGTAAACATCTTAATCGCTGAGGCCCAGTAATATAGCAAAAAGTCTGGAAGTGCCAATCCCCCCTCTAGCTTTGGCCTACAGAGATGTTTTTGACCTATTCTGTGAACTTTGTGTCCCCACAGAAAAGGAACTATTAAAGAATCTAGGTTTTTAAAAAAAGATTTTTTTTAGAAACATTGGGATGTTTTGAAAAAGGTATAGCAATTGCGGGAGGAAAATCATCTTTATAACATTAATTCTCCCAATTAAGGAAATTGGGAGCGTGTCCCAGAATGATATTCTAGTCTGTAATCGCTCTATTAGAGGAGGGAAGTTTGCCTGGAATAGAGATGAATACTGTTTTGTCACTTCTATCCCCAAATAGGTAAATCTGTCTGGAGAGACTGTAAATGGAAAGTGATGTGTTAAGTCACTAATTTGGACCGGCATTAAAATGCTTTTCGACCAATTAATATGATAACCCGAAAAGGTCCCAAACAGGTTGATTTTGTCGAGAAGATTAGGGATGGTAATTTGAGGCCTCGTTATATATAAAAGGATGTCATCTGCGTATAATGATATCTTATTATTTGTGTCTTTGGTGGAGTAACCATAAATCTGGGGTTCCATTCTAATACATTGGGCTAAAGGTTCGATAACCAACGCAAAAATTAAAGGGGATAGTGGACACCCCTGCCTTGTCCCTCTATGTAAGCTAAACGGAGAGGATATTGTCCGGTTCGTTAGGATTTGAGCCGTAGGATTCTTGTAAATGAGTTTGATTAGTGACAGGAATTTATTTCCAAAATTGAACCTATTAAGAACTTCAAATAAGTAACACCACTCAATCTGGTCAAATGCCTTTTCGGCGTCAAGTGCAAGTATGACAAGATCAGTGGGTGGGCCTCTCTTTGTATACATAATATTGAAAAGGCGTCTAAGATTAAAATTAGCACTCCTATTTGGTATGAAACCCGTCTGGTCCATATGAACTAGCTTTCCCAATAAAGGATTCAGCCTGTTAGCTAATATCTTGGCAAATAATTTCCCATCGACATTAAGGAGGGAAATAGGACGATAAGCGCCTACTTCCTGTGAGTCCTTCCCTTTTTTGTGAATTAATGTGATCACAGCCTCAGTTAAGGTAGGGGGTAAATTACCCTGCATCTGAGCATGTTCGTATAATTTCAACAGGTACAGGGATAAATTCTCACTGAATGTTTTGTATAATTCCCCTGAAAGTCCATCAGGACCAGGTGTCTTATTACTCTTCAGGGAGGCAATGGCGCTCCGAACCTCTACAATTGTGAGGTCAGAGTTCAAGGAATCACAATCTTCCTCGCTCAGTCTGGGAAGTTCACATTTATCTAAAAATGCATTAATAGTTACAGAGTCTGAAGTGGTCTTTGAGGTATACAAATCAGCATAAAATTCAAGAAACCTGTCATTGATATCTCTAGGCTTAGTAAGTATTGTATTATCGTGGGCTTTTATCTTGTGTATTGTTCTGTCGTTTTCCATTTTTCTAAGTTGTCTAGCCAATAGTTTGTGTGGTTTGTCACCAAATTCAAAATATTTTTGCCTAGTATAGAGGAATGCTTTACTTAGTTTTGCAGAGATAATTTTGTTATATTCATACTTAAGTGTTGCTATTTTCCTGTGTAATATAATAAAGGGGGAGTGCGCGTTTTCTATATCAAGTATTTTAATTTGATCTTCTAATTCTTTTAATTTAGTCTTATTTACTTTTCGCCTAGAAGCTTCAAACGAGATGACACAGCCTCTTATATAAGCCTTGAATGCTTCCCAGAGGATGGAGGGAGAGGTATCAGGGTTGTCGTTCATTTCAAAGTATAGGGAAATCTGGTCTTTTAAGTATTCGCAAAATTTATTTTCAGTGAGTAAATGCGAGTTCAGTTTCCAAGAGGCGTGTGGCTTATCTACATGATCTAAACACACCGAAAAGGTGAGTGGGCTGTGGTCTGAAATCACTATGCTGTGATATTTAGCATTTAATGTGGACGGTATGAGTTTGGCGTCCACCAGGAAGTAGTCTATCCTACTATAGGAGTTATGTACAGGTGAATAAAATGAGTAGTCCCTGCCTGTAGGGTTCATCACTATCCATATATCCAATACATTAGTGTTATTAATGAACGTATTTAAAAATTCACTAGAGGCATTCCTTGGGAGTCTTTTCGTGGAGGACCTATCAAGATATGTGTCGAGGACAGTATTAAAATCGCCCCCTATTATCAAGTGTGTTTGTGAGATGTCTGGTATCAGTGAAAAAACCTTCTGAAAGAATATGGGGTTATCTAAGTTGGGAGCATATATATTAACAAGAGTAAGGAAAATGTTATGGATTTCACCAATCACTATAATATAGCGGCCTTCTTTATTAGTGATTGTTTTTTTCTGTAAAAAGGGCACAACTTTTCTCAGTAGAATGGCCGCACCTCTTGTTTTGGATGAAAAGTTTGAGTGGTAAACTTCCCCTATCCAGTTTGCTTTTAACCTGCCATGCGAGCCATTCTTCAGATGAGTTTCCTGTAGGATAATGTCTGAGGTCAGTGACTTTAGGTGGGTCAGAATTTTACCCCTCTTGACTGGGTTATTTACTCCGCGTACATTCCAGCTGGAAAATGTGAGACCTTTCAGCCCTCTGGTTTGATTGTTTAAACTATCATACATCTGGAATATGTGATCAGTACAGTATCCGCAGTACAGTTGTCAATGTTTAGGATTTGAGTGAATGGTCTTCCTATCCCTCCCCTCCCCTCTACCCCAATCCCCCCCACAACCGTTATCAAAGTCAGTCCAGTCCCCATAGTAACAAATGAAAACAAAACTACTCTAGCCAATTCGAAGTGAATGTGGCGCGAGCCTTCTTAAGGAAGTACGTACAACAAACAAACCAGTAACTTCCCCACACCTTCTGGTGGCCTGATGCTAGCTCCTATCTGTGATCACATAACTTGGTAATTTACACAAAATGTTTAAGTAGTTTAGTGAAGAAAAGAAAATATAATTAATTAAAGTGCCATAGTGATATCGTATCCATGGGTGAACAGAAACACACGCACGCACACACACGAAAAAGCACACACACACACACACACACACACACACACACACACACACACACACACGCACACGACACACCCATACACACACCCATATATCTAGCTAAGAATTAAAACTGTAAACATATTTTCCCAGGGGGGGATTTGCATCATCTCTATATAAAAAAAAAAGAAAAGAAAAAAAGGTAGAAATAAATTTAAATATATGTGAACAAAAACGTAATGGAGTTGTAACTCCAGGCAATAACACTTTGAATAACTTTCAATAACAGTGTAACTGTGTTGTAACTCCAGGCAATAACATTATGAATATCTTTCAATAACAGTGAACCCTTTCCACACTTTAAACTTTACATTTCCTAATGGTAGCATGTACAGAGTGAAAAGCAGAGTTAATTCTGAATGTTGATTTAAAAAAGCATAATTTATTAACTGACAGGCCTATATTTACATCTGTGAACTATATGGAGAAAACACACACACACGTAGATATGTAAGGAATATTTCCCGTTGTGTTTAAAATCCAGAAGCATCTCAAAAGGGCTAAATTGGCAGCTTTCCTTTCAGTATTTTTTACTGGAAAAAAATATTTATCCCATAGGGATTTTTTTTCTCTAAAGCATTTATTTAACACTTAAAAATATAATTTCTATTCTTATAAATATAATTTCTATTTTCTATTCACATGGCTTCTCCTTAATTGAGAAACTAATATACAGTGCAATGCATAAGTGAATACACCCATGCTAAAGTTGACTAAAAAGAGGAATAAAAAATTATATTTTGGAAATTGAACTTAATGCCTTAATTTAAAAAATTAGGAAAAATCCAACCTTTAAGGACACCAATTTTCTTTGTGAATGAATAATGTATCGTAAATAAATAAATGTTCTTCCTTAAAATACATGGTGCATAAGTGAGTACACCCCTATGTTAAATTCCCATAGAGGCAGGCAGATTTTTATTTTTAAGTATTTAAAAAAAAAAAAATTTAGGATACTATGCATCCTGATAAAGTTCCCTTGGCCTTTGGAATTAAAATAGCCCCACATCATCACATAGCCTTCACCACACCTAGAGATTGGCATGGGGTACTTTCCATAAGATCATCTCTCTTTTTTTATTCCTCTTTTTAGTCAACTTTAGCATGGGTGTATTCACTTATGCATTGCACTGTATATATATATATATATATATATATATAGAGAGAGAGAGAGAGAGAGAGAGAGAGAGAGAGAGAGAGAGAGAGACTAATAATAATACTAATACTGTATTACCCAAAATTGGCCTAAAATAATATAAATAAAGTACAATACTGATACTATTTCTAATAGATTGTAAGATTGTGGAAGCCATCTCGTTGATGTTTTCATGTTTCCCCTTAAACATGTGTGCATCTTACAGTTTTTCTTGATTGTTTACACACATTTTCTGAAAGCATGCCTCATATTCTCAGAACTCTACACACAAATCAAAAAACACACACACAATGGGCAAAACCCCTCAATTCTCCTGCAAAATGAAACTTTACATTCAAAACAATGTTATTTCTTCTCAAAATGGTATTTTGTTTTCAAATGACACACACAAACCATCATATGAATAGACATTTATAAGAACCAGTTGAACACTGATGTGCTCAATGTAAAACACTATGATGAATGCAAAACACTTCTTCTCCATTCATCATAATGACTTAGGCCTTTTTTTTGTTCAGTGTTACACTTTCTACAGACAGTACATACATAAGTGTGTTGTAAAATATTTGAGAATATTGTTTTTATACTCAGAACACACAAATACACGGTAACAAATATATTTTATTTTTCCCACAAAAACAATGTACACAGTGTACATCCCAACCAACACAAAGTTATACATACAGTGGTCTACATACAAAACAACAGAAGAATTGACTGTATACAGTTACAGTAAAAAAGAAAGATCCAATGTTGGCATCCATTGCTCCATTGAAGAGCTCACCTGTTGAAGAGCTCACCTGTTGAAGAGCTCACCTGTTGAAGAGCTGACCTGTTGAAGAGCTGACCTGTTGAAGAGCTCACCTGTTGAAGAGCTCACCTGTTGAAGAGCTCACCTGTTGAAGAGCTCACCTGTTGAAGAGCTCACCTGTTGAAGAGCTCACCTGTTGAAGAGCTCACCTGTTGCCCTTTTATGCTAAAGCTCTGATTGCTAATTGTAAAACTGTGTGACGGGTGTTTGCCCATGTGATGAGTCAGTGTGCATATTTGAATGGCAGTGTGTTCCTTGTGAAAACAAGAGATTTTCTGCATGAAAATTGTGCCAAAAGCAGAGAATTGTGTGTAGTGTTTTGAAAAAAGTGTGTTTTAGAACTGCAATTTGAGTGTAAAGCAGGAATTGTGCTTGTAGTTTAGCAGAATTGGTTCAGGCGGTTGGTGAATGAGTTACATGTTGTGGTCATTGTGTCTCAAGTACCAGAAAATGTGTGTAAACAATCGAGAAAAACTGTAAGACAAGAGAAAGGTTAAAAATATGAGTCAGAGGTGGGGCAATAAAATCAGCGGCTAGCTTTAAAAAGTAAGGTTTGATATGTCCTTAATGATGTGGGGTATTTAGAAAATTAAAGTCCGCGTGAACCGGAAGTTGCAAACGACTTTTCTCCAGTGCTGTGACGTATTTCCCAGTGAAAAGGAATATTGAACAGAGGGCAGGGTTTTACTCTAGCGCTCCTCCTCTCCATCTCTCGCTCATAACAGACTAACGGTTTGAGGGGAGTGGTTAAGCGTTTCCCAACCCAAGCCGTCAAACCTACATCATCAGAGAAGGAACGCCATTCCAGACCAGAAGTAACTTTTCAGACTTTGATTAAAGATTACGACGGCAAACAATTTTTTAATGTGCACGGATTAATTGTTCACCACAAGACTAGTAATATGCACTAACAAAGTAAATAGGGTCAATTTTGATTTCAGCTGGACTTTAACTAGGCTTATATATAGTTTAGAAAATACCACAAATGACTCATATAAAATGTATCATTGATTTATATAGAGGTCTATGTTTTGGATGAATATTTTTATAGGCTTCTGCCCACGAGCCATGGCTGTTTTTAACCCAACCATTTTAAGAGTGTAGACAGGATTTTCATTACTAATGTTTAATTTAACTATTAAATATGAAACCAGTGTAAATTTGTAATGTACATTTATTGTTTTTGGCAGAATATAGCCTAACAGAAAAATGTTTTTTCTATTTTTTCAAATGTGTGTCCTGCACCTGCAGTTACTGGGTGATGTGCGAATGTCACACACACACACACCTCTTCTTTGTAATTTTTGTGATCCTCAAGGGAAACCCCCACGGTCAGTTCAGTTTGGGCTTGTTTTTCAAGAAGTCGGTTATTAGTGGTGGTGGGGGAGGGATGTTATCCAGAATATGAGTGTTTGGGCTTGTGTAGATGTTACCTGTATCAGGGCTGGGAAGCCTGAATGGGTTAGTTGAATGAACCACTTTTGAAGAATAGAATAATAAAGTATTTACTCTGTAGAATAAAAAACGAAATGCCTGCCTCTTTACTTAGCTTTCAATGTATTCACAACATTAACATATTTAACTTTACAGAACAACAATTACTTGTTTCTCTGTAACACAACACATTCCATTAAAGAAAATAACATTTCAATAAAGGCTTTTCAGAAGTTACTTTTGTCTGTACTTGAGTTGTTCTGCAACACATCTCTTTATAAATTACAGAAACGTCTGTCTGTCTGTGTGTCTCTGTGTGTGTGTGTGTGTGTGTGTGTGTGTGTGTCTGTCTGTGTCTGTATGTGTGTGTGTCTGTGTGTCTGTCTGTGTGTGTGTGTGTGTGTGTGTGTGTGTGTCTGTTAACCGCATATCTCTCGAACCATCAGTCCGGTGGATTTCAAACTTGACAGGTGTCTCGCTTCGGGCACGAGTAAGTGCAGTGCCAAGTTTGACGTTGTTTGGATGAGAAATGCTAAAGATATCGTTAAATATATCATTTTTAAAAGGTTGTGGTTTAAAAATAAACATTCTGACATCAACACTCTGTCAGCTACACTGTTTACTTCTGAATATTATAGTTTGGTTCCAGAACGTGACAAATCCATTTGGATTAATTTGAGTAAAAATGTGTTTTCTTTACCAAGAAAGTGACAAGATGAAAACCACTATTTTCTGTTCACATAGCATCTTTAGGTTATAATAACATAAAAAATTCAAATCCAGATTTTGATTTTCAAAGATTTATTATAAAAACTGATTATTTTTCCGCAAAAAAGCAATAAATTCATGATACTTTTTTTTCCAAAATGCAATTAATCCATTTAATCATTTTTTCATATTGAAACTGTTGAAATCAGCCATCGCTAAGAAATATCTCCTGAACTTTTTTGACGGCGATCAGCTCACAAAAACTGATTTTGCACGGGCACTTTGCACTGCTCCCTGAATCGACGCGCTTATTCATTTGTGGATGTAAACTGAATCTACAAGTCATCTGGGGTGCGTTTCCCAAAAGCATCGTTAGCCAACTATGGTCGCAAGTTCCCTCGTTACCAATAGAGTTCAATGGACATTGCGATGAACTTGCGACCATAGTTGGCCAACGATGCTTTCGGGAAACGCACCCCTGTGCTGTTTACTTCTGAATATTATACTTCATTCTGGTGCGCTTAACATTATCGCTACTATGTAATAGTAGCCTATGCTCTTTATGCTCTCTATGTCTCTTTCACGGGCATCATTTGTAGTTGCCTATTCACAAACTGTTTGCTCAAGCATAGCGTTTTCTCGGAGTTCACGTTGTGCTTTCTACCATGCACAAATAAAAATGTCACTGAACTTTTGCTGTGTAATTGTAACAATGAGCACTCAAACACACCAAACCAACAATTACTAAAAACACACTTAAAAACTTATTTTGCACGGGCATTTTGCACTAGTTAGAATCAATCACAATACATTGACCTGCTACAGTGTTTTCACATCATCATAAATATTAATAACATTGTCGCACTACAACATAAATGAATCTCGCATTTAGCTTCACACTAACCTTATGTTTTACATGTAAGTCGCCATTTTGGCTCTAGTTCACGCATACAGCAGATCTCTACAAGCAAAAACTGTTTGTTCATGTAGCCTCTGTCAGTTTTGAGATTTTGGATTTTTTTAGCTTTTCATAATGTGTTTTTTCAGACTAGTGGAAAGAAAACATCCAAAATACACGTTTACGTGTATCTTATCAGCCTGATCTCATGAAATGCTTCTCTATAGCACGCATTGTAGCATTTATCGTGCAATTTATATATGAAATATTACATTACATGAATATTACATGAATTTTTTTTACATTCATTTGATACGCAGATTTCAATTAGACTACAGTAGGATATACATTTCTTTAAAGGCCGTTTTCTCAAAATCAGAATTTTTCTCCTACAGCCAGAAATCTTCACTACACACTCCAAACTTTACAGTTTTATTCATATTCTGAAGGTTTTTACAGAGGGGTTCGTTCATAAGTTGCCTTATTTTATACATGTTATTCCTATTTATTGTAGGCCTATAAATAGATAATGCATCATTTGCATATTTAAACATAACATTTTAGATAACTTGTAGGCTTTTTTTGTGCAATTCTCAATGTAATCAATCAACTTAGGGAAGTATGGTGATATCAGGGTTGTTGTTGTTTTTTTACCATATTTACTGTCTTGCCTTAAAGCTGTAGTCTACGATGTTGAAAATCGGTTGGGAAGTTTTAAAAAACTCATCCCGCCCCTCCACACACACCCCCCTCCCCCTCATAAGCATGTTGTCAGACTGATAAAAAGCTATTTATGTAACACCTCACACCATAAAAGTATAAATAAATGCTTACCTGCTCAACAAAAAGTCAGCCGTGTCAGCGTCGTTTTTTTCGGTTTGTTTTTTCTCCATTGCTGAGCTGATGCTACTTTGCTAGCTACCATAGACTGTCAGCTGCTTGCCCGCGAAATTTCATGTCGCAGGAGGGGGGCGGGGTGGGGCGCGGTGGGGTGGAGACGCGAGCGTCAAGTGGAGCGGGGGATTGGATGAGAGCAGTTGACCAATGTAAGCTGTCCGGCCGGACAGCTTACATTGGTCAACTTCTCTGCAGCTGTACACCCAATAGAGTGAATGGATTTTTTTCATTCTTTTTTCTCTTCATATTGTTAGGATTGTACTGTAGAACCATAACCAGCATCTAAACGAGGTTATTAATAATGAACAATCTTTGAAATCGTAGACCATAGCTTTAAAAGGACAAAACAAAAGGTTGATTTCTAGTGAGAGTCGGCATGGGCCTCGCCTCCCTCTTCCTCTCCTGCCTTACCCTGTCACACACACTCTCCTCCCTCTATATGCAAGCTGCATTTTTCAAAAAGATTGTGAGGCAGACTTGAGCTGGAAGAGGAGGGGTTCATGACCCTCTTTAAAAACGGACGCACGCAAGAACTCGTCCAGAGCTTTACATCATCAAGCAATGACAGGTTGGGTGATGGCTGTTGTGGAGGCTGCAAAGAAATTAATACATGTCTAATTAATAAATGTCTAACGTTAATTAAGACATGTCTAACGTTAATGTTAATGTTAAAGTTATCTATACCATACAGTTAATTTTGATTATGCATCTTGAAAAAGCAAGCGAATTTCCCTATGATCGATCGAGAAGTCACACTGCAGGACCGTGAGTAAAATCTTATATACTTCCAGAATTCTGTCTGAGGAAAGCTATTTTGATCGCTATGGTACTTACTCTTTAGTCGGCTGTCATGGTGAGCATGTCAAACTAACGATCCAAGACTGCAAATTTTAGCCTAGTATCAGAGGAATCTTTTACGATTTGCAAAATTTGTCTCAGACGGCCAAATTCGTACAGTGTGAACCCAGCTTTTAAACGGAAATACTATGTTGAAATTTCTGATTTGAGCATCTCTGTAGTCTATAATCACCTCTCACTGTGTGACCCTGTTGAAGATTGCGTTCAGGAAAACACGGAATATGTAGCCTAATGTGTGAAACCTTATTTAATTGACTTTAAACACACGGTGTAGGCTATATAGTAGGCTAGACTATCCAATAAGATACACCTGCTAAACTAAAACACATTGGGACTTTACTTAAACATAATGCTTTGTGCACACTGTATATTATAACTCCTAAACCAATCACAGAAATCTTTCTTCATTTTTACATTTTCAAAAAATATAATTCCGTCTGATTTATAAGCTGTTTTTCTATTATAAATAAATATAAAAAACCCACAAGATCAAACATTTCTGGTATTATTATCATTGTCGGACATTTCTCGAGGCGGTTTTAATTCAGTTCAATTCACATTTTTAATATAGCGCTTTTCACCGCTGTACGTGAATTCATTTAACATTTAGAAAAAATTTGCAGGTTAACATTAAAGGAACACTCCATTTTTTTGGAAATAGGCTCGTTTTCTGCTCTTTTTTTTAAATGTGGCTTTTTACGTGTTTAGAGATATGGTGTCACGCGTGAAGGTGGGCGTGGTCAGTCGTACAGGGACACATATAGAGCTGGTAAGTCCCGCCCATCCGTAAAACCCCAAGTGGACCGTTGAAAAATCGTCAATGCAAGTGAATGTGAGAAAATAATTATTTTCTGGTCCTGTTTGAATTGTGCCATGAATGTGAACATATGTTGTCTATGAATTTTTAATGTAATTTTTAATGTTATGAGTTTGACAGTATATTGTATGATTCTTTGGCTAGCAGTTGTGGAAAAGACATAACGAGAAAGACTACATGTGTCGCCTATGTGACTTCACCCCATAACACATTTCCCTCCACTTGTCAAATCACGGTGCTAATGCTGCAATAATCTATGGAGACAGATCGAGATGCCTGTGTGTTTTGTACCCAAATGTAACCATGTATTGCGGGATCCGTGTGCTAGTGGTGGTGACGTATATCAAACGCGTCGAAAGCAGAAGAGTTGTAGTCCACAAAGTGCTCTCACACAAAGTCTAACCGTATCAAACTTCTACCCGCTAAATTGTAGCATTCTTTACACGAAAAATTATATTAAAAATTCACAGATAACATATGTTCACATTCATGGCAAAATTCAAACGGGACCAGAAAATAATTATTTTCTCACATTCACTTGCATTGATGATTTTTCAACCTAGAGGTCCCGTGGGGTTTGTGGAAGGGGCGGGACTTACCAGCTCTATGTGAAGGTGAAGGGAAAAATAAAAACAACACGTTCTGTTGGTAACCTCAGTCTGTGTTGTGTCAGTTATTGAGACAAATTTACATATCCGATCAGTGAACATGCATGATTGACCAGGTGTAAACAGGACCTGAAAACAAACAAATTAAAGGATTTTAACAAATGTAAAACTAATAATTTTTTTAAAACATCCTGCTCAATTTTGTTCATTTAATGGTAATAAATTAGATCAAAAAGTCACATGAAACAAAAATGAATTCAAGTGTATCCAAACATTAAACAAGGCCAGAGAAAAATGTTTGTGAAAGAATAGTTTGTGAACAATAAAATGTGTTCTGTGAAATGCTGCAGCAGCTGCTCCTATAGTTTGGGTTGGGGTGCACTGGACTTCTAAGACCACTGCATGTGCTGTGACACATAACAGACATTTCCATCATGTGATGTCTCATAAGCAATATATTGTCTTTCTTTTGTGCTTCTAGCGACTCTAGCAAGTTTCACCAGTGGACATTCTGTAAAAACAAGACTGATGACTCAGGTGAGAGAGTTTAAATTTCAAACCATGTACAAAATGTATTAATTCCAGCTTTTGCTTGAAATATCAATTATTCTATGAAGTTTTAATTGCAAGTGCTGAACACAACAGAACAAAGTTCTAAGGGTCATGTAACCCTATTTTAGTAAATGCAACAGAAAGTATAGGCCTACATTTACATATCGTTGGTATGCACTAGCACTTATGATATAATATATTTTAATTGACAGCATTTATGAAACTATACATTAATGTGAACGTACAACAATATCAAATATGCATCATTAATTGTTATGCATGTCCAGTTTGAGCATAATTGTAACATTATATTATTAGCTTTTTGAAGTAAAAATACAAAAAAAACTTTTACTTGTTAAGTGTTGCTAACCTAAAAATATTAACCAAAGGACTAACTATGTCTTGTACCTCAGACTTTGTCAACAGTGATTCCACAAGCACTCCTGAGTTCATCCTGGAGATTCTTCCGTTTGCGCAGCGAACGGCTCTCCTCTATCGCATGGCTTACCTGTGTCTGGGTACTGACCCAGAGCTGGAGCGTCTGATCAGAAAACGAGCTCTCGAAACACAACTGCTGTTCGGATCCACTGAGGCTTTTCTGCTGAAGGTATTCCCATGTTCATTTTCCAACAGCTTCATTAAATCCAGACTTCGGTTCATAATACAAACAGTGAAATGTCCCTTCTTCTCTCTTATTTCTGTCTTTACAGTGTGTAGGAACCAGCAAAAACCTTGTCAAATCACTGCTGCCCAATCTGAAGGTGGCTGCGGAGAAAAACAAACCACATTTAGCACTGAAATTCCTAGAAAAGGCCAAAGGATGGATCGATGACATCATAACGGATGTTGAAGATATTGTGAAGAGGTGAGAATATGAATTTGAAGACATTATCAAATTAAATACTTGCATAATGTTCAAAAACCATAACTGATTATTAAAATAAAATATTTTGAAATATCTGATGCACATCCAGGTATGATAAACATAACAGTGATGTAGCCGCATTGACCAGTGACATCATCAGTGGAAGGAAAGAAACCGAGGAGAAGCTCCAGCAACAACCCAGTGAGATGAAGGAACTTCAGAAGATTATTGATGGTCTGGAAGCAGACCTTCTTTACATCAGTAAAGAGATAGAAGACTATAAGAAAGAGATTGGCAAGATAAAGTCAGAGATAAATGAATGTAAGAGCCGCAGAAAGGAAGAAAATATTATTAGCTCCTTTTGGAAAACGATTACCTTCAATACAGAGAAAGATAAGATCATGGCTCTTGATGCTGATATAAACAAGACCACTGAAGCACAGGATCGTCTGAAAGAGCAAGAGTGGGGCATCCAGAACGAGCTGATGGTCCATCAGCTGAAGATGGACAAATTAAAAATTGAAAACGGTGAGACTCTACATGTTTTCTTGTTAATGCTTAAACCTCATGTGTATTTTAGGCTTTACTCATCTGTTTACTTCTGTAACGGACATCACAGGTCAGATGCCCAGCGTCACACACCTTGATAAAGCCCAGAAGTGTCTGTCTCGAATCCAACAAACTCTGGTTCAGCTTCAGAAGTTCTGTGAGAAAGTGGATTCTTTGCTGGACATACTGAAGAAAAAGACCTTTGCTGGGGAGATTTGGATTGATGATCTTGACGATATGAAGGAAGAGTTCCTGGAGTCCATAGATGAAGCTCAAGAGGTAAACAACGATGATGATGATGATGATGATGATGTTTCTAAAGATCTGCTGTTGTGAGACGATCGACCTCTGCTTGACCTCTGACCTCTGATGTTAAAATTAATTTGAACAGGAATGGACAAAGTTTGGCATCAACTCCATGAAGGCCTACAAGATCTTCAGCGTTCAGGCGAATCAGGCCTACAGGTTCCTGGAGATCAGTCCTTCATCTCTGTCTATAGAAGAGAGGCAGAAAGAGCTTGATAGCGTGAAAGAGAAACTAGAGAATATAAGACCAAATACTGTCAGTCCTGCAGCCATTATGCCATGAGATCTACAAAGAAATTTTGGTCAGATTTGAAAATGTTTATCCAATCTTATTTTGTAAGTGTCTTTTCTTTCAGTTTTAAATATGTTTTCTTTGGATTGTTTGACTACTCTTCTTCTTCTTCTTCTTCTTCTAGCTTGTATCCACTAGCGTAGCCCTACTGCCATCTTCCGGACTTATTTTCCTGTCATGTCCATTTACATCATATAGTTCTTATTCGATCTACGTCATCAATGTTCGCGGCGGCCATGTTGTTGACATAGAAACCACGGCAACTGTCAGTCTGTCAATTGACAAGCGAGGCAGCGTCGGTATTATCGCTGTATTTTTTTTAAAACAGCGCAATGGTGTGTTGTGTAATACACGGCTGTTCTAACAACAGACAACGACATTAAGATATAACACAGCTAATGCAACCCCGTGCTGGTATGCTAATGTTAGTTAGCAATCATCGTCAGGTTATGCAAGTAAGTTAACGTTAAGCATCACATCAAAAAAACAGTTACATACCTCTGCGTTCACGACAATGTTTGACGATGTTGTTGGTGGAACAAAATTAAGAAGGTTGCCGACTTTGCCAGAGATGAAGTAAGTTAGTTATATGACTCAAGTGACTTGAAGGCCTTCAGCTCCTGCGAAGTGTATGCGGATACTGTATGAACGAGATAGTTATAAATATCCGGATAAGTTACGGCTGGCAATAAGGACGGATCTTTACTTAAGGCTATTGGGTCTATTTGATATGGGTCCACTCCAATCAAGCTTATCTTCTCTTGATACCTACGAGATGAAGCCATTAGGCTAACGTACTGCTCCCCTCAACTCAAATCTGCGTGCGGCTAGGTGGTGCAGGATGTCATGTCAACAATATGGCTGCGGTTATCTACTTCAGGTGTTTGCGAATAAGGCCTATTCTTCTCATCAGACCTGTTCTTGTTAAAAAATTTAAAAAACTTCCTCTGCTTTGTTCATTCTCCCCTCTTTCCAGTATTTCTTTCATTCCTGTCCCGGTTTTTCAGACTTTTCCTAATTCATCATCTTTTTCCTTTTTCCTTCATAGTGTCTGCAACTCAACAACATGCTCTATAGTTTCTGCAACCTGACAATAGCTACTGTACAAAAAACGTTTCATTCTGTTGTGGGAGGTGTTTGTTTTTATCCGTGAAGAAGACCGGATTGGTTACTGCAGTCTGATTGGTGCCACGCCCTGATTGGTCAGCTGACTCCTGGTCGTTCATTAAAGGTGCAGTGTGTATTTTTTAGCGGCATCTAGTGGTGAGATTTGCGAATTGCAAACAGACAGTCACTCACGGCTTATCCCTCAATTTGCAAACTTGAAGGAGAAGGTACGGTGGCCGCAGAGAGTAGCAAGTCAAGCAATGGCAGACATCCCAAGTCTCCCGGAATGATAGCGGCTCCCTGATGCCCGCAAATGAGTTAAAATCTCCCGGTATCTAGAGCGAGCGAGCAAGAGCGCGCATGGGAGACAGAGACTGTGTTCCAAAAACCGTGAAGCGTGCGCACGGCAGAGAGAGAGAGGGAGCGAGAGACCTTGTGTGTGTGTGCTAGTGGGCGTGTGTGGCACTGTGTGCCTCATGAAGCGCATGTAGTAAGATAGAGAACATCCGATTGGCCTGTTTCGGTAAATCAACCAATCAATTGTCAGTGTGGGTGGGCTTTTATCTCTTCTCCAGAACCGAATTAATCAGTTCAGTGTGTCTAGACACAGGAGCGCCATGGCAGAGGGAGAGTGCCCCAAAAAATGAAAATATAAGACACATTTTACGCCAGACTACACAAAAGTATACCCCTGTCTTATAAGAGCAAAACATAATGATAGTCGGGATACCTCCCTGAAATGACTTTTTGCAGGTTGGGATGTCTGCAATGGGGTTTCTTTATATTATATTTTTTATAATATTAAATTATATTTACTTAATTGTTCAGTAAAACCACATGTTATTGCGATTGTTATTTATAATTATTTTATTCAGTGACTTTACCATAGCTTGTTTCCATGCTAGTTAGTATAAGATAAGAGCTATGGATAAGAGCATCAAAGCAGCTAGGTAAGGGGAAATAGCTAACGTTACGATGTCCGAGGCGTCATTCAGACAGCATGTTTTTAAAAAGCCATAGTCAGGTGAGGATCAAGGGTCTTAATATGTAATATAATAATACTAATCTGCTGATTGTCTCACGAACGTAACTAGCACATTTCTCCCACATAGCAAACCCACAACACAGCGAGGAAGAAGAACCACATGAAACTATCCAACTACAATTTTTTTCTAACAGGGTAGTAAAAGTTTAGCTGGTTAATATGAGCTGTTATGCTGTAGGCAAACGTTAGTGTTTTACGGTCAATAGTACTAATCAGCTGATTGTCTCACGAAGTGTGTGTCAGCACATTTATCCACACATAGCAAAGCCATAACACAGCGAGGGAGAAGAACTAAGTTACATGAAACTTCTAACTACATATTTTACACCACTGACAAGGGAAAAGTCACTTCTCACTGTGTCTATGGCTAGCTTCTAGGTAATGCTAACATTATGAAACAACAGTTTTCATTTGCATTGTTAAAGTTGGAATACCTTACCTGTCCAGCAGAAAACAGGCAACTTCGACGTCGCTTTGAAAGCCTTTTTCCCTCATAAGATCCATCAAGCTGCATTTGAAAATGTGGTTAAAAAGGAGTCAGGTCTGTAATCATTAAATACTCTTGTTCTGTCAAGGTTTTATAATTATGGGGAATTGATTTTGTAGTATTATGTGATTTTATAGGATGTATATTGAGATTTTTTGGTAGTAATATTGCTGTATTTATTGTTAATTGATAGACGTATATTTTTCTCTTGTGGGATTTTATATTGTATGTAATGTGATTTGGTATTTTCTTTGGTATTTTTGGTATTTATCGTGAATCAAAGATGCTGCTTCTCTTTGGCGAATCCGCTTTCCCTCACAGACAATTAGTGTTTTGCAATGTTCCTACTCAACCAATCAATTAATGCAAATTGGGTGTATGAAATAGCGCAGACGCAGTGCATGCGCACAATTGTAAAATAATAATAATAATTTCGGGATCTTCGAGGGCCCCTCACACGCCCTATGAACTCTGTCACCCTTTCCCTCCGCTTATGAAGCCCCTGTTTATGTGTGTGTTAATTAAAGTGTGATTGTACCTGTGTGTCAACTATTTTTGAGAAATAAATGTATTTGGTTCAGATTCCTAAAAATTTGGGGTTGAGGCTTAATGACCATGTGAAAATGTGGGTCCCACAGCCAAACCAGTTGAGAACCACTGGTATACATCAATATTAGTCTGATTTTTCCCCAGTGGAAGCATGTGTGACCGCTGGTGACCAATAATACATTCTTTTCTATTTAACCGTTTGTTCAGAGTTTACAGTGTATGTTGAAGAGGTCTGTGTGGAACAGGACAGGGATTGAGCGGTAAAGAGCCTTATAGAGGGATTCCAGTCTTAAATTCACCATGGCAACAACAACTCTACAACAACTTTTTAACTAATAGAACATTCTCTGTATGTATTAGAAATTGTACTTCCTCAGCAGCACATCTTTCCTGTGGTGTACCACAGGGATCTATTTTAGCTCCGATATTATTCTCTTTATATCTGTTACCATTGGGTTCTATCTTTTCTAAACACGGAGTATCATTTCATTTATACGCCGACAATACCCAATTGTATTTCCCATTTAAACAAAATAATTCAAGCTCTTTAGAAGTCCTGCTTGCATGTTTTCAGGAAGTGAAGCTATGGCTGGCACAACATTTTTTGGCTCTAAATTAGAACAAAACTGAAGTAATATTGTTTGTACCAAGTGATCGTCATGACTCCGGTATTCTAGATCTTGATGAGTTAAATCCTCATGTTACTTCATCTGCAAAAAATCTAGGTTTTGTGTTTGATTCAGGCCTTAAGTTTGATCAGCAAATTAACTCTGTCGTTAAATCTTGCTTTTTTTCACTTACGGCGTCTTGCAAAAGTCAAATCTTTTCTCTCTCCAAAGAATTTTGAAATAGTCATTCATGCTTATATCACCTCACGACTTGACTATTGTAATTCACTTTATCTTGGAGCTAACCAATTATCTATTGGGCGCCTTCAACTAGTACAAAATGCTGCCGCCAGGCTGTTGACTGGTAGTTGAAAGTTTGATCACATTACTCCGATTCTATCTTCCCTAAACTGGATACCAGTCAAACAGAGAATTGAGTTTAAAATTGTAGTTTTTGTTTTTAAATCATTACACGGCCTAGCACCAGAGTACTTATCTGACTTAATACACTACCATAACCCACCCAGGTCACTTAGGTCTAGTAACCTTGGATTGCTCTCTGTGCGTAGATCGAGACTGAAACATCGAGGTGACCGAGCTTTTGCAGTAGCAGGCCCCAAATTATGGAATAGCCTACCACTATCAGTCAGAACAGTTTCGTCATTTGCCACTTTCAAATCAAAGCTTAAAAAAACACTTTCTTAATGTGGATCCTTAATGCACTCTCCTAACCTTCAATTGTACTATATTTAATGTATTATTTATTCTATTGCTTGTAATTGTATCCATTGCTCTTGCAATTTCATTATATTGTATTATCCTTATACTGATTATTCTGTCCTGTTCAGCACTTTGGTCAACCATGGGTTGTTTTTAAATGTGCTTTACAAATAAATAATGAATGAATGAAAAAAAAAAACTCGCAGGTCACATTACAAATGATCCTTACAAAACAAGAAGTTCTGTTTGTGAGGGTCTGATGGATTTCTCTCTAAACACACACACACACACATTTACCATAATGATTGTGTACAGGGTCAACGCTTCAATATTTTGTATGACAAAAAAGCCTTGAAAAGCAGTGTTTGGAATAACGGCGTTTAAAAGAACGGCGTTAGGTAACGACGTTATTTTTTCAGTAACGGGGTAATCTAACTAATTACTTTTCCCGCCGTTACAACGCCGTTAACATTACTGGACGTTAAATGCGGTGCGTTACTATGCATTGATTGAATAAACTGTGTAATCCGAACGCACCCCTGGCTCACACAGCGAGTGAGGAGGTGGGTTAATAATAAGCGATTATGATTGGCTAAGGCAGAGTCATGTGTTTCATGGTAGCCAATCAGAGCCAGTGTTTTTACACACATGCCAGCACACGCGCCACACACACACACACCAGCTAAACAGAGATTCGAGGAAGCAGCAGCAGAGATGGCGAGTCAGGAGCAATCCGATGAAAAGTTGGCATTTTCAAGGTGGAGATATAAGCACTACTTCAAATTCATTGAGGTCAAAGGCAAGAACTAGGGGTGGAACGGTACATGTATTCGTATTGAACCGAAAGAGAGAGAGAGAGGCGCGGGCGCGATCGAAAAGTTGCAAAGTGTTTACATTTGTGTGTGTGTGTGAGAGAGAGAGAAAGAGAGACGCGGGCGCGATCGAAAAGTCGCAAAGTGTTTACATTTGTGTGTGTGTGTGTGTGTGTGTGTGTGTGTGTGTGGCGCGGACGCGATCGAACATTGGAAACATAAAAACATAATCCGTAATTTTGTTTATACAGGACATTCAAACTGCAAAGTGTTTAAGTTACTGCTAATTAAAATTAAGGAAAACAAAGGTTTATTAATTTAATAACTAATTATATAAAACATATATAATGTTATATAATGTGCACAGTCAGTGCACTACAAATAAACTGGTTCAATGCCTTTACTTTATTAATAAAACTTTTAATAAAAAATTGAGAGAGGTTGATTTAATTTGCAGAGTTAAATGCACTTTATATGGTGTAACTGTTTACTTTTCTTACAAAGATAATGCTTGAAGTGCAGGATAAACCTCTTGCTGTCTGTCAACGCACAATAAATATCGAAAGTTATGTACAAACACCTGTCTGTTCTACTCATTTCAACTGACTTGTGAAAACTGATCAATCTGAACAAATTCTTTGACATATAGCAACTTTTTTTTTTCTTTTTTTTTTTACAGTAACGCAAATAGTTACTTTCCCTGGTAACGAGTTACTTTTATTATAGAGTAATTCAGTTACTAACTCAGTTACTTTTTGGAACAAGTAGTGAGTAACTATAACTAATTACTTTTTTAAAGTAACGTTCCCAACACTGTTGAAAAGTGACATTTCACTGAACTACACATTCATCTTAGTTTAACTTCCACAACCTGCAAGGGGATTTAACTGAATTAGGAAACACTGACACCTAGAGGACATGTGAGAATAATACTGCTGTCTGAATACTCACTGATTTACAAAGTTTCGACACATCTGTACTTTTGTCCTTCATTATGCTATACTTTATGGATAAAAGTAATGACTAATAACTAACAGTTTTAATAACGTTATATTTTTTAATTACACACACCTCTGTGTCAGCTTTATGGTTTCATTGATGGTAGGTTTATGCTAATTCAATAAATATTCATTGGCTTATCTTCATCCTTAAAAGAATAATACAAAAACTGCCAACAGGAATAGAACATTTTAACACGTGTACATTTAAAATATTGAAACTCTCCTGCATTTTACGCAAAATATGACAATTATTCAGACAACAGTTATGATCAGATTAATTCATTACAATTGGCATATAGATGTGTTCATCTCTGAAACACTAATGACGTGATATTATGAATGAAATCTACAGTAAGAGAGATCTGTCAGGCTATGCAACCAACACTTTGACGTTTCAATAAAGTTCATAAAGAGATCCTGAAACTAATCCATATGAGCGGGTTATTCCAAATTTTCTGATGAGACTTGATCGCTTTATATGATGAACTGATTAAATTTAGGCTTTTATTCACATATACTGATCAGCAAAACAAACCTCAACTAATGGTGACTTTATTAAATAATTAAAGGTGAGTTTCAAACATTTTATTTGATTATTTCAAGCACGTAACAACAGTCAAATAGCTGTATTTTTAAGAAATGTTAGGTATGATGAATAATTTGTCAAGTTTAAATGGTATAACAATTATATTATTGTTGTTGTTATTATTACCAGTCATTTATTTCATTCATCTTTTTCTTTTTTCTTTTTTTTTCTTTTTTTTTTTAGCTGCACTCGTTGTGTTCTGTGTTCCGGTTTGTATTTCCACAGAAGTTATCTTGGATTTATGAATCGCTCGTTTTAAAATCTTCCCGGTCTACTGAATTTTGTTTTTCAAACATTACAATGCTCATGATAACTTTCCTTAACTCTACAATAAGTAAATCCACTTCTCTAGCTAATTACTCTTCGACAGCGATGCCATAGAAATATACAGCGACCGCAAAAGTTCAAACATAATAATCTAAAGATGCGGCGCACTTGTTTCTCTGGTGCATAAGCTCTATAATGCTGTGATCCAGGGACGTCACTAGGATTGGAAGACAGGGGGGGCTTAGCCCCCAGGGTATTAGTAATTTGCGTTTATAGAAAATCTTACAGTGAATTTGAGTAAAAAACAACTATGTATATGCTAAGCTGTATTTGTCTCTTCAACCCTGTTACCATCTTCAACCCTGTTACCATCTTCAACCCTGTTACCCTAGTCTCAACCCTGTCACACTTACATTTTTATTAATTATTTTTTTAAGTTTATGAATAAGTAATTTAATGTTTGTTGAACTTAGTCAGAACTGTTCAGAGCAATCATAAGGATACTGATTTTAGTTCAAATTCTGAAGTTAAGCCACAACTTTGATTAAAAATTATAGGGTTGCTGTCACAAAAAGTGCCCATTTCAGGCTTTATAGCATAAGTGTAAAATTATATGTAAATGTTATGGTGCATGGTTAAATTTTCTGGTAAGCTACGCTTTTTTATTATTTCAATTCAATTCAGTTATTGTAGCCTAATTTGATTTAATATTGACTCATTTGGATAAATATTAGATACTCAAGATTTTTTTCTCAATAAAAAAACAACTCACCTAATGCTGTAAACAGACAGCCCTATCAGCTGGTAGTATTATTTAAGGTTAAAAGTAACTCAAATTAAATATAATGTGTGTTTTTTTTATTATAATAACAACAACTTTATTTAATGATATAAGTAAAATTATAATAAATATAGAACACATATTTAGCAAAATACTCTCTATAGGCTAGCTCTTTTTTTTCTTGCCAACTATGTGCTATAGCCTATATATTATGTTCATTAAATGGCTTTCCTGAGGTAAATGTGACATAATTGTTCTCCAGCTGTGTTACTGACCTCTTCACGCTGATAAAAAAACACTGATTGATCGATATTATGTATGAGGAATATACATTTCGGTAAGTTGTAGCCTACTAGGCTACTGTATCTTTCAACAGTGTTTTTTTTTTTTTACTAGCAGAGATGATCGGTTCACGTGCGCTAGGGATTTGTCACGTAGGCTAACATTTGCAAACACCAAGACGGTATTTATTGTTTGAATATCGTAATAAAAGTGACAGAATCTGATAGTTGAGATTCTTTTTCTAACCTGCTCTGTCTAGTCTGTTGGTCTCTGTGTCCTCTTTGTTTCGCGATTTTTCTGTGCGTGAGAAAATGGATGTGTGGTGTGAGAGCGTGTGAAAAGTGTCAATTGCGTGTGTGTCACGGACTCACGGTGAATGCGTGAGAGTTGGCAGCGACTTTGTACTTCTGTCCAACTTCCGACTTTTCGGCTATTTTTTGTAGCTGGATATCATTTGTTGCGTCTAAATATGAATGAGGATACGGTTATTGATAAATCGAATTATTATTGTTGTTCTTATTATCATTTAGGGGGGCTTAGGAACATTTTGGGGTAGCTTCAGCCCCCCTAAAATAGGCCTAACGACGTCCCTGCTGTGATCCACAATAGGTAGAGGTGGTTTAAATAATTCTTAAGATCAAACTCTTGCTCAAACATGTATGGCTGTATTTTCCCAGTTCATTATTCATAATCCTGAGTAATAATTACTATTATCATTGGATCAATTTTGTGTCAGTGGTTCTTCAGGTTGACATCCTCATAAGATTACTGTACTTCACTGAGACTCAACTCTTCATGGACAAAGTTCACTTTCTTTTCATTAAATATGTGCATTAAGTAGCCTAATGAATTTGACCAGAGCAGATTTGCCTGAAGTCTGATATACACCATCTTAAATTTACAACACAAACTTAACTCTTTTTCTCCAAACTACAGAGTTGAAAAGGTTCAGAATGAGCCAGTTCTTATTCTCAAACGTTCATCATCAAATTCATCTCCATGTTATTTGGAAGGTTTTTATCAAATATCATTCAGGGGTGCGTTTCCCGAAAGCATCGTTGGCCAACTATGGTCGCAAGTTCCGTCGTTACCAATAGAGTTCAATGGACATTGCGATGAACTTGCGACTATAGTTGGCCAACGATGCTTTCGGGAAACGCACCCCAGAATAGTTTGACTTTGTGTGAAATGTCAGTCTCTGCTGCCCTCTTCTGGTCAGTCAAATCATCAAACAAACTTTAAAAAAAATATATATTCCAAAACTGATAGGAACCTATTGACTGATAAACAATCCCCAATTCCTTTCTATTTGTCTATCTTTTCCCCATCATTTTCATAATTTGCTTCCATGATGGTTGCTTCCAGTAATACATACAATAAATAAGTTTGAAAACGCCTCGGTTACGCTAGCTTCTCATTCCCTCTTCAGGGAACCAAAGTTACAGTCGTAACGGAGGCGTTCCCTTTCAAGTTAACTCGCGCTACATTGATTGACACTGTGGAAACATTTGGTAACGCTTTAGATTACAGCCCGGAAAGTACTGCGTAATTAAAATGAAAGTACAGTGTAACTTTCGGTAATTACAGTGTACCTATAAAGTACTTACGTGTAAGTATAGGGGAACAATCAAGGGGGCAGGGATTTGTATTATTTTGAAGGTACCCCCGGACGCCGCCATTGGCTAACGGAACCCCACCTGCAGTTAGCATCCCATTGACTCCCATTCATTTTGGCGTCACTTTGACAGCGAATAACTTTACATCTGAGGCGTTTAAAGACTCCATTTGTCCATTATTTATTTCTAAAGAAACACGAAAAGGTATAAAAGGCTTCATTACCTTGTAGCTTACGTTATGGCCCCGTAGAAGCAATTTTTGTAAAAATAGGCTAACGATTGCGTCACAGCCACGCGACTCTCTGTCGCACAGTAAGAAATTACCGTATGGACAGGAGGAGAAGCTCGCAGGCAATCGGGAGGACCTGGAGGCAAAATGACAAAGTAATTAATCAGAATACCTACTAAAAGTTTTTCCTGCTCCTCGCTCATGGACAGCTCCTACTCACGCTCTCCGTCTCTGCAAGTTTCGGAAGGGAATGATTCAGATTTCTCTTGGCACAGCTACTAGAAGACAGACGGTTTGCTCACGTCACATCTACGTCGTCAAGCTCAGTTTGAGTCTGCGCAGTACGCTCGACCATCAGGAAGTAAGAGTTTCTAATGGGCTTCACTTTGTCTCCGTTGAATCCAATGGGGTCGCTGTGTCCATTTCTTTTACTGTCTATGGGAACAATACGTAAAGTCTTGGGAATAAAGGGGTAACAACCAGGAAAATACTGTGTAATTAAATCGAAATTACAGTGTAACTTTCGGTTATTACAGTGTACCTATAAAGTACTTACGTGTAAGTATAGGGGAATAATATGTAAAGTTTTGTGAATAAAGGGGTAACAACCAGGAAAATAACAAATTATTTAGGCAAATTATTTAGACTGTAAGTATTCCATGTAGTTACAGGGTAAGTATGACATTGCGGGCTGTAAATTAAAGTGGTGCTTCTTACCCTCTTGTTTCATGTAGTTACAGGGTAAGTACAATAAAAACACATGCAGGCCTACACACACACAATCTGATATCACTTGGAAAACTTTATTTTGAAAAACAACTTATTTCAAAACGGATTTACAGCACTTTGTTTCTCTTGCATGGTTTCCTCCTCCTCTTGTTCCTCTTCTTCTTTTTCTTTCTTTCCACTGATGAATTTTGAGAAGGAATCCCATGACATGTCTCTTGCTATTCTGTATTATGTGTTAAAAGAAAATACAGTAACGTTACAGAAATGTCCTCCCCATTTACTCATCTTTTACCCTCATGTCATCCGAGATGTATACAAATTTCCTTCTTCAGATTAACATAAACAAAAGTTTTTAGAAAAATAAATAATCTCTGTAAATGCATATAATGCAAGCTCATGTGTTCCTAAAAGTTGACAACAGCAACAATAACTACAGTAATCCATACGACCCCAATGGATGAATCAATGTCTTCTGAAGTGAAACGATAAGCGTTTGTAAGAAAAATACCAAATATTTAAACATTTTAAACTGTAGACTATCGCTTCCGACCAACTGTCACCTGCGCGTTCATGAGAGGGTTGAGTAAGTTTACGCTTGAAAATTTAAAGCTTGACGTAAGCGCACCGAAAAACCGGATGTCGAATTATTATTATTTTTTTATGTTTTTATTATTGCTCACAACAAAATACAAACAATAACAGATAATACTAATGAAAAACAAACCATGCAGAAGAACAGAGACACCAGTTCTCGCGCGAGTTTCACATCAAACTCGAATGCAATGAACGCTTAAAGCTTCACCAAACGCGAAGCCATTCAAGCCGACCCTGTGAAGCCGACTCTCATGCACTCGCTGGTGACAGTTGGTCGGTAGCGAAAAGATGAGTAAATTATGAGAACATTTCTGGGTGTACTGTATTTTCTTTTAATACATAATACAGAATAGAAAAATACTCCTTCTTATGATTAGGCAAATCAGTGGAACGATAGAAAAAGAAGAGGAGGACCAAGAGGAGGAGGAAGCCATGCAAGAGAAACAAAAAAGGACAAAACATGGTACTTTCTGTCAGGACTTTAGTATTTGAAATGAAAAGTTGATTTTAAAAAAATAATAAAGAATAAGAAGTGTAATATGTTGTAAATCTGTTTTGAAATAAGTTGTTTTTCAAATAAAGGTTTTCCAAGTGATATCAGATTGTGTGTGTGTAGGCCTGCATGTGTTTTTATTGTAGGGGAGAGCAGGGGCGAAAGTACCATTTTTCAGAAAAACTTAATTTGAAAAGATGATATTTTAGACAGAGATATATTTTTGCTGTGGTCAGACACTTACAAGTGTGGTCTATCAATAGCAGGTGGTATTTTGAAAAAATGTAGAAGGACTTCAGTTTAATTTCACTTTGAACTTAAGACTGCTTATGTTACTTTCGACCCCGTCAGTTGGGACGAAAGTAACACACAGGTGGGTCAAAAGTAACACAACAATATACAAGCTAGATTTTTTGTGTTACTCTTGTTTTTTTTGTTTTTTTTATTAGCCTAAATATACCTGAGTATATTACCTTGTTAACATGTAACTGCAAACATATTTTGGCCTTTATACAAGCAAAAAATTGTTAATTTAAATTTTAATTTTAAATTTCAGTTTCATCAATGTTTCAAATAACCCAACAGTACAAACTTGAATTGTTTAAAATCTTTTTTTTTATTGGCAATGTCAATCTATTTTATAAAATGTGTTTTCAACATGAACAATATGAAAATTAAATTAAATTACCATAATATAAATTCTCAACATAATGTAACAATAGGCATGTTTCCATAAAGCTGTTTTTATGCATAGATTTAAAATCTGCATAAAAACATCAGGATGGAAACCCTGCAAATCCATAGGTGGAGGTGGAAAAGCTATACGGTATGGCTAAAACCTAAATATGACTAGGGTAAATGGAAACAGATTGAGTGTAAAAAAATGGTGACACAGAAATCAGCTGATTTAAATGTGAACGCCCTCTCATAAACATCTGGCTGAATAAGACCTCTATCTGTCTTACTGACCCTCACTTTTGCCATATTCTGTTAGTATAATATGACATAAACATGTTTTAATAAATGCTGCAACACAGAGAAAGTCACCACATTAGCAGCGCGACAAAAGAAACACTTGTTTTCACTATAGAGGGACAAAAGTAACAAGTGTTACTTTCGTCCCGACAGGAACTCCGGACATTTAAACCCGATTTACTTTTATACTGAAAAACTCTGACAAGGCAAACTTCAGGATGTGTTACAGCACTTAATAACCTGTAGATTGATCATCACTGTGTGACATGAAACTAAAAACACAACTTGTAATTAGAAAAAAAGTACCGCTTCAGTAATTTACTTATCGCACTCGAAAACTGCTTACCGGACCTAACCGCGGGAAATGATGACGAAATCGCGTGATATTTGGCAGCTCTGTCAAGGGTTGCGTACTAAACGTGCTGTCATAGCTTGAAATGCTAATATAGTCAGGGTTCTGAGAAAATTGCTTTGTTACTTTCGTCCCGCGTTACTTTCGCCCCGGTTCTCCCCTACTTACCCTGTAACTACATGAAACAAGAGGGTAAGAAGCACCACTTTAATTTACAGCCCGCAATGTCATACTTACCCTGTAACTACATGGAATACTTACAGTCTAAATAATTTGCCTAAATAATTTGTTATTTTCCTGGTTGTTACCCCTTTTTTCACAAAACTTTACATATTATTCCCCTATACTTACACTTATGTACTTTATAGGTACACTGTAATTACCGAAAGTTACACTGTACTTTCAATTTAATTACGCAGTATTTTCCGGGCTGTAATCTAAAGCGTTACCAAGCATCTAATGCCCGAACAGGACACAGCAGATTATTTCTTTCCTGGTCTGGATCCTGGAATGGAGGAGGATAGAAGAACAAGAACTGATAAGAATGTAAATGTGTGCCTTGAAATGCAAAGTAAGTCGCTTTGGATAAAAGCGTCTGCCAAATGCATAAATGTAAACTCAAGCTCAGGCTCTTGTCTGGGTCTGCCCGCCATAACCCATAATTTGGAAGCTTCCCTGGCTTCAGCATGGTACTCTGCCACATTATCGCTCCAACCAGGTTTAATATTATTTACCTTACTCTTATTTTTAAAATATGGCTTACTACAATCATACAAAACATTTACCATATATTTATACAGAGAGCAGATATCCCTCCCATGATTTACATCTTTACAGTTAACATCGCTACACATTATTGCATCCTAAACAGATATTACTCAAGGGTCTGTACCAACATAATAAGCTAAAAGGTCCTCCTTTTTAAGTTCTGATCTTCTACAGTCTTGATAGTTAATAAAATCGCAGTAGTTAGGAAAGCAAACACTTGACCTTGAGCAGAGTTAATTCTGAGTTAAATGTTGATTTAAAAAAAGCATAATTTATTAACTGACAGGCCTATATTTACATCTGTGAACTATATGGAGAAAACATACACACACGTAGATATGTAAGGAATATTTTCCATTGGGTTTAAAATCCAGAAGCATCTCAGATGGGCTAAATTGCCAGCTTTCCTTTCAGTATTTTTTCCATAAATTTCTTCCAATGGGATTTTTTTTCTCTAAAGCATTTATTTAACACTTATAAATGTAATTTCTATTCACATGGCCTCTCCTTAAAGGCAGGGTAGGTAGAAATGGTCTAAAAAATTTATTTTTCAAATTTGTTTAAACTTTATGTACATATCAATACATAATTAAAATGTAAGTACTCTGAAAAAGAAAGTATCAAAATCGAGTGTCTGTAGACCTCTCACGACTGTTTTAAAGACATCTCATTATTTCCATTCACTCCACCCCCTCATTTCTGTGCTTCTTCCAAAGCCACGTCCCCAAAACACATGAACGCGCGACTCCGACCGCTGAGCTAGAGGACGCATTATTTACCTGAGACAAGCGGAGGGGAAGGGGCATTTTTTTGCCTGGTTTGCCTTCACTAACTGCATATGCCGGTACTGTAAATTTAGATTGCTCTTTCTCTGCCATTGTTTTGGTATTCCTAGGTTCAGTGCCTTCTTCTTCTTCTTCGATAGATTTTATTGGCAGCTTGCAAACATAGTGCATTACCGCCATCTACTGGACGGAGGTGTGATCAGGTTCCGTGCCTCTCGCACTCCTCAAATCAAACGGTCGCGCGCAAGTGGGTAGGTGCTGTGTGGCAAAAGGGTGGTTGCCATGGTTGCGAGAGAGTGACAGTCGCCTAAGCCAATCCTTTGATTCGTCCCGAATCGAAATAATGAGCTGTGTTTAATACAGATTATACGGTCTAGAGTCACTTGATTTTTATACTCTTTTTTTCAGAGTTCTTACATTTTAATTATGTATTGATATATATAGAAAGTTTTAACAAATTTGGATCTTTAATTTTTAATAAATCCTACCTACCCTGCCTTTAACTGAGAAACTAATGATAATCATATTTTAACTCAATGACACGGTTTATATATATATATATATATAGAGAGAGAGAGAGAGAGAGAGAGAGAGAGAGAGAGAGAGAGGCTAATAATAATACTAATACTGTATTACCCAAAATTGGCCTAAAATAATATAAATAAAGTACAATACTGATACTATTTCTAATAGATTGTAAGATTGTGGAAGCATCTCGTTGATGTTTTCATGTTTCCCCCTAAACACGTGTGCATCTTAAAGAGGAATACATCGACAGAGAACAGTTTGTGTTCATGTGAGGAGCAAAGATTTATTTTTTCATCATTTCATTATTATAACTTAAGTACATTTTGTTGCATGTTATTACATTTTGTATTAAAGTACTTAAGTAATAACTCTAACACAAACACCATAAAATGATTACACAGCTTTTCTATCTTTATATCCAATGACTGAGAATTATTTTAAAGGCTATACCAGCAAGTTTACACCCAAAACATGTTCAGTATGACACTCTGCCAGCAGTGAATGAATGTTGTGATATAGTAATCCATCATTGTTCTGGTAAACTGTGTTAAATCATCTGCATAAGGGAGCTTATTCATTATCAGAATGAAACAAGATAATATTTTGTAACCTGTATAATGTGACAATTTTTGAGCATCCAGTGACATCAAAAGTAGTTTGAGATGATGAGATATTTGCTGCAGAAACTTAAATCTATGACTTCAGACATAAAAAAAGTAAAAAAAAATTTTTTTTAAAAACAAACAAAAAAAGTCAATAATGATGTTATCAAACTTTATTCATAGAAGCATTCGTCCATTTTTATCCATTCAACAAGAGTCTTTTTGCAAGAGCTCATAAGAGGTGATGCATACAGAGAGGAGTATATAAAGAGTGTTTTAGGCATTAAGTAGAAAGGGTTACAGAACTCTGCAGTTTACAAGTACAGAGTTTAAAAAGGCTAAACATCATCATACCAGGTTACCAGCATCATGAGGCAGAAAACTCAAATAGGACGATGAGTGTGTGTGTCAGCGCTCTGTAGATCATTCACAAATGGCAGGTGTATCAGAGGATGTCCCACATTGTTGTGGGTCTATTTTCTCCAGTTTTTCCTTTACACTTTCATACTCTTTTTCCCACTGCTCCTTGGAGAGAGAGGAAGGACTGACCTCCAGAAACTTGTAGGCATCTTTGGTCTGGAGCTGAAAGATGGCAGATGCTTTTTTACAGCCTGCACCAAAACAGATCCAAGCCTGTGGAATTAAAACATTTACACAAGTCACATTAGACGAAACCTTAGTAATGGCTGGACAAAATGAGACTGACATTTAGGAGGGAACACACAAGCCTTCCCTAAAGTACAAATAAAGAGGGTTTTTATTTTATTTTAATTCATTTTTATGATTTCTTTTTTTTTTTTTGTAATCATGTACACATGAATTTTACCTGTTTGGCCATTTTGATTGATTCAAGAAATTGAAGTTTATACAGGCGAAGGTTGTCGATATAATCTTCTCCAGCAAAGGTCTTCTGTTCCAGGTAGACCAGCATTTGAGCAACTTTCTCCCAGAAGACTTTGAGCTGAATCAGAATTTCCTGAATTTTTGACAAGCAACACTGAACTTCACTTAGATGGATGGGGTCGGGTATGGAGCCTGTAGAGGGGAAATAAAGGTTTCAACAAGCCACACGTTCACTCACGTTCTTAAACTAGACTTAAATCTTGGCACAGTCTTAAGCATGACTTGTCATGTAAGTATACTTTAAACATGAAAGAAAACAGACTCACTCCGGTCAAAACTGGCTTTGGCAGCCTTCATCTGCCAGTCAATGATCTGGAGTTGGACCTGCCACTGCTTCTGTTTCAGGGCAGTCTTATCAGCGATGAGGACATTCAGTTGAGCTTCAAGAGCCTTCAGTTGTGCAGTATGTTCAGGATCCTTTACAGCATCATAAATGGTTTTAACAATCGGCCCGATGAATGGAACGATTGCAGCGAAGATGCCGAGGCCTTTACTTGTTTGAGTTATGGATCTGGCAAAATCTTGAATCTCTTGGCTTTTGCTGTTTATCTTTTTCTCAGTTTCATCAAGCTCTGCTGTGGTTTTCTGGAGTACAGATTTCATATCACTCAGGGCTTTTTCAGTCAGCTTCAACTCTTGGTCTTGTACAGTAATCTTTTTATCTGTATCATCTTTTTCCTTGATAACATCACTGGTGGCCGATGCTACATCTTTGTTGTGTAAATCATACCTATACAATGTTGAAGAAATGTTGCTGTGTAATTAGCATTTTATAACATTGGGCTCATTGGGCTGTGTAACTAGCTTAAAAGTTTATCTTAAAATATGTTCATACTTTTGCCTTATTATAGCAGTTGCATGTAGAAGAATAATTCAATTACTCAAGGTATTTTGAAATATGTTTTAATGAGGAAAATATTCTTACCTTTCCACTATCTTGTCCACATCAGTGACAATGTCTGTGATCCAGGCTCGTGCTTTTCCTAGGGTTTTGACCGCCAGAACAGCATCAATGTTCTCCACAGCTGTCACCAACATGGGAAACAGCGTCTTAGCCAGGTTATCACTGGTCAAAATACACTGTGTGAAGGAAGAGACAAGAGACATAGACTTTAGAAAATGACAGTCACACTGATGGCGACGAAACATTCAGAACTCTTATTGCCTGTATTTGTCCTGTAGATATTTCTGAAATGCTGTTCATAATGCTGCTTGTTATTATAATTTTAAGTTAAAAGTAAAAAAAATGTAAGAAATGCATTTATAATTTATGAGAAGCATATCAAACCAAGATGATGTGTATAAACTCTTATGTTATGTTAAAGTTTTTTTTTTCCTCACATATATAATTTTTCACTTTTTAATGTCACTTTTTGAAATATCTGCCTTGTTTTATTTTTGTAACATCGATTATTTTCTCATCCAGTTTTTGATTTTTAGGAGACACTGCCTCCCTTGCCTCCTCGGTGGAAACGCCCCGTTACGTATTTATTTCAAAATAAGGGAGAGACTCTCATAACCAATTTAGCTCAATTTAATCTCTAGCTAAAAGACAAACTATATGACATGCTATTTACTACAGACCCTTCGAGTTTGGTGAACACAAATTTCATTTTTTTTCTTTCTTTCTAGGTGGCAGAGATGAAAATACTGAAATCAAGAGAAATCTGAAACAGTACTTTCAACATAGTTGCATCAGAGGAGCCGAACAGAAGCCTGGTTTCCGTAGCGCGACTCCTGATGATTCTCTCCAGGTTGGTGAAGTTGGCCAGGCACAGGTAAGAGAGATGGTAGAGAAGCGCTGTCTTTTGGGCAGCAGGGAGAAGCTCTTGTACAAACTCCGGGCTCCACTGGGACACAGCCACTGGTGAAAAAACATTGTATATTTTAAAAGACTGAAAAGATCACATTGATGGCTGGTATTGTTTTCAAATCTGTTTGATGAAATAAGATAATACTTGCTTTTGCTATCAGCCATCCTTAGTAGGTTTACACAAAAATGTGTGCAATGAGTTTCTCCTACAATGTACTGAAACCAGAACAGTTTTGTTTGGTTTAAAACATGTCTCAGAAAATACAAAATGTAACTGGAAGCATATCTGAAAATTGTTATATAAATGTTAAGTGAAACTGACTTACCTTTGTTTTAGTAAGTGTGATGGAGAACAAGATATATGGTGCTTTTATACTAAAGGTATGAACACCCTCCGCCCTCGGAGAGAATAAATTCCAAAGAAAAAAGAGGTATGAACACCCTGCCCCTCAGAGAGAATAACTTCCAAAATAACACTGTAAGTGCAACTGTCACAACAGTTTCCTGGAACATCAAAACTATTGCATGTCTGTAAAACGTAGTTACTCATCCAAAACATGTAATTCATGCTTCAAACCTAGTTATTGTGTCAATGCATTGGCCAATGATGCCAAAATAAAAAGTGTTTTTGTCATCGTGTGAGCCACACACTGGTCAAAATGTTTAGATGCATTTTCACCATCAAAATATTTGTTATATTCAAATGTCATGTTTTTGTCTTCTTTTTTGTTGGCTGTAACTGCTTTCTATACTGTACAAGAATGTCAGTTTTGTCGGTGTAAATACAGATTCAGAGAGTAGGTAAAATTGACTGGGAAAAGTCAACACTGTAGTGCACAAAAATAAAATTAACATTTGTATTTAGTACATTTATTTATGCAGCCATGGGTAACTTGTAAACTGAAAATTCTCAGTTGCTTCTTCATTTTTACACACTCTGTTATGTCTTTCTCTGTCTGACAGATTTGGATCACTGAATGGATCATTTTGCATGTGATGGCTCACATGATGAAAGAATGTTTAGAAGTTGTGAAGAGTTTGACAATTTCACTGAGAATCAACTCATCAGTTTTGATCAACAAGCCATGTGCATTTATCAGTGTGCAAATTGTAGACAAATGTAGGCTACTTACTCTTTTGCACATATGCCAAAGCACATGCAATATGCTTAAATCAATAAGAAATTCAAATCTGATGTGAACAAGAAACATCTCGGTTACGTATGTAACCCTCATTCCCTGAGTTGGGAACGGAGACGTTACATTGTGACGACGAATGGGGGTTTCATTTATTCAGCTTTATGGTTTCATTGATGGTAGGTTTATGCTAATTCAGTAAATATTCATTGTCTTATCTTTGTCACGGTTGGTAGATCCGCTGTCTCATTCTTGTCTTGTGTGTTTGTGTGTGTGTTGATTGTCTCGTTACGCTGATTGTTTCATGTGGGTGTTACCGCTGATTATCAGTGATCAGTGGCAGCTGTATGTCATCTCACCAGCCTATTTAATGCCCTTTCATTCGTCTCATGTTTGTCAGATCATTGTTTGAGTATCCTGTCTTCATGCCTGTTCCTGTTCCCTCGTGTTTCCTGTGTACTGGACTCTGGATTACTTCACCTCTGATCTCATCGTGGATTCACCATCGTTCGAAACTGAGGAATCGAAGGTGGCATTCGTTCTAACATTACTGAAGGGAAGAGCGTCTCTGTGGGGGACGGCAGTGTGGGAGAATCAAGACCAATTCTGCACCTCGTTCCACGCACTAGCCGCCGAGATGAAGAGGGTTTTTGACCGGGCGGTAGTGGGCAAGGAAGCTGCCAGAAGACTTGCTGACCTAAAACAGGGAAGCTCCTCGGTGGCTGACTATTCAATCGAGTTTTGCACCCTGGAGGCTGAGTGCAAGTGGAACGAGGAGGCACAGTGGGATATGTTCCTGCATGGGCTGGCCGACCGTGTTCAGAGAGAGGTGTACATGCTGGACCTGCCTTCTCATCTCAACGGGCTTATCGATCTGGCTTTGCGGGTTGACGCTCGCATCAACCAGTTGGACCAACACGTTCATTCCGTTCACACCCACTGAGGCGCCGGACCTCGAGGCGGCGTGGAGGTGAACACGGTCGGTCCCATCGACGATCACGAGCCCATGCAGGTCGGGAGAGCCCGACTTTCCTGGGAGGAGAGGGAAAGGCGGAGATCCCATGGACTCTGCCTTTACTGTGGTGGCCGCGGACACTTTCTACACTCGTGCCCGGTAAAAGAGCAAGCCCAATAGTAAAGTTGAGGCTACTGTCGGGTGGGATCTCCGCCGGGAAGTTCTCATCATCTACCCTCCTTCCGGTAAGACTGAGATGGGCCAACAACAAGACACACACCTGCCAAGCACTTGTGGACTCCAGGGCCGAGGGGAACTTCATGGACATTCACCTAGCACACGAGTTACACCTCCCCATCTCGTCTCTTCCTCACCAGATCTCGGTCAGTGCCCTCAACGGTCAACAACTCCCCAACATCTCACTCTTTACTGGTCCCATAACTCTTATCACCTCCGGCAACCATACGGAAACCATTCCGTTCCTCCTCATGGACTCCCCGGTGGCACCTATTGTGTTGGGGCACCCTTGGTTGGTGAAGCACAACCCTCGTGTGGACTGGGGTTCTAACTCCGTTTCTATGTGGAGCGAGCATTGCCACGGCTCCTGTCTTGTCTCTGCTTGTCCATCTGTATCTGTTTCTGTGTTAGAGGAGAAGGCAGTGGATTTGTCAAACGTGCCCGCGGAGTATCTGGACCTGAAGGAAGTGTTCAGTAAGTCTCGGGCTGCTTCTCTTCCTCCGCATCGTCCCTATGACTGTGCTATAGATTTAGTGACAGGTAAGTCTCCGACTAAGGGCAAACTTTACTCTCTTTCAGTCCCTGAGAGGGAGGCCATGGAGAAATATATTTCTGATTCTTTAGCGGCCGGATTCATCCAACCTTCCTCTTCTCCTGTGGGGGCGGGGTTCTTTTTTGTGGGTAAGAAGGATGGTTCTCTGTGACCTTATATTGATTACCGAGAGCTGAACAACATCACGGTAAAGAATACGTATCCTTTGCCGTTGATGTCTTCAGCTTTTGAGAGGTTGCAGGGAGCGTCCATCTTCACAAAATTGGATTTACGTAACGCATATCATTTGGTTCGCATCAGGAAGGGGGATGAATGGAAAACCGCGTTCAACACCCCCAGAGGGCACTTTGAATACTTGGTTATGCCTTTCGGGCTTTCCAACTCCCCAGCGGTTTTCCAGGCACTCGTCAATGATGTGTTGAGAGACATGGTTGATCAGTTCATATATGTTTACCTGGATGACATATTGATTTTTTCTTCGTCTCTCCAGGAACACGTTCAACACGTCAGACGAGTGCTTCAGAGGTTGCTAGAGAATGGGCTTTTTGTCAAGGCGGAGAAATGCAATTTTCATGCACAGTCTGTTACTTTCCTAGGTTAGATCGTCTCTTCTGAGGGAGTGCGCATGGATCCTGACAAGGTTAGGGCTGTGATGGATTGGCCAAGTCCAGATTCCCGTAAGGCCCTATAGCGATTTCTGGGGTTTGCCAACTTCTATCGACGTTTCATTCGCAATTTCAGCCAACTAGCCGCACCTCTGACTGCCTTGACCTCCCCCAGAACGACGTTCAGGTGGTCAGATACAGCTGAGGCTGTATTTGCTAACCTCAAAAGCCGCTTCGTTTCGGCTCCCATCTTAGTCGCCCCTGATTCCACACGTCAGTTCGTGGTGGAGGTCGACGCGTCAGATGTGGGGGTAGGTGCAGTTCTTTCCCAACGAGCTTCCTCAGACGACAAGATGCACCCTTGCGCGTTTTTCTCCCATCGTTTATCACCTGCCGAACGTAACTATGACATTGGTAACAGAGAGTTGTTGGCCCTCAAGTTAGCCAAAAATAATGTTTGACTAAAAAGGTACTTCACTGAATCTTTATTGAATCAGAGGGAAATGTTTTGACAGTCATGGTTATCATTGCAACAATCCTGCATTATAATCTTGTTTCAATCCAGATAACCTAAATCTATTGATGGCTTATGTTGTATGACTAAATCTGTCCATATTTCCTCAAAACTCACTAGAAGACATCATTTGAGGGGTCCCCAAACCCCCCAAGAATTGCTTTTTCACACAGTACAATTTAAGTATAGACTACACAGACTGTTGATAGTGATTACACAGAGAAAGGGTCCACAATTCACAAATTAAGACACCATCCAAAAACCCAGCTACATCTCTGATTTGACTCCCACTCCGTGTAATGTAGTGTAGAGAACAAAACACATTCAATGAAAACCGTAGCATTTTAAATTATGAATAATGTCCATGGCCCCCCTCCTGAAACCTCATGCCACCCCAGGAAAAAATCTCTAGATCCGCCACTGGCCAATAGGAATAAAACATTTTTTTTTGCGCGTTTTGCGCTCAGACAAAATATGACAATGATTCAGACAACCATTACGGATCAGACGAATACATTACAATTTGCATATAGATGATATACAAATATTTTTGATTCATTCACTAAATTGTATGAGTGTTTTTTATGACAATCAAACATTTATTATTACAGACTCAGGGTCCAATTTTTAAAACACACCCAACACCAACAGATGTTCTATGATTTGTTCACAACTGGGCAGTATAAAGTGGTTTACAATGTGGTGTACAATATGTTTTAAACAGTGATGTCTTCACTTTGTCTGAACAAGAGCTAAACGCAAAAGTATATAAGCTAGCAAACATGTGATGTTGCCATTCAATGTCCTCATCATCTGTCATATGCTCAGTTATAAAATGTCCAAGATATTTACTTTCGCACACACAACAAGATCCTTATCAGACCATTTGAAAACAGAAAAATGTAGGCCCTTGTCCTTGGTTCTGCAAATCATCACAGCTCTCTTACTAGCATTATATAAAATATCATGCTCAAGACCATAAACAGAACATATGGTTAGAAGCTGTTGGAGACCAGCACTACTAGGGCTAAAAACCACAAGATCATCTGCATACTTAATGTGGTTCACGTTGCTAACTGGATGTGGAGTTTTCCCCAGAGTCCTTCATCCAAACTACCTCCAGTTCCTCGAAAAGGTGTGAACTACCTATTAATTCCCCACATTGGGGGATGTTTTGTCTTGGTCTGAGTATTTAAAGAAATGTTTAGCGATTTGTAGTCAGATCAGCCCGTAATGCTGAATGTCCTCGGACGCTCAGCATTGTGCATTTTTTCAGGTCAGGTATGCATCTTTTACTCTTGTCTGCCTTGCTGCTGAGTGGGTTGATCTAGGACTGTTGAACTTGTTAAAATCAAGTTTTGTGAAAGAATGCCAACCGCCAAACGAAGGCTGTTTTCCAATGATCCTCTGAATTGGGACAACCTTTGATGGGGTAGTTGACGTGACGTGGCTTTTTCACCGTCACAGAAGATAAAAAATAATTTATTTCACATTTTCATCATTTAGAATACTATAAATGGTTAAACATTTTCTTGTTTTACATGAATTTGTTGTTTTAATACCAGAGTTATTTATTTATTTATTTTACAACTTTGAGCCAAATCTCAAAATCGTCCTATAGTGTGACGGTAGACAAAATTATTTCATAAATATTAACTTTTATAAATAAAGAAAATAATGTTTAAAAATCTTAATGGACACTCCTGGCATAATTGTGCAAGTGTCTATTTCACTATGTGGCCATCACTTTTCCTATACATACATTTCTAAAAGTGTAGAAATTTCATAAAGTTTGTCACAGAAAAAAATGTCCTTTGGTGTTATGCAATAACCTGATATTAAGTTGGGCAATATCATGGACAACTACATTTAGTTGAAAGACCCCATTCAAGGTCATGTGACATGTCCCCCCCCACACACCTTTTACTATGGTGTCAAATGATTTTGATTAATATGCGTGAGGGAGAGAGAGCAAGACAGCGCTCGAAAATTTCAATGCAGGAAAACCGCTGACAAGGCTTGTGAACATTAGCTGCGTTGTTTCTTACCTTGCTCTACGTTGACTTTACTAGTTCTAGCTTCACCGTCACCACCTTTTTTAAAATATTTGTTTAGAAAATCTCCCAGGCCTCTATTTTCTTCTTCTCTTCTTCTCTTTTCTTTCCTTTTCTAAGCACCTGACTTGTGCTGACCGGACATTTTGAGCGTACTGAACTTCAAATCAAATTTTGATCAGTGGCCAAACCATTTTTGTGTTGGGGGTGTTTTTTTTTTTTACCACTATTTCAAGGACAATTAGGAAGAAAACAAATAAAAAGCTTTTATGTAACTCAAATATTACATATTTTTTTCCACAAATAGGCCTATTTTAAAATGTTTTAAAAAATTAGAACCGGAGCCAATGCACTGTGCTGCTCGACTCGCACCCCTTGGTTGATGTTCAATTCTTGATTGATGAATGCTGCCACGTGCTAAGATGACCCTCACTATTGAATATGTTGTTAAGCATATGATAAAAATATAGTTCCTGGAATTGTTTTATAATAGAAATTTCATACATGACTGGTAATATTTTAAAATGAATTGAAGTTGTTTTTTCAAAAGTACCTAAAAACTGAAAAAGGAAATGTGTGCAATCTTCATGATTTTAAATGCATCAATGTGTTTAAATGTGTTAAGTATGATTAAAAACTGCTCTAAGAATATGTTTTAGATGGAATGGAGTTCATGAATTTTATTTTCATGTCACTGTTACTGTTTAACTGATGAATTTTGCAGTTTGACAATGTCACAATTGTTACAAACTGCTCCGAGACACGAAGGTTGAGATCCAAATGCAGCTTTAAGGGGCAACCCAGACACGTAATCCAATATACAGGCAATAGGTCAAAACACAGGTAGGCCGTCCAAACA
The DNA here is from genome assembly GCF_963993115.1 of Abramis brama. Lineage (NCBI taxonomy): Eukaryota > Metazoa > Chordata > Actinopteri > Cypriniformes > Leuciscidae > Abramis > Abramis brama. Next base: position 29,586,132 of record NC_139986.1, read on the forward strand.
AACAAACAAACAAACAAAACAGGCAGGGGTCAGAGGCAAAAGAGTAATCCACGGAACAAGCAAAAAATCCAAAAACCAAAAGACATGAAACCAGGGAAAATGCTCGGAAATGCAGTGCAACAACATACAAAACTTCGCAGTGAGTGAATGAGTGAACATGGTATAAATAGGCTGAGACTAACAGGGTGATGAGACACAGGTGAATGCAATCAGTGATGAGTCCGGGCAGTGAGTTCTGGGAAATGTAGTTTGTGAGGGAGTGATAATAGTCTGGTGTGGAGTGCCCTCTGGTGGCTCTCAAGGGCACTCCAGATGGTGACCATTACAACAGTATTGTTTTGAAATGGCATTTTACTGAATTTCTCAAAGATATTATATGCATCAATGTTTCCTTATTGATGGATCTATAAGTATCAAAGTTACTTTTGGTGTGCTATGTTTTGCACAGTTTATATTGTTGAAAAATAAAAACAAAATGTCCTCCTTTATAATTGTTACAATAAACACTATAGGCCCTATCTTGCACCCAGCGCAATTGACTTTGTACACCGACGCATGTTTCATTCCTATTTTGCACCCGCGCAAAGCGCGCTTTTCCCTCCACAGAAGCACATCGCTAAACTAGGGAATGAACTTGCGCTCCCTGGGCGGTTCAGCGCAAAAAAGGAGGCGTGTTCCGGCGCAAACAATCCCTGGTGCTATTTTACTGTTCCATAAAACAATTGCGCCACTGGCCAGAAAAAAACTAGTCTAAAGTCAGTGGCGCGTTGCGCGTTGTTCATTATGCTATTTTAAGGGCGCATGCTTGACCATAATGTATTGCATGCACAACGCGCATACACTTTGATTCTCTAATCTACACAGAAGCAGCAGTTTTCATTTTTGCAAATCATATTATTACAAACGATAGATAGATAGATAGATAATTTATTATAAAAGCATACATCTAGCTTACACATTTACCCACATTATTATATACCTGTTTAACCGAAGCTAATTTGGGTGTGTTTCTCCATCCCCAATGTCACTTCTCTCTCTTTTACGGCCGTGACGAGAGCATTGCTCTCCTCGGCTGTGAACCGCTCCTGGCGCGCGTCTGGCAAATCCGCCGTTATAATAGCAATACGCCAAGGAAAAAGCACGTCTGCTCTTAAAGGGAATGTGAGATGATGCTCTGGTTTATTTCACGTTACGCCCAAACCACACCTATGAATAATGAAGCTACTTCAGACCAACCCCTTTTAGATTTGCGCCAGGCGCAAGAGCCATTTATCCCGCCGGGAAAATAGCAACAGCGCCGAGACCCGCCCACAAAGTTACTTGCGCTTTGCGCTTTGACACTTGCGTTTCAGATCGTTAAAATAGGGCCCTATATATTCTGACTCTTTTTATGCAATGACTATATTTGTCCTTTGGTGTGACGTTTTGTCCTATGATATGACAAACATAAAACAACAGGAAAATATACTTATTTTAAAATATCTTGTCTTAGATAGTACAATTTCAAACAGTTTTGTAAGGTTGGCGAAAAAAGTTTTATTGACATTCGTAGGGAAAAGTTTATCAACTTCATCTATTCATAGTCAAGTCAAGTCATCTTCATTTATATAGCGCTTTTAACAATGGAGATTGTTTCAAAGCAGCTTTACAAAGATAAATGTATAATTTAAGGAAACAGAGATTGTTTTAGCTTCATAGCTTTATACCTTTAATAAAGGTATTTTTCAGCTAAAGTTATTTTTGATTGATTCGCTTCCGTCGCAACGATCATTTGTTAGTAAATTAGGGGCCGCTAAGACGACACCATTCTCTCTACACAGACTTTAAACGCGAACCTGTGAGAAACGCTGATAGCGTTCACATGCGCATTAAGAATTGGTTCTATAGTTATGTGTGTTAGAATATGTGTGCGCAGGTTTGGAATTCCCTACAAACCAAGCCTAAACAAAGTACTGGGCTTTCCTTATAAATTTTGATACAGAATTTTATTTTATTTTGTCACTTCGGGGTAGGTACGTGAAATGAATTTCCTGACAACGCTTTATCTGTAGAGTGGTAAAGGGATCCTCCATAGGGAGAGACTAGTTGGCACTTCAGCACTGCGTTGACATCGGGTCCAGGCGCAGGTCCTTCATCCTGCAGGCTGCGGGAAAACCTTGGGATAAACAAAGACACTAAAATTAGCGTAGATGCCATTCTTCTTATGATGTAACGAGTACATCAGGATTTATGGGAAGTGTTCCCGGTTCTGGCTGACCTAATCTATGCAGCCTAACATTGAATTATAGAAGTCTATAATGTATTATGTGAATCCTAGGTCAAAGAGATGTGTCTTTAGTCTAGCTTTGAACTGACAGAGTGTGTCTGCTTCCCGGACAATGGTAGGAAGACTGTTCCAAAGTTTTGGTGCTAAATAGGAGAAGGATCTACTGCCAGCAGTCGATTTTGATATTCTAGGTATTATTAACTGGCCAGAATTTTGAGATCGCAATAGATGTGAAGGACTATAATGCATTAAAAGTGAAAATGATTCTAATTAGGACTTTCATGTAAAATAAATATCACTTTAAGAAAATAATGTTTTAATAATGTGAACAATTCTGTCTCAAGTATTTTTTTTAATGTTATTTAATAAGTACTTTTTAAATGTCACACCATGGGACACATTTACAGTACTGTTGAGTGAAAACGTGAAAAAAATATGTGAAGTCATTGACAAAATGAGTGACCACTACTATTTTCTGAAACTGCAGTTTTCATACTCCATAAATATGTATATTTTTTCTTAAAAAGTTATGTTTTCCAAAAAAAGTACTTTTTCTTGGCCATTTGTCAACTACCCGAGGCACTTGATGGCGTGACAGTTGAGATATGCAGCCTTCTGATTGAGAAACTCTCAGCAAGTCTCAACTCACCATACAAATAAATAGCACTTCAGAACAAAAGATGTTCTTAAAAATTTAATAGGGATTGAACATTCTCATGAGCTTCTAAGCATGCCTGAACTTATAAAGAAGAAATGTTTTGTGAATCTAGCCCCTGGTCTGGTTCTTTTGTTAGTTTTACAATAATCTGTTACACACGTAAAACATTACACATGATAGGGTTAGGGTGGGGTTAGGGTTAGCTATTATATGATAGCTATGCACTAAAAGACACATCACATATACAACTGCAATATCTCAAAGTAAAAAGTAAATGCTTAAAAACTTAAAGAAACTTAGCACAAATCACTTTTTCTCAATCTTCTGACTATGTACGATTCTAGGACACTGCAGATGCTGAAATAAAACAATATCCTGAAAACTTTTGCCTGGATTATTTTCCGATAAAGCTAATGGCAGATGACTTCATATTTGATTTGATATGTTTGATATGACTGATCATCAACAGTGCTCACAAATCCTAAAATTATAAGGGCATATAATGAAGGTTGTGAAATAATTGCCTAATTCTACTTTGGTGCTGCAATGATATTGCATATCACCACGATAACCAACCTCATCTGAGCTGCCTTATGTTCGTTATTTTAAATGTAGATGCTTGACAAGTGCGCTCAAATAGAGAGCGACGCCAGTACTTCCTAGTGTCCAGAACCACCCTAGTGAAAAAAACCTATACCAAAAGGTATTTAAATACAAACATTTTAAAATACATTTATTTCATACTAAGTATACTACAAATCCATCAACATATTTACTGACATATCGCTTGATATTTCTACTTCTTTATTGCACAATGAACATTTCTCAATATTAAGCCTAAAACGTGTTTTAACATAGTAAGGATATTATGATATCAGTCTTTAAATACAAGTATACGTGCAATATTTCCACTTTAGCACAATCAAATATCCATCCATCCATCCATCCATCCATCCATCTTCTTCCGCTTATCCGGGGCCGGGTCGCGGGGGCAGCAGTCTAAGCAGGGATCTACCCAGACTTCCCTCTCCCTAGACACTTCCTCCAGCTCTTCCGGGGGGACACCGAGGCGTTCCCAGGCCAGCCGGGAGACATAGTCCCTCCAGGGTGTCCTAGGTCTTCCCCGGGGCCTCCTCCCGGTGGGACATGCCCAGAACACCTTCCCGGGAAGGCGTCCAGGAGGCATCCGGAAAAGATGCCCGAGCCACCTCAGCTGGCCCCTCTCGATGTGAAGGAGCAGCGTCTCTACTCTGAGTTCCTCCTGAGTGACCGAGCTCCTCACACTATCTCTAAGGGATTGCCCAGCCACCCTGTGGAGAAAGCTCATTTTGGCCGCCTGTATCTGGGATCTTGTCCTTTCGGTCATGACCCACAGCTCATGACCATAGGTGAGAGTAGGAACCTAGATTGACCGGTAAATCGACTGCATTACAGCAGAAGCTGCACCGATCCGTCTGTCAATCTCCTGTTCCTCACTCGTGAACAAGACCCCAAGATACTTGAACTCCTCCACTTGAGGCAGGAACTCCACCAACCTGAAGCGGGCAAACCACCCTTTTCCGACTGAGAACCATGGCCTCGGATTTGGAGGTGCTGATTCTAATCCCAGCCGCTTCACACTCGGCTGCAAACCATCCCAGTGCATGCTGAAGGTCCTGGTCTGATGGGGCCAGCATGACAACATCATCCGCAAAGAGCAGAGATGAAATCGTGTGGTCCCCAAACCTGACACCCTCCGGCCCCTGGCTGCACCTAGAAATTCTGTCCATAAAAATTATGAACAGAACCAGCGACAAAGGGCAGCCCTGCCAGAGTCCAACATGCACCGGGAACAAGTCTGACTTACTGCCAGCAATGCGAACCAAGCTCCTGCTCCGGTCGTACAGGGACCGGATAGCCCTTAGCAAAGGGCTCCGAACCCCATACTCCCAGAGCACCCTCCACAAGATGCCGCGAGGGATACAGTCGAATGCCTTCTCCAAATCCACAAAGCACATGTGGATTGGTTGGGCAAACTCCCATGAACCCTCCAGCACCCTGGAGAGGGTATAGAGCTGGTCCAGTGTTCCACGACCGGGACGAAAACCGCACTGTTCCTCCGTATTCTCCTCTCCAGTACCCTGGCATAGACCTTCCCGGGGAGGCTGAGAAGTGTGATCCCCCTATAGTTGGAGCACACCCTCCGGTCCCCCTTCTTAAAAAGAGGGACCACCACCCCGGTCTGCCAGTCCAAAGGTACTGTCCCCAACCATCCCCGCAATGTTGCAGAGGCGTGTCAGCCAAGACAGCCCCACAACATCCAGAGACTTGTGGTACTCGGGGTGGATCTCATCCATCCCCGGTGCCTTGCCACCGAGGCGTTTCTTGACTACCTCGGTGACTTCAGCCTGGATGATGGAAGAGTCCACCTCCGAGCCCCCAGCCTCTGCTTCCTCAATGGAAGACGTGTCGGTGGGATTGAGGAGATCCTCTAAGTATTCCTTCCACCGTCTGATGTCATCCCCAGTCGAGGTTAACAGCTGCCCACCTCCACTGTAAACAGCGTTGATAGGGCACTGCTTCCCCCTCCTGAGGCGCCGGACGGTTTGCCACAATCTCTCCGTGTCCGACCGGTAGTCCTTCTCCATGGCCTCACCGAACTCCTCCCAAGCCCGATTTTTTGCCTCCACAACCACCCGGGCTGCAGTCCGCTTGGTCTGCCGGTACCCGTCAGCTTCCTCAGGAGTCCCACAAGCCAACCAGGCCCGATAGGACTCCTTCTTCAGCTTTACGGCATCCCTTACTTCCGGTGTCCACCACCGGATTCGGGGAGTGCCGCCTCGACAGGCACCGGAGACCTTACGGCCACAGCTCTGAGTGGCCGCATTGACAATAGAGGTGGAGAACATGGTCCACTCAGACTCAACATCTCCAGACTCCCTCGGGATCCGGTCGAAGCTCTGCCGGAGGTGGAAGTTGAAGATCTCTCTGACAGGGGATTCGGCCAAACGTTCCCAACAGACCCTCACAGTACGTTTGGGTCTGCTGAGTCTGTCCAGCTTCCTCCCCCGCCATCGGATCCAACTCACCACTAGGTGGTGATCAGTTGATAGCTCCGCCCCTCTCTTCACCCGAGTGTCCAAGACATACGGCCGGAGGTCAGATGAAACGACCACAAAGTCGATCATCGACCTCCGGCCTAGGGTGTCCTGGTGCCATGTGCACTGATGGACACCCTTATGCTTGAACATGGTGTTTGTTATGAACAAGCTGTAACTAGCACAAAAGTCCAATTACAGAACACCGCTCGGGTTCAGATCAGGGTTCCTCCCAATCACGCCCCTCCAGGTGTCACTGTCGCTGCCCACGTGGGTCCCCAGTCTGAGCACTTTCCAGCACCCCTCCCAGAGACCCCAAGAAGGCCGGGTACTCTACACTGCCATTTGGCCCATAGGCGCACACGACAGTGAGAGACCTATCCCTGACCCGAAGGCACAGGGAAGCGACCCTCTCGTTCACCGGGGTGAACTCCAACACATGGCGGCTGAGCAGGGAGGCTATAAGCAAACCCACACCAGCCCGCCGCCTCTCACCATGGGCAACTCCAGAGTGGTGAAGAGTCCATCCTCTCTCAAGGAGTGTGGTTCCAGAGCCCAAGCGCGGGCGCGTTTTGCTGGATTTTCTCCACATTGTAGCACTATAAACTTAAATTTCTTCGTCATTTATGGTCATACAGAAAAAAGAAATATAAAAAAAGAATCTGTGATATTTCTACTTTTGTATGTGTCCACTTACAATCAAATCAAAACATTGTGCTTTTGTAAAATAAAGAAAATAGACAGGGTGTGCGTTCTGCCTCTCCGTCACGGTGAACTTTTTTTTCTTGAGCACGTCTATAAACTGAAACAAAACTCAGCGAATACTTGTCACACATTTATGAGCCATACACCTTTATAAACATTTAAGTGTGTACTTTTAAATGATCGGATTCAAAACGAAAACAAATATTCTCTGTTTAAGTAATTTGTATAAAACCAACAAGATGTCCAGCTTCTCAAACGCTTCCTAATTATTTTTTAATTTACCACGCCTACTCGCGCAAAAGATATTCACATGCAAATCTCCACATGGAACGCGATCGCGCTCATTACCTCAACAACAAAACACTTCACTTCACTTTTCGTCGAGTTTGAAAGACGTTCCTGAGCTTACATTGGATTTACATCAGAAGAAGAAGAACCCGATTTGAAGACAAGAAAGATAAGGTAAGAAATGATATACTTACATATTAGTTTGCTATTGTTGCATAAATTTCACATTGCAGTTGAACTGTTGCTAGATATATGGTGAATATTATAATATTTAGACCCGTGTTTACTGTTACTGTGTTTGTGGATATCTGCTCAAACGTAGATATGTATATGGTAACCATAATGTTTTATATTTGAGCGCGATCGCGTTTGAATGTATCATATTTTGGATCGTGATCGCGTTTGAATGTATCATATTTTGGATCGTGATCACGTTTGAATGTATCATATTTTGGATCGTGATCACGTTTGAATGTATCATATTTTGGATCGTGATCGCGTTTGAATGTATCATATTTTGCAGCGCGATCGCGTTTGAATGTATCATATTTTGCAGCGCGATCGCGTTTGAATGTATCATATTTTGGATCGTGATCACGTTTGAATGTATCATATTTTATCCAGCACTGCGCATAGCTTATGCCCAGCAAACACAGAACGTTCCCCTAACGTTCCCGTTTGGTTCCCATTTGGTTATTTTTTTGGGAACCAAACAAGAACGTTCTGGGAACGTTCCCTGTAGGTTATTTTTAGGATCTTTGTTTATAACATTAAGGGAACGTTCCCAGAACGTTCCCTGTAGGTTATTTTTAGGTTTAAATTTATAACCTAAAGAGAACGTTCTGGGAACATTCCCTGTAGGTTATTTTTAGGATATATTTTTATAACTTTAAGGGAACGTTCCCAGAACGTTCCCTGTAGGTTATTTTTAGGTTTAAATTTATAACCTAAAGAGAACGTTCTGGGAACATTCCCTGTAGGTTATTTTTAGGATCTATTTTTATAACTTTAAGGGAACGTTCCCAGAACGTTCCCTGTAGGTTATTTTTAGGTTTAAATTTATAACCTAAAGAGAACGTTCTGGGAACGTTCCCTGCAGGTTGTTATTTAATAACCTAAAGAGAACCTTCCCAGAACGTTCCCTGCAGGTTATTTTTAGGTTTAATTTTTATAACCTAAAGAGAACCTTCCCAGAACGTTTCCTTGCAGGTTTTAGGTTTTATTTTTATAACCTAAAGAGAACGTTCTGGGAACGTTCTCTGCAGGTTATTATTTTAATATCACTTAGCCTACTATTAACAGGCAGATTACCAACTGACAACGTCGTCAGTACGGTCCCCTAAGGTTATAAGATAACCAACAACGTTCAGATCTATTCGCAATAACTTTTTATTAATGATATTTTAAATTATGTTATATTTTAATTCTATATGTTTATTTAAATGCTGCATGACTTTGAAGTGTTTTAATGCGCATGCGCGTGATCAAACACTGGAGCACGTGCGCTGCGCGAGAGCAGATGGAAACGTCATCGACAACTGACAAACAACAAAACTCCCGTCTCTCGCTGTTGGTTTCACTGCTTTCAGGTAAGTTTAGACAACAAAATCTCACAAATAATACACACAAACGCCCCTGACACATTTCTTACGTGTAATTGACACGCTTCTGTTAAATATTTATTTTAAAGAAATGGTTTTATGTCTTTGAAAAAGTCCGTTAGCATCTACGCTAGCTAACCGTTTTCAAAAGACAACGTTAGGCCTAAGTTACGTTAAGTTGAGGTCTTATTTATGAAAGTTTGGGTTTTTAAACACATATTTAGTGTAGATAACAGTTTTTGATAGTTTTGCTGGTAATTTGTCAATGGGAAGTAAGCTAATTTATTTAGGCTAACCAAAAAGAATGCACTGTATTGTTAACTTAATCAGTGACGTTACTTACCAATATTGCTAAAATGTGATTTCAGAATAGCGAGAGAAAAAATAAAACTCTACAACAAGGGGTGAGTTATTGTTTAATCATGATGATAATTCCATATGCATTTATTTCACAATATATTATCTTAAGATTTGTATATATTTATCTTTTCTGCATTTCACCTCTGTTCTAGCTTGGTTCCTTGTAATAAACCTATCACATGTAATATTTTTGGCTCTGTGACAAACAGCATGTTATGTTCCTAGATCATCATGCTGTGATGGCCTGCTGCACTCCCTGTCCAAGAAAATCTCTATGAACCATATGACTAGTAAGCAAAACCACCTCAAACATGCAGTGCACTGCTGTTCAAAGGTTTGGGGTCTGTAAGATTTATGCTTTTGAAATAAGTCTCACATTTTAAAATCATTAACCCCAAGTTTTTTCAGTGAGATTGTCCTTGAGAAGCCTGTAAGCTAAATAATCAGCTAAATAATAGGCGACTAATACAATATTATAATGGTCATAGTTATAATAATTCATTTAACTATTATGATAACATGATATCCTGATGATTACTATATTTTATTTTATTTCTTTAGGTCTGTTTTGAATTATGTTGGCCAATGAGACTGACAACATACTGTCCAACTCAAAGGTATTTATGTATTTTTTTTATTTTTTTTATTGATCAATACTGAAATTCTTTGTACTTTTAAATGCGGTTCAGGGGGTCGACAACTTTAGGCAGTTATTTTTCACAGATTTATTTATTTAATGTTTATTTGACAGGGACAAATGCATAGAACATTGCTTTATAAAAAATACAAAGTATATGCCATGCATACAGGTTTATAGCCATGACTAATTTGCAACCCCTAGATATCTTGGGCAGCTGTGGCTCATACTCTTAGCCTTTAAAAATGTTTGAATTGATATCCCCAATGCAATATCAGGGGGTAAATATATCATTAGAGTTCTTAAAGTTATGGCTTTGCTCTTGTTACCAGATGAGATAAAATCCCTATTGTTTGGCCCTGTATTCTTCAGGACAAGACCTTGATGCCATCCACAGTCAGTAGATGAAGAAGGTGAGTTTAGCCGAATTCAGTTCTCTTTCACTTTTTTTTTTTAGCTTAAACAGACACGTGCACGCAAAATGAAGTCAAAATGGCGAGTTTCCTCTTGTCTTGTGTTTTAAACAGAAAGAAAACGGATGCGTGTCATTTATATTAGTTCTGCGCATTCGTCTTAAAGGGACAGCAGCCTAACGTACCCGCAGCTGTTTGTGTCGCCAATGGTGATCAAACATCAAAAGAGAAAATGACTTGTAGCTTTAGCAAAGATACATTAATTTTATAGTTATTTTATTTTTACACTGAAGACTTATTTTACATTTTGATAAATCAATTTCTGTACCTGATAAGTTAGATTTAACTGAAAAACATAATGCACTGCTTATTTCAACTGTGTTTTTCTTCTATTGTATTTATCTATGCTTGTTATCTATTGTAATTTTCTATGCAGGTTCACTCCTCTACAAAATCCCCCCAATAGGGGTTATGCGGAGCGCCCAGCGGTCGAACCGGAAAGAGGTCTAAGCATTTCCGCTTTTCACTTCCGTACACATCTGCAGCGGTAGGTGATCTCTGAGTTTACTGTTAATTTTTGCTTATTACACTAAAATTCTTACTTCTGTTTTAATTAAAATGTCACGAAGGCTAAAATATCAGAAAAGGGAACATCCGAACAGCAGTTTTTGTTGTGTGCCGGTCTGCTCTATGTCGGGGAAAATGAGTAGTACAAATAGGTTCTGTACTCATAAAGTGACGTCAACATCAGCAGTAGCATTCGCCGTCAGGCAAGTGTTATTTAAATAAACTCCTGATGTACTTACAAACTTTCCAATGACTCGTTTAATGAGTACAGAACCTATTTGTACTACTGTAGTAGTTTGGTACCATTCTGGGCATTATTAGTGGGGTAATTTACCAGATACAAACCTGGAGCCGTTAGCGCATGCACTAAACCATACGGCTGATATCTCTAAATAAACTCTAAATTTTTCAATATTGTGCAGCACTAATATTGAGCATATCTTAAAGTGAACCTGGAATGATAATTTGTGATACCAGATGAGATGTATGTATGATAGATTTTGAACTGTACTATTTTTTTTATTTCAGGTTTTCTGGGATCCCAGCGGAAGGCATCAAGGCATCAGACGTTGGCCTGGACAGATGCACCTGTAAACTACACCGACCTTTGCTTTTGCATGAATGGCTGATTATTACCATGTTCTGTGAGGGTTTCATTATAGCAAAACTGAGCACCTGTGACAGTGGAATTTGTAGGTGTAAAGTCACAGAGATTAAAAAAAAAAAATTGATAGCAGTTTCAAACTTTTTTTCACTTTCTTTCTCATAAACAACACAGCAGTTACAGGTTTTCAAATTCTTCATTGGAGGTGAGACTTGTACATAAAAGGTAGAGCGAATTCGCAGGTCAGAGTTCACTAGACTTAAATATTATTTTCTCTGTTTTTTATTTGACTTCAGAGAGAGAGGCTTAATATGGGTATCCTTACCCCTATATAAAACATTCCTTTTTTGATTTGTAGTCTGAAATAATAAATAGTGCAATATAAATAAATGCAATGTAGTGTTTTGAAATATATAAATTTTTCTATACACATTGATGCTGAAATATCTGAATAAATACATGATACCAGCAGCGCTCGTGCTCATATCTCCTACAGCTTGTGATCCCAATTGTGATCCACAATCCCACCTCACTCTTTTCATTTGCTCCAGATGAATATTAATGCCATTACAGGGCTTGAATTTTGGCATGGGATTGTGTGTCCATGTAACGCGTTGTCTTTTTATTTTCTTGTTAAATTTGCAGATGGTGTTGGGAGTTTAAATGTTTTGAGCGGAGTGAAGATTGGCACATTCATGTATATTGTATATAAATCAATACTTTTTCAACTTTATAGCCAAAGTTATAGGCTACAGTTTGCAAAAAGATAGTTTTAATTAAAATGTTTGTGTAGTTTTATTTATTGAAATATTTTCATGTTTGAAATATTAAATGTAAATTACTGTTCCTGAATACATTTTGCTAACGCTGTTTTTAATGACTTATTTTAGGTTGATAATTAAACAATGAATAAACAAAAACATGGATTGTGTGCTGATTTATTTATTTAATACAAACTGATTGATTTACTTATTAATGATAGTTTCTGTAAATTCAATTTATTGTAATAATATATTCATAGGATTCTTAAGTGTTTGAACAATAAACAATGTAGAATATGTTGTTTGTAGACCTATAATTTGTGTACAGGCATATCAGGATGTGTAGACGTTAGGAGAACGTTCCGAGAACGTTCTGGGAACCTTTCGGCAACGTTCCGGGAACGTTCCCCTAACCTTCCGGGAACGTTACGAGAACCTTGCGGGAACCTTTCGGGAACGTTCTGGGAACCTTTCGGGAACGTTCCGGGAACGTTCCCCTAACCTATAGGGAACGTTCTATTAACGTAAAGAAAACTTTCCTGGCTAACCAATAGGGAACGTTCTTGGGAACGTTCTGGGAACCAAAAACTAACGTTCCCAGAACGTTCCCAGAACGTTAAATTGTTAGCTGGGTGCCTACAAGGCACAACAAACCTGGTGTTCACTGTTCATTATATTATATATTGTTGGAAACATTTGTGTGTGTGTGTGTGTGTATTCTGTGAATTTTAAAAAGCAATTTTAACCAGAAAAATCTAAAATTTATTCCCAAAATCGTGCAGGCCTTTCTCTTGATGTCAGTATGTTCACTTTTTTTTTTTCAGGGCCCAGATGCCACTGAGGACTTCAGTGAACATGAACATGGTAAAGTGAAAATCAAACACCTTGGAAATGAAAGGTATGTACAATGTTTTTAGGAATGGCACAAAGGTCTCTGTCTTTGGATCATTGTTTTCAATAAGTGCTTTTTTGGCATTTGCTGTGTGTATCTTTGGACTATGTTGTGTTGTAAATAAATCCAAACAATTTAAAAGCCATTCTTTTTTTAAATCTCCTCATTTACAGTATTGTGCAAGGTTGCCCAGAATGGCAGGGCCTGATAGCTCCTAATAGGGCCGTTAGGGGAGGGTCTTTGTCTTTCTCAGGTGAGAAAAGCTTACATATTAATGAGCTCTCCCATAAGGCTTTTTCACACAAAACACGTCGTAAATTTTTTAAATCAATATATTGTCTTATCTGAATGAGCAATCAGGGTGATTTTCACATAGTTTTAGAGCAAATATTCTAGGCTACGTGATACAATTTTCAAAAGTCTTGTGAAGAAATAATCAGTATGGGTTTCATGGCCTTATTTCAGTGAGAATTTTTTTTTGTATTTTCACAAACCACGCATAAATGTCATTATCTCAAAACTACAAACTTTTACATACATGCTGTTGATATATTATTGTAGCAGAGTTTGTGCTGAATACAGTGTAATTAGACTTTAGCCATGAAAATGTCACAAGTAACAGAAATAACCAGAAATGTCAGTGCATGTCAGAACACCTCCAGGGCCCAGAAAACAGCTCAGACCTCAGAGGGTTAATCTCAATCTAAGGTGGCAGTTCAAGGAGTGGTAGCCTAAACTTGACATTAATTGTATACTTGTCCCTCAAATCTGATTGGTTCATTTGAATGTTGTTCCAGGATTAAAAAAAGATGTTGATCAAGGACTGTTGAACTTGTTAAAATCAAGTTTTGAGAAAGAATGCCAACCGCCAAACGAAGGCTGTTTTCCAATGATCCTCTGAATTGAGACAACCTCTGATGGGGTAGTTGACGTGACGTGGCTTTTTCACCGTCACAGAAGATAAAAAATAATTTATTTCAGATTTTCATCATTTAGAATACTGTAAATGGTTAAACATTTTCTTGTTTTACATGAATTTGTTGTTTTAATACCAGAGTTATTTTTTATTTTTTTTACAACTTTGAGCCAAATCTCAAAATCGTCCTATAGTGTGACGGTAGACAAAATTATTTCATAAATATGAACTTTTATAAATAAAGAAAATAATGTTTAAAAATCTTAATGGACACTCCTGACATAATTGTGCAAGTGTCTATTTCAGTAAGTGGCCATCACTTTTCCTATACATACATTTCTAAAAGTGTAGGAATTTCATAAAGTTTTGTCACAGAAAAAAAATGTCCTTTGGTGTTATGCAATAACCTGATATTAAGTTGGGCAATATCATGGACAACTACATTTAGTTGAAAGACCCCATTCAAGGTCATGTGACTGAAGACCCCTATGAAGCCCATGAGCAGTGCACATGGTAAGTATTTCTCTCAGAATTGTTCAAATATTTAACTATGTTTTCAGACCACTGAAGTTGTTAAGTTTTTTTGTCCTTTGGTGTGACACCCCTAAATTTCATTTTTTTAATTCAAATTTGTATTTTTAACAGCAGGGCTATGTAATATTATGCAAATGTGTCATGCAAATTGCTAATGACAGTTCAGCTAGTATTAGCATGGTTATTAACTGCCACAAAAGCTCAAATGTCCTTTGGTGTGACAGGAAATGTCCTTTGTTGTGACACTTTGGCCTGTCACACCATAGGACACAGATGTCACACAATAGGACAAGACCTCCTTAAGAAGCTATTAAAACAAATAGATCAAGTTTGTTAACATACTTTTCAGACTTAACCCCCTGAGGGCGCGATAGGCTCGTTTTTTTCCTTATCAGTGAAAACAAATAAATAAAATAAAATATTACTTTTTATCTTATATGCTTGTGTTATACATCAATCGATCCTGTTAAATGTGTATTATTTTTGTGTATACTCACAATAAAAACAAAGTGTTGTGCTTTTTGCCAAATAAAGAAAAATAAACACGAAGTGAGTTCTGCCTTCTCTCTGTCCGTGTAGTCCATTCTGAAACGCGTCCGAAAATGAACTGTAACTCAGCGAATACTCAGTCAAACAGACATACAGACACACAGGCATGAAGCTTGAATTCTCTTCTTTTAAATGAAGTAATTTATATAAAAAACAAATATTCTCATCTTGTGAAATCTGCATTAAAAGAGAGCGATTCCAGTCGAGCTAATTAGAGCTCATTCAGATGTAATGTGACTCCGCCCACGGAGAGCGCACGCTATTCAAACGCAAATGTCTGAGGCAATCCAAGCAAACTGTGAACGCCCACATATCAGCTCGAGAAAACACATCAGATCATTGTACTTGTTTACACAGTCTCGCGGCGCTGTGAGGAATAATACTATAATGGAAAATTTACCTCAGAAGTACGAGGAGCAACAGATCCGAGGCTATGGAATAATGTAGTAAGTTTTTTTTTCATTCTCAAGTGCGGCGCGTATCTGTGCATGAATGAATGAATGAACGGCAGAGATGCCGCTGTTTACCACAACTGGCAAAAGACGGTTTAAATTTGAATCGTTTATGTCTGTGAATGTTTCGCTTTTAGCAAACTGTATTGCTATCAGGGACGTGGGAACTATATTGTGAGAGGGGGGGGCGGGATTCTTGAGGGGGGGGGGGGGGGGGGGGGGGGGGGGGGGGTTGCTTGGGGTTCAAGGCGACCGTTATTTAGAATGTCACTTTATGGTTTCCATGGTGACGCGTCATTGCTTGTCACGTGACACACCGCAGCAGCAACAGAGCTGAATGAATGATGATCTGCTTTTATGTCATTTTTCCCTTTTTTATTCAGAATATTCACAAATGTGTTAGCTATGGCATGAAATATCTGATATTCCGATTGTCAAATACATGCAAGTGGAATGTTCTGTATTGTTGTATAAACACCTTTATAACGATCGCATCGCGTTAGTTGAGCTGTATGCGCGATGGGCGGCGCCATGTTAATTTGTGCCGCAGACGCAGGTCAGAGAATCGGATCTGTTGGATTTACAACACGTGAATTCATCCACTTCTCCCGAAATACTTAAAAGTAAGTGCTTAAAAAAGAGGCTTAAAAACAAGAAATTTTATGACACAAAATTTTGAAATAGGCTTAAATCAAACACATTTTAATTCAGATTCTGTATATATATATATATATATACATATACCCCCCGCCCCCCCTATTCCAACGTCTATGATTGCTATAGGCTACCGAGTAAAAATCGAGTGAAATATGTTGAAATAAAATGTATTTGTATAAGCAACATATTAAACTGCAAATTAACATTTATATTTCTTATAATAAAAACGAAAGTTACTATGTTACAGACATATGAAAGACAACATTTCATTGATTAGTTTTGGATAGATTATACATTTTTACTGTAAAATATCTGCCACCTCAAATAAGCTTTTGTTTGCCAATTTTTGCTCATATGTTAAATATAGTATGTTTTGTCAAAAATAATCAAATAATATGTTATAGTGTTTATTCCAATGTAGCCTAGGCTATATTCAAGTAATGAATCCTTAACTTTGAAATAAGTATGATAAAATGTATACTTTAGTTTTTACAAAGAAAGATTACACTTGAATTGTTGTTGTAATTGTAACCTTTTTAATAAAAAAAAAATACAAGGTAGATGTAAACAAACTAATAAAAGGTAAATATAAGCCTTTTCTTTAAAATCAGTTTTTATTGTGTTTTATTAGTGACAAATTTGGGGAGAGGATAAATATTCCAAAACTTAAAATACAGTATGAGAATTAACTGCACAATTACTAGACATGTTTTCCTTTTGATATTATAGGCCAATTTGCAAGCACAATTTGTGGAAAAATAAAAAAACACGAGATGCTTCCAACTGTTGCTCTTGCATTCTTTCTTGTGACACACCTGAATGAATGGCTAATTAAGTATGCGGGCCCCATTGTCTCCTCAGGTGTGAACCACTAAATATGCATGATCGTTGACGCCCACTCCGCATATTGCCTTTCCAGACAGAAAGTGTTTTGCAAAATTTAAATCAATGCATTGTGTTATGTGAATGATTAGGCAGGATAATTTTCACATCATTTTGAAGAAAAAACTAGGCGATGACATCCATTAGTCAAAAGTCTTATTGACACATATTTAGAATGTGTTTTATGGCCTTATTTCAGAAACTTTAGTTTTTAGTTTTTTCAATAACCATGCATAAACATTATTCTCTCAAAAATACAAACATGTACATGCATGGTGCTCACATATGATGGTAGCCCTGTTTGTGCTATATAGAGTGAATTTACACCTTTGCCATTAATATGTTTATAAGCAACTGAAAAAAGCACAAATGTCAGGGCATGTCAGAACATCTCAAGGACCCCAAAAACACCTTAGACCCCAGAGGGTTAAGTTGTTTCTGTTCATATCCTGAAGTGTGTTCTTGCCACAAATCAAAGAAGGTGGATTTTGGAAATGCTTTGGAGACTGAATCAAATGACTCCTTTGAGGAAGAAGATAGATGCACACAAGGAAAATTTGTCATTGCGGAGTATGATGGCAGACCATATGTTGGGCAGATCGTGGAGGTTCATGGAGATGAACTAAAAATAAACTGCATGAAGCAAAAGAGTGAGAATTCATTTGTGTGGCCGGAGAAACTTGACTGCATTTACTATTCACGGCAGAAGATAATTGGTGTCATATCTGAACCAGAGCCAATGCACTGTGCTGCTCGACTCGCACCCCTTGGTTGTTGTTCTATTCTTGATTGATGAATGCTGCCACGCAGGGCCGGCTCTAGGTTATTTGGTGCCCAAGGCGAGAGTACTTTTACCCCATCATTTAAAGCAGGGGTTCCCAAACTTTTTAGCCCGTGACCCCCATGATAAATGCGCTGCTGCCCCGCGACCCCGCACCTCCGCACCTCCCCCACCCCAGGGTCTGAAACTAAATTTTTGCCTCACCTGCCACGGGGACTGGTAGATGAAAAAATCCACCAGCCAAACATATTTTTTACCGGCCAAAATAATAAACAGCCTTTTTTGTCACATACACTTTCATTTCAGTACTTTTAATTGAGATAATAAGGTAGGCCTATTATGTTGAATACAAAAAAAAAAAAATGTCCAGAGCCAAATTTGAAATGTATAATAAAAAAAAATCTATATATATACATATATTGATCAAAATGTGAGAAATATATGAAATATTACTATCATTGGGGTGAAATAGGCTGCTTTTTTTTCAGTTTTGTTACCTGACTCATGTGGAAGGGAAGGCAGAACGTAACCTCGGTTCCCTGAGAGATAAGGGAACGAGTATTGCGTTGCAAACGCTATGGGAAAACTCCTTTTCTCGGGAAAAGAACGGCCATAGTGTGTAAAGCAGAAGCAGCCTGGCCAGCGGCGGAGTATGCACGATCCGCGAGTGCTGAAGACGCACGGCTTTGATGGGTGCGCAGGAGGACACAAATGGGTCCACAAAATTCCAGTGGCGGGAGCTTTTTCCTCAGCGCCGTCAACAGATAGAGCGTTAACTGTACGTACACACCGCCACCGACTTGAGCTGCAAAGAAGCTCTGGCTGTCCTGTCAAGGACGCTTGTCAAAAAGTACGGGGAAGCTTGACGCCTGGCCGCTCTGAATAGTGAGTGAGTGCGCGCGGCCGGGGCTCTCTCTCTCTCTCTCCCTCTCTCTGCTCGTTAGAGGCAGAAGAGCGCGTGCGCGCTGCAAATTTCATATTTTGGTATGAACATTCACCCGCCAGTGTGGCGGATAGCCTTTTGAGATTTACTCGCCAAACAGAAAATCTACCCGGTGTGATACGTGCGAAAGGGTTAAATTAATTGCAACAAAAATATATAGGGCCCAGGGACGTCACTAGGTTTGGAGGACAGGGGGGGCTTAGCCCCCAGGGTATTTGTAACTTGCGTTTATAGAAAATCTTACAGTGAATTTGAGTAAAAAAACAACCATGTATATATGTCGCTGTATTTGTCTCTTCAACCCCGTTACCATCTTCAACCCTGTTACTCTAGTCTCAATTTTTATTAATTATTTTTTTTAAGTTTATGAATAAGTAATTTAATGTTTGTTGAACTTAGTCAGAAATGTTCAGAGCAATCATAATAATACTGATTTTAGTTCAAATTCTGAAGTTAAGCCACATCTTTGATCAAAAATGTTGCTGTCACAAAAAGTGCCCATTTCAGGTTTAAGGTTCAAGTGTAAAATGATATGTTAATGTTATGGTGCATGGTACAATTTCTGGTAAGCTACACTTTTTTATTATTTCAATTCAATTAAATTATTGTGATTTGATTTAATATTGACTCATTTGGATAAATATTAGGTAGGCTACTCGAGATAAGCGTTAATTTTTCTCAAGAAAAAAACAACTCACCTAATGTTGTAAACATAGACAGCCCTATCAGATGGTAGTATTATTTAAGGTTAAAAACAACTCAAATTAAATATAATGTTTTTTATTATAATAACAACTTTATTTAATGATATAAGTAAAAATATAATAAATAGGCCTATGTAATATAGAACACATATTTAGCAAAATACTTTTTTTCTTGCCAGCTAGGCTACGTGCTATTTCCTATATTAGGCTATGTTCATTAAATGGCTTTCCTGAGGTAAATGTAACATATTGTTCTCAAGCTTGACCTCTTCACGCTGATAAAAAACACTGATTGATCGATATTATGTAGGCCTATGAGGAATATACATTTCGGTAAGTTGTAGCCTACTAGGCCTACTGTATCTTTCAACAGTGTTCGTGTTTTTTTACTATTAGAGATGATCGGTTCACGTGCGCTAGGGATCTGTCACGTAACATTTACAAGCGCCAAAACGGTATTTATTGTTTGAATTTCGTAATAAAATTGACAGAATCTGAGAGTTGAGATTCTTTTATATCATGAAGTAACCTGCTCTGTCTAGTCTGTTGGTTATTGATAAATAGAATTGTTATTGTTGTTCTTATTATCATTTAGGGGGGCTTAGGAACATTTTGGGGTAGCTTCAGCCCCCCTAAAATAGGCCTAACAACGTCCCTATTAGGGCCTATATATTTTTTCCACTTTTTTTTTATAGAAATCATCTCGCGACCCCTGCGCCGGGGTCCCGCGACCCCCACTTTGGGAACCACTGATTTAAAGCGCTAAAACCAGCTGTCAGATGTTTTCGCGCCACTCCCGGTTGCTGAGCAACGCGCTTGAGTTTGACAGCTGTCAGAGTGACTCAGTCGTTTTTTAGGATTGTATAATCTAGTAAAAGAAATGAACAAATACAAGCAGTGTGTGGACAGTGCACAGTAAAAGTGTACAGCGTGTGCGCAGCTTTCATAATACGATACATACATTTAATAAAAAAAAATTTTTTTTTTTATTCTGCAATTTTGCGCCCCGTCCAGCAGATGGCGCCCCAGGCGGCCGCCTGTGTCGCCTGTCGGCAAAGCCGGCCCTGCTGCCACGTGCTAAGATGACCTCACTATTGAATATGTTGTTAAGCATATGATAAAAATATAGTTCCTGGAATTGTTTTATAATAGAAATTTCATACATGACTGGTAATATTTTAAAATGAATTGAAGTTGTTTTTTCAAAAGTACCTAAAAACTGAAAAAGGAAATGTGTGCAATCTTCATGATTTTAAATGTATCAATGTGTTTAAATGTGTTAAGTATGATTAAAAACTGCTCTAAGAATATGTTTTAGATGGAATGGAGTTCATGAATGTTATGCAGTGTTTTTGGGGATTTTATTTTCATGTCACTGTTACTGTTTAACTGATGAATTTTGCAGTCTGACAATGTCACAGTATTGTTTTGAAATGGCATTTTACTGAATTTCTCAAAGATATTATATGCATCAATGTTTCCTTATTGATGGATCTATAAGTATCAAAGTTACTTTTGGTGTGCTATGTTTTGCACAGTTTATATTGTTGAAAAATAAAAACAAAATGTCCTCCTTTATAATTGTTACAATAAACACTATATATTCTGACTCTTTTTATGCAATGACTATCTTTGTCCTTTAGTGTGACGTTTTGTCCTATGGTATGACAAACATAAAACAACAGGAAAATATACTTATTTTAAAATATCTTTAAAAAAAGAGTCAAGTTTGGCATTAGGGGATCGGAGTTACAATAATATCTCCTCTTAGATAGGTACAATTTCAAACAGTTTTGTAAGGTTGGCGAAAAAGTTTTATTGACATTCGTAGGGAAAAGTTTATCAAGTTCATCTATTCATGGTGAAAATGATTCTAATTAGTACTTTAATGTAAAATAAATATCACTTTAAGAAAATAATGTTTTAATAATGCAAACAATTCTGTCTAATTATCTTTTTTTTTTTTTTATTTAATCTAATTTCTTAGTACTTTTTAAATGTCACACCATAGGACACATTTACAGTACTGTTGAGTGAAAACGTTATTGACAAAATGAGTGACCACTACTATTTTCTGAAACTGCAGTTTTCTGAAACTTTTTTACAAGGACAGATATACAGAGAGCGCTTGCTGAAGGCACAGAAGCTAGCGCGGTCTGGTTTCGGGGGTGCTTTATAGTTTCCTGGTCGATGACGTCACCCGCCTATGACGTCTCGTCTTTCCATTGGACTGATTATACACGTGCTTCACGACGCAATCAAACGCAGCTCGAGTTCCTTATCAGGGAACCAGGGTTACATACATAACCTGAGACGTTTTCA
The DNA here is from genome assembly GCF_963993115.1 of Abramis brama. NCBI lineage: Eukaryota > Metazoa > Chordata > Actinopteri > Cypriniformes > Leuciscidae > Abramis > Abramis brama. The sequence goes on from NC_139986.1 coordinate 29,607,701, forward strand.
TACTCCATAAATATATGTATTTTTTCTTAAAAAGTTATGTTTTCCAAAAAAAGTACTTTTTCTTGGCCATTTGTCAACTACCCGAGGCACTTGATGGCGTGACAGTTGAGATATGCAGCCTTCTGATTGAGAAACTCTCAGCAAGTCTCAACTCACCATACAAATAAATAGCACTTCAGAACAAAAGATGTTCTTAAAAATTTAATAGGGATTGAACATTCTCATGAGCTTCTAAGCATGCCTGAACTTATAAAGAAGAAATGTTTTGTGAATCTAGCCCCTGGTCTGGTTCTTTTGTTAGTTTTACAATAATCTGTTACACACGTAAAACATTACACAACGTATGATAGCTATGCACTAAAAGACACATCACATATACAACTGCAATATCTCAAAGTAAAAAGTAAATGCTTTTCTTAGCTGTTGACATTGACTACTGAAATCAAATGACATTTGTAAAAACTTAAAGAAACTTAGCACAAATCACTTTTTTTCTCAATCTTCTGACTATGTACGACTCTAGGACACTGTAGATGCTGAAATAAAACAAGTCCTGAAAACTTTTGCCTGGATTATTTTCCGATAAAGCTAATGGCAGATGACTTCATATTTGATTTGATATGTTTGATATGACTGATCATCAACAGTGCTCACAAATCCTAAAATTCCTCAAGAACTCAAATTCATCCAGAAATGGTTATTATCAAAGTCCCTTTAAAGGTGTGGTATAATTCCCTTTTCATAAGATGTGAAACTAGAAAAAATGTGTAGTGCTACAAAAGTCCTTGTACTTGAAGAATGAACAAAAAGGGTGTCTGACCGCACACTGATCCACTCAAGACTGGCAAAGTCTACAAAAATATTATTTTATTTTATAAATTGCATCGTGCAAAAAGTGCAAAGTGCATGTGAGTTAAAACAAATAGACACCAGCAAGCAAACGTTTCAGCACATTGCTATCTTCAGTGCTCACTTAGCAAACAACATTCACCCTTTTTAGACTATAAAGAAAGCAGACTTTATCCCTGGCTTAATCGCAATAGCACGTTTTCAAGATCCTTACGGAAAGTACGGTTTGAAGATGAGGCTCGGCACACTTCTGCATCCAGTGGTGACAGTGAAGTGGATTTTTTAAGATCACGCCAGCGAGACAGAAAATCATCTAAGAACGGCACGCAAATACCCACTTCGCAGAAGACCACTACCACCCGTCGTGGGAGACGTGGGAGTAAGAGCAGATACTCAACAACCAGCTCGGAAGGGGGGACTTGCCTAAAGACAATTTGATCTTCAATCTTACTGGTCAAGAATTACATCCACAAGAAGTAAGCAGAGGTGGGAGTAAGTCACACATGTGCAAGTCACAAGTAAGTCTCAAGTCTTAACCTTCAAGTCTCAAGTAAGTCCAAGTCAATTTTGTGAAAAGCATGTCAAGTCAAGTCAAGTCACTGCTTTATGTCAAGCAATTCAAGTCAAGTCGTAGCTTGGGTTAACCCCCTGGGGTTGGCTATCGCGCCGGCGCGATAGGCTCGTTTTTTTCCGTATGAGTGCAAAATATAAATTTAAAAAATATATAAATTTTTATCTTATATGCTTGTGTTATACATCAATCGATCCTGTTTAGTGTGTATTTTTTTTGTGTATGCTCATAATAAAAACAAAGTGTTGTGCTTTTCGCCAAATAAAGAAAAATAAACATGATGCGAGTTCTGCCTACTCTCCGTCAGTGAAGTCAATTCTGAAACGCGTCCGAAAATGAACTGTAACTCAGCGAACAGGCATACAGACACACAGGCATGAAGCTTGAATTCTCTTCTTTTAAATGAAGTCATTTTTATAAAAAACAAATATTCACAGTTTATATAATATGTATGTAAAGAGAGAGATGTCAGTCGTTCTCATCTCAGCTAATTAAGTTTTAATGTGACTCCGCCTATGGAGACCGCGCTATTCAAACGCAAATGTGAGGCGATCCATACAAACCTGTGAAACGCCCACATCCGCTGGATAAGGCCGGTGAAACACTGGATGCGTGGCGTAAGCGTCTCAGCTGCGTGGCGTGTCCGTTTTTATTTCGGCTCCCATGTTAACAGTTTAGAGTTTGCACACTGCCTGTGTGAGACGCGCGTCTCAGGCGCGGCACGAGCCGCGTGCATTCTAGAAATAGAACCGACGCCTATTTTTCACGCGACACGCAAGCGTCTTGGAAGCGTTTCCATGCAAAATTGAATAGGAAAATCTGTTTATTTGTCATTTTGACACGAATACATATTAATAAATGTCCTTTTGATGTTTAAAAGTGTCTAGGTTTTGACATAAATGCAAATATAAATGTAATTTACAAAATATGATCGATTTTCAAATACTGCTGTATTGAATGAACAGCTTTTAGCAAACTCTATTGCTATACTGAGATGAGGAATATATACTGTATGTGTTTTGTCAAAAATAAAGTCATCAACTAACTAATGAATGCTTTACTTTGAAGTACGTATGATAAAATGTATACTTTAGTTTTGAAAGACGTTGACTAGTTTTGAAAAGATTATAAAGTATGTATGTGCATGCATATATATATATATGTGTGTGTGTGTATATATGAAGAGTTCAGATGCAAAAGCCTTTAAATGCCATCTGAAATTTTCTTCTAGAATGATCATTTTTATGAAGCTTGTATATTTAAGTTAGCTATAGGTGACACACCTGAATGAATGGCTCATTAAGTATGCAGGGACATTGTCTCACCAGGTGTGAACTACTAAATATGCATGATGCTGTTGGAGCGTTTACGCCCCATCCGCATATTGGCTTTCCAAACTAAAAGTGTTTCACAAAACTAAAATCAATGTATCGTTTTATGTGAATGATTAGGCAGGATGATTTTCACATCATTTTGAAGAAAAACCATCCATTAGTCAAAAGTCTTATTGCCACATATTTAGTATGTGTTTTGTGGCCTTATTTCAGAAACTTAGATTTTTAGTTTTTTCGATAACCTTGCATAAACATTATTATCTCAAAAATGAAAACATGTACATACATGTGGCTCACATATTATGGAAGTCCTGTTTGTGCTATATAGAGTGAATTTACACCTTTGCCATTAATATGTTTATAAGCAACTGAAAAAAGCACAAATGTCAGGGCATGTCAGAACATCTCAAGGACCCCAAAAACACCCCAGACCCCAGAGGGTTAAGCAAGTCACTGGCAAGTCATACAAATGTTTGACAATTTAACTGAATTTATATATTAAAATAAGTTAAAACTGTAGTAGTTACGCACTATGGGATTTTTATTTGCAACAAAAAAATTGCAATATGCATTTCTACTCAAAAGGACTCCACATACAGCTGAGTTGTTAATACAATAAAAAAATAAAAAAAATAAAACTACATAGCCTACAATGTAACTGAAATTAGGCCAACATAAAAGCATGTAAAATACTGAAACAGCTGCTGTACCTAAATATGCCTCAAACATTGCAGAAGACCATTAAAAAGTATTAATCAATGCAAGTATAATGGTTTCTATGCCACCAAATGGCATTCTTCAAACAAGCATCCCCTTATGGAACATGAACATATATATCCTCAAGATATTTCCTTTTTTTTTAAGGAAAGAGAAAGAGAAAGAGAGGTTATTTGATTAAGTATGATTAAAGTGAGTGAATGTGTGTGGATATGTATGAGTGAAGAGTGTATTGTTTGCATGTGCATGGTTGAGTTTGACTGTTTTTTTCTTTTTCGTGTGTGTGTGGGTGTGTGTGTGTGAGAGAGTGTGTGTGTGTGGAGAGAGAGAGAGGTGATTTGAGTGTGATTAATATGTGAATGTGTGTGCATCTGTATGAGTGAAGAGTGTATTGTTTGTTTGCATGTGCATGGTTGTGCTTGCAAGTTCGAGGTTTTTATTAATTTTTTGTTTGTTTTGTTTTGTTTATTTGTGGATGCATGTTGGGTTCGCAAGTATGTATGAATTTTTTTATTTGTGTGTGTGAAGGTGTATACAATCTTTTATGTGCATCCCCAAAAATTATCCATAGGCTTTTCAGTTTTCACTCAAAGTCTAACACTGAAGACCAATTATTAGACAGTGTACGATTGCACAAAAAAAAAAGTTTACAGTTTGACAAAAGCACAAGGTTGTGTTTTATTGTGACTGTACACAAATATAAGTAAACACTTTGCAGTTTGAATGATGTCCTGTACTATGAACTAAATGACAGAGTATGTTTTTATGTTTCCACTGTTCGATCGCACCCACGCCTCTCTCTCACACACACACAACATATTTTAGCATTGCAATCTTGACATCACACTCGCAGCCTGTTAATTATAGCCACAGAGTAAGGCGGGACAGATTAGGTGACCGTTAAGAACCCGCGTATCTAACAGTAGTTCCGCATTACATTCATTACTTTGCACGTGAGTGTTATTTATTTTTATACTGTGTAAATTCATGCACCAATCGTGACGCCCATACCGTTTCAGTTCAATGCGAATACATGTACCGTTTCACCCCTAGTCTGTGAAGCGCCAGTTCCAAGTCGAACAAGCCTGTTAGCACTCTCTGCTTGCCTGCTGCGTCACGTGGTTAGATTGCGGTGCATTCAAAAACAGATATTTATTAAACAGAATACAAGTTATTTCAAGTCATTTAACTCAAGTCCGAGTCAAGCCTCAAGTCATGAATGTAAAGTCAAAGTCAAGTCTTTCATAAATATTTGTCAAGCAAGTCTCAAGTCCTAAAATTTGCGACTTAAGTCCGACTCGAGTCAAGTCATGTGACTCGAGTCCCCCACCTCTGGAAGTAAGTCTTCTGAACAAAGGACTAACCTTTGTTCCAACTAAAGCCACAGATCCTTTTGTCACCAAAAATGTATTGTTTACGTTTTTTCGGACATTAAGATTGAAATGTTGGTACAAAAATTACAAAGTTGATCTATTGAATGTGTATAATCACAATGGTCGAGCGAAATTCAAGCCTAAAAGCACCTTTTTTGTCCACCTGTGTCTAATCCATCTATTGAGACATATTGTAGGCTAGTGGAAAGGGATGTGACTAATTTATTTGAGCAGGCATCATTTCAGAACAAAAAGTAAAATTTGACACATTCGGAAAAAGAAGCTCTTGATGAACTGTGTAGGAATAAACACATTGTCATCAAACCTGCTGATAAAGGAGGTGGTTTCAATCATGAGGCAAATCAATCATGATTTCAATTCATCAGATCCTACGACTCGGTTTCAAAGTGAGATTGAGAAATTTATTCAGGAAGCACATGTTCTGTAACGTTTTCACACACTCTTTGGTTTGGGTTTTTTTTTTCTTTAATGCTGGGGTGCCAGACAGGATTTCTGTCATTAATTAAGTTCAGTTTACGAAAATGTACAAAGGTCTTGTGCAGTCTGGTTTGTCTTTCACAAAACCCCTCACTTATTTGAGAAAAGAATTGCAATGCAATAATACCCATAAAAACACTCTTAAATAGACCACTACTACATTCAATATGACAGACAACTAGAATTCATTCAAATATGTATTTTAACAAATATCAACACAGTTTCAAGTGTCTCAAAAAATGACTTTTTGGTTTGTGTAAGAAGAAGAAAAACAAAAATTAGTACACAAATTGTCCCGCCACAAAAGCTACAAAAAAGAAACAAAATTAGCCCAAGTCACAAGATCAGCAATAATTCCCACAGTTGAATTCGTATAGTTCAATAGTTCACATAGTCAGTAAGGTAAAGAATATATAAATAAATTTCCCCCGATCAAAAAACAGTCAACAGTCAAAAGTCAAGTGTCAAGTCACGTCAAAACAGTATCGTATCCAGAACTGGTCTAGTGTACTCACGACTCCTTTTTCCTTTAATAGTCTGTTTCACGTTATCCTGGAACTTCCCAGAAGTGCGTATACAGGCTGGAGGCTCCCAATCCGTCAATTCCGCTCAGGTTTTCGAACTGCTCACTCGTACTGTTAGCCCTGCAGCGTCTCAACGACCATCCACTAGTGTCACACAATGACGAGGATACAGTGCTTCGCTTTTAATGATCCAGAGCGCGATTGATTAGAACGCAGACGATACACACTTTTGCCACGGATAAAACAATGAATCGCAGGAGTCTTCGAGCGGAGCTCCGCGAGGTACACTCACTGCATTGGCTTCCGGCAGCCGCCTCAACTTCCTTGAACGGCGCACGTCATCCAGATAAAGGTAACTGGGCTGGACCCAAGACATCACCATCTTTGTCGCTATCTTATGACGCCCGCAGATTCACATACTATATACATTGTTTAGATTTTTATGGATAATGAACTATAATTATATTACAGATGAAAGATGACTGATAAATCTAGGATAAATAAACATTTAATTGCTTATTATATGACGACATCGTCACACTCCCCCCTCTTTAAGAAAAGCCGGCCATTAGGGTAAGGCGTCAAATCCGATGTCTTCAAATATTTTTCTCAGTAAATCCAAGAAACTCCTCCTCATCACTGTCCTCCTTAAAGATTTCTAGTAATCGATGTTGTTGTTGTATTTCAAGTTCTCGTGCAGAGGGGAAGCAAGGTTTGAGCCTAGAGTGTCCTCCAGTGTCCTCCAGGACGATTTCATAGTTCAGAGGTCCTAATTTCTGGACTATCCTGTAGGGGCCTTGCCATTTAGGAGCAATTTTTGCTGAAAAGAACTTAACTGCCTTGGAATAAGGGTGAGTGCGCATCCAGACTCTGTCCTTCTCCTCATACAACACTTCTCGCCGATTTTTGTCATAGTTACGTTTTTGACGTTGACGTGCTGAATGAAGTTTCTTCTCAACATACTCCTTCATTTGATTTAATTCTGCCAATTTGTCATAGCAAGAATCATCAGGAGACACATCTCGTGGTTGCAATAACACATCCATGGGACCTCTGAGCGAGCGATTGAAGTTCAACTCTGCTGGTGTTACTCCTGTGGACTCATGGACGGCAGAATTAAGAGCAAATCTGAACTCTGGTAGGAGCTTGTCCCAATGTTTATGATTGTCACTGACGTACGAGGCCACCATTGTTTTGAGTGTACGGTTCACCCTTTCAGTGAGATTTGTCTGCGGATGGTATGCAGTTGTCATTTTGTGTCCGATGTTCCAATTTTTACAGAGCTCCTGGAACACGGAGGAGACAAACTGTGATCCTCGATCAGACAAGATGTAATCTGGGACCCCATATCGGGTAAGAATTTCTCTGATAAGTATCTGTGAGACCGTCTCAGCTGTGGCCTTGCGCAGACTAAAAAGCTCGACCCAACGAGAATAGTAATCCACAAAAACTATCAGAAAAACATTCCCAGATGAGCTCCTAGGAAATGGGCCCATCAAATCCACTCCCAGCATTTCCCATGGACGTTGCACAATGGTTTGTTGCAAGGTGCCGGGAAGTCTACGACATTCAGGCTTGTAACGCTGACAAATGTGACAGTTTTGTACCATCTCTTTGACATCTTGGTTCAAGTTAGGCCAGTACACCAAAGCTTGCAACCTTTTGAATGTTTTGAATCTGCCAAGATGACCAGCAAGAGGGTCTTCATGAATAAACTGGAGTAATTGAGATCGGAGAGGTTTTGGTATGTAAACTTGGTACACAATTTTGTGTGGAAACTGGACAACTCTGTAGACTTTATCCTCTAATATGGAGAATTTGGTAGAGGAATTGACAGTGATTTCTCCTGATTCTACTATTTGTTCGTACAGATGGTGAATGTCTGGATCTGTCTGCTGTGCTTTCCAGATGTCATGATCGGTGATTGGCAGGTCCTCTGTTTTCTCGGGGTTCCCCTTCGACTTCAGAGATAAAGCAGTGGAACAAGTTAGAAGGCCCGGTTCACTAATGTCAACAGGGGCTCGAGACAAAGCATCAGGAACCGTATTATACTTCCCCTTCCTATACTCCACTGTGAAGTTGAATTCCTGGAGTCGAAGAGCCCACCGAATTAGACGAGTGTTAGGTTTCTGTGTTTTGAAGACCCACATCAAGGAAGAGTGATCAGTAACAACTGTGAAGAATTTTCCTTCCAAGTAGTACCTCCATTTTTCGAGAGCCCACACGACTGCCAAACATTCTTGTTCGGTGGTCGTGTAATTTCTTTCTGCCGGATTTAAGGTACGACTGGCAAATGCCAGGACTTCCTCAGTGCCCAGTCCTGTTTGCTGCACGAGAACAGCTCCTAAGCCGACCTCACTTGCATCAGTGTAGATGACAAATGGTAGATTCAGATTAGGATGTCCCAACACAGGTGGAGACACAAGGAGCTGTTTTAGAGCTTGGAAGGAAATTTGACACTGCGAAGTCCAAAGGAACTTGACACCTTTCCTTTTTAAGGCATTCAGGGGTTCAGCCACTTGAGAGAAGTGTGGTACAAACCTATGATACCAACCAGCCATGCCTAAAAATCTCTGGACTTCCTTTATGTTCTTTGGCACAGGAAAATCTTGGACTGCTCTGTTTTTTTCTGGATCTGGCTTGATACCTGTATCAGACACAATATGGCCAAGAAACTTCAGAGAAGTATGGAAGAAATGTGTTTTCTTCATATTAACAGTCAGGTTTGCCTCTTTCAATTTATCCAAAACAGCCTGGATGTCCTGGAAGTGCTGTTCCATTGATGAAGAGTATATAATTATATCGTCTAAATAGACGAAACAGTTCTTTCGCTGTAGCTCTCCCAGGACTCTCTCCATCAACCGCTGGAAGGTCGCTGGTGCATTTTTGAGGCCAAAAGCCATGACCTTGAAATTAAATAACCCCTGATTGCAAATGAAGGCAGTTTTATCTCGACTTTCCTCTTCCATTCGAACCTGCCAATATCCACTGTTGAGATCCAGGGTGGAAAAAACAACAGCACCACTCAAGGACTCAAGAATTTCCTGGATTGTAGGAAGTGGATAGGCATCTGATTGAGAGACTGAATTTACCTTTCGGTAGTCCACACAGAAACGGTAACCACCCGTTTTCTTGGGAATCAATACCACTGGAGAAGACCATGCTGAGGAGGAAGGCTCGATGACATCAGCAGCCAACATCTCATCAATCAGCTGTTTGATGACCTTCTGTTTCGTAGGAGAAACGCGATAAGGCTTTTGTCTTATAGGAACATCTTGTGTAACAAACTCTGTGTGTCAAAACACTTGTTTTACCCAAAACATCTGTGCAGACATCAGAATTCTGTTTGAGTTGGATCAGAAAACGCTCTTTTCCTCTTTCATCTAGGCAGGTGTTTTGGCACGCTACATGCAGAGGGTTTGGTTCTTCCTTTGAGGTACCAGGGGGAATCGCAGAAAAAAGAGCAAGAGGGGAAGAATTATGCCATTCATGGAAGTGAGCTTCATTTTTCAGAAAATAATATTTTTGATTAGGATGAAACCAAAAGACATTGTTCCGGATGTCCATTTGCAGCCCACTGAAGAAAAGATAGTCTAAACCCAACCCAACAGGAAAGGCAAGCATCTGTGGGGCTAGGACAACCACTGGTAAGGGAACGGTTAATGTTTGTACTGCAATTTGTACTTCACCCCATCCTAATGGTTGCCGGGCTCCTCCATCAGCCAAATAAATGGGACCCTCAGTCCAGGGTCTGAGCTGTTGAGTGTGATAACCCATGGTTACCCACAATTTTTCATTTAACAGTGTATATGAAGATCCTGTGTCAACCAAAGCTTGGCCTTGCCAAGAGTGAATATTTACAGGAACAATCAACTGCTGAGGTAGAGATGTGGAGAAAGGATGAGCAGGTGAGTATACAGACTCCATATGAGTGACAGTGCTAACAGTTGGATGATTATCATGGTTACCTTTAACAGGATTTGGACCTTGCTGACCTTTATAGTTTTTGTTCTTAACAGGCCCACCCTGAGGACAAGAATTCGGAGCGTGAGGTCCTTTACACCGCCAACAGAAGGGAGATTTAGAGGAGTCCTGTGATACTGAAGCTGGTACAGGGTTAGCCAACTGACTTGGAGCAGGATTACTTATTCTGAGTTTCCAAGGTTTTTTCTGTTGTTCATACTGCAATCTTTTTCCAACTGTTGCCCAAGACGGACTAGACCACTAACAGAAGTAACTCCATTACTTCGAAGTTGACTTGCCATCTGAGGATTGATGTTCTTCAAGATCAACTTAATAACTTCATCCTCTTCAATTTGTGGCTTCCATCGTTTGCACAGAGCTCGATACATGTAAGCAAAATCTCTTATGCTCTCACCTTCCTGCTGTACACGTGTTCTTACTCTCTCCGCTAACTCATCCTCGTAATCTTCTGACAAGAAGGCAGCAAGAAACTTTGCTTCAAACTCCTGCCAAGTGTTTGTCTCAAATCGAGTAACATCCCACCAGTCTCTAGCTGTACCATGCAGCACATTCCTGAGTGTTGCTATTAATTCTTCATCAGAAAGAGGGTGAAGAGCCATGAAATCATAACATTTCTCCAAAAAGATCAAAGTATCATCACAGTCTTCTAGTCGGCCAAAGCATGGGAACTGGATTTTCACAGGCTGTTTACCCAAAAAACGTCCTCTACCTTCAACAGTGGTAACCACCTCACTTGTGGAATTAAGCTCAGAGTCACCCAGACCATATTGAAATGTTGAATGGAGTCGCTGTAATCTGGTGCATATCCGCAGCAGTAGAAGCAGATGGTGATGCAACTGTTGGTACAGAAACATTGGCTTTCACTGAACTCTGCTGTGATGACTTGAGAGCTTCAATGTCTTTAGCTAATTGATGAAAATGTTGTGTGCACTGGTGGAGTTCATTCTGTAAATTACTATTTGAACCTGTCTGAGCAAGAAAGGTATTAATTTGTTGAGTATATTGATCAGTGGTCTTTTGTATGAGATCCAGAGTATTAGCCATTGGTTCCATGACTGTATTGAAATCCTTCAATACCTCTGCATGATGATTCATTAGTTGCCAATGCAGCATGTTATTAAACTCTTTCCGGAAATACTCAAACTGATTACTCATAAGCTGTTTTATTTCTGTTGTTTGTTTCACAGATGCAGTATCCACATGCAAGGTGAGAGTATCCATAGTGTTTTTCAGCTCTCCAACTTCAGTAAACAAGGTGTCTTTTAGACTCTGGTATTGTGTTCTGGTCATTTCACTCAGTTGCTGAAGAGTCAGAGTGTCCATAAATCCAGTTAATCCTAAGGAGGGCTGAGATGAAGGTGATATTGGGGGTCTGAGATCAAAACTTCCTGTTAAGTCCATATCTAGCAGAGTGTGTTGAGATGAAATGGCCTGAAAACCTTCTAAGGTGCTGCTAGGGAGGGTGCTAGGAGGAAAGGATTGAGTTCCATCTTGATCTAAAGCCATAACATCCATAAGATCCTCTTTAAAAATCTTGGTTGGGGTTTGGTTTTGATCTCCCTCCATTTCATGGCAAGACCTGCTTGGAGATGCAGCCATTTTGCTTGAAGAATTGGGTGTTGTTTTTAGTTGTTTGAAATAATGAAGGTCTGATTTGAGTGCATTTTTCTTCTCACAAGTGTTTAATATTTGAGTCCCATCTGGGGTGCCATTTTTATGTAACGTTTTCACACACTCTTTGGTTTGGTTTTTTTTTTTTCTTTAATGCTGGGGTGCCAGACAGGATTTCTGTCATTAATTTAGTTCAGTTTACGAAAAGGTACAAAGGTCTTGTGCAGTCTGGTTTGTCTTTCACAAAACCCCTCACTTATTTGAGAAAAGAATTGCAATGCAATAATACCCATAAAAAACACTCTTAAATAGACCACTACTACATTCAATATGACAGACAACTAGAATTCATTCAAATATGTATTTTAACAAATATCAACACAGTTTCAAGTGTCTCAAAAAATGACTTTTTGGTTTGTGTAAGAAGAAGAAAAACAAAAATTAGTACACAAATTGTCCCGCCACAAAAGCTACAAAAAAGAAACAAAATTAGCCCAAGTCACAAGATCAGCAATAATTCCCACAGTTGAATTCGTATAGTTCAATAGTTCACATAGTCAGTTAGGTAAAGAATATATAAATAAATTTCCCCCGATCAAAAAACAGTCAACAGTCAAAAGTCAAGTGTCAAGTCACGTCAAAACAGTATCATATCCAGAACTGGTCTAGTGTACTCACGACTCCTTTTTCCTTTAATAGTCTGTTTCACGTTATCCTGGAACTTCCCAGACGTGCGTATACAGGCTGGAGGCTCCCAATCCGTCAATTCCGCTCAGGTTTTCGAACTGCTCACTCGTACTGTTAGCCCTGCAGCGTCTCAACGACCATCCACTAGTGTCACACAATGACGAGGATACAATGCTTCGCTTTTAATGATCCAGAGCGCGATTGATTAGAACGCAGACGATACACACTTTTGCCACGGATAAAACAATGAATCGTGGGAGTCTTCGAGCGGAGCTCCGCGAGGTACACTCACTGCATTGGCTTCCGGTGTGGTATAGTATCCTGTAACCCTATAGTGATGGGTCCGGGCTGAGGACCCAAGCAATCCGATTGGTTCAAAGCACGTTTTATGGGTAATCGCTTTAGTGCCTGGTTACAAATCATACAAAATCACTTTATTATAGAAGACGTTTGTACTACGTTATAACGAATCATTAATGTATTTAATGTATTTTAAATTATACGTTTCATATACTAGTATTTAACCGAAGCTATAGATTGTGAAATTAAACATTTCTCTTGGTAGTGTTTTTTAGTTAGCTTAGATAATAGCATAGCATACAGCTAACGTTATCCGATGATCGTGCTATGAGCTTTTCCTGAGCCTATACTACACTGATACCGCCTTACCAAACAGATTTAGATCAGGCATACTACTGGCATACTAATTGGGTCCTCAGCCCGGACCCATCACTATAGGGTTACAGGATACTATACCACACCGGCAGCCGCCTCAACTTCCTTGAACGGTGCACGTCATCCAGATAAAGGTAACTGGGCTGGAGCCAAGACGTCACCATCTTTGTCGCTATCTTATGACGCCCGCAGATTCACATACTATATACATTGTTTAGATTTTTATGGATAATGAACTCGGATTATATTACAGATGAAAGATGACTGATAAATCTAGGATAAATAAACATTTAATTGCTTATTAAATGACGACATCGTCACAGTTCATCAATTAATTTCTGATAAAGAGATGCAATATTTGTTGAATCGTTCTCCGACTAGACCTGTCTTACCTAAGGTACATAAGAGTTTGGTCAATCCACCGGAACGAACTATAGTAGCAGGAAACAATAGTCTTACTGAACCTCTTTCAAATTTTGTTGATTCTGTTTTGAGACCTTTAGTCACTTCCCTTCCTAGTTATTTGAGAGACACCGCTGGTTTTCTGCAATGTCTTGCAACCCTACAAAATGTTCGTTGTGATGCTATATTGGCAACTATGGATGTGACCTCAGTGTATACTAACATCCCACATCATGAGGGTTTATTGGCTTTAGAACATTTTCTTGATTTGCGCAATGATGATGAGGGTCTTCCGACCAAATTTATCACTGAAATGGCTGAAATGGTACTTACTAAAAACTATTTCCTATTTGAAAATCAATATTATTTGCAGGTTGAGGGCACCGCCATGGGGGCCACTGTGGCTCTTGATTATGCTAATTTATACTTGGGGTTTTTGGAGGACCAATATGTTTTCAACAATAATCCTTTCTTGGACAACATTATTTTGTTTAAGAGATACATCGATGATTGCTTTGTCATTTACAAAGGTTCTGAAAGTGATTTTGAAACATTTGTTTTGTATATGAATTGTCTTAGGCCTTACATCAAATTCACGTATAATCTGGGGATCACTGATGTCAATTTCTTGGACACTTCTATATCAACTGTGGATAATCAAATAGTCTCTTCTCTTTATAGATAAGACACAGCTAAGAACAGTCTCCTTCATGCTAATAGTGCTCATCCAATGCCCTTAAAATGTGGCTTACCTTATAGCTAATTTTTGAGACTTCACCGTATTTGTTCTAGGAGAGAGGATTTTGAGTTTAAAGCCCAGAGCTTGTACATGGACTTTAAATCACAGGGCTATCCTAACAAGTGGCTTGATACTGCACTTGAGAAGGTTTATATCTTACAAAAACAGGAGGAGAGAAATTTAACTATGAATAAAAGAAACAAGAATTTTTCATGCATTTTTAAATCCACATTTAGTCCACTGAGTAATGATATTAAAACCATTATCAAGAATCATTGGCACATTATTCAAAGTGATCCCCAGCTATTGAATGTATTTAGTGATCACTGATCAACCACTTTTTGTCTCTTCCAGGAGCTCTAATTTGAGGGACAAGCTTGTTCATGCTGACACCTACATCTCTTCTCCAACTACTCTTGTTGATGCCCAGGGCAATTTTCCATGTCACAATTGTTCTTCCTGTATTAAGTATGTTAAATGTAAATCATTTACACATCCTTGTACACTAAAAACTTATAATATTAGACAATTGTAAGAGTACATACTGTATGTTATTTACATTATCATTTGTCCATGTTCACAACTACAGTATATGTTGGCAAAACTACACGTGTATTAAGCACAAGAATGATTGAACACACAAGTGCCATTAGGAGACAGGATGATACATCTTCAATTTCTCATCATTTTAAGTTTGCCAACCACTCTCTGTCTGACATGAAGTTCCTGGGCATCGAGAGGATTCTACCTCATAGAAGAGGTGGAGATAGAGATAGAAAATTATTGCAAAGGGAGGCTTTTTGGATCTTTGAACTTAAATCTTTATTTCCTGAGGGTATGAATGAAGAACTTGAATTTTCTTGTTTTTTGTAAAATAATTATTATTATTACTACCTTTTTGTTTGTTTGTTATATTTGCTGTGTCTGTAATGCTGTATCATCCTTTGAAGCTGTATATCTGAAATATTCTGCTATATGTGTGCAAGATGGAACTTGCTTGGAATTCTACTTGTGATAATAAATGTTTATCTGAGATAATTGTATTCAGCTGATTGTCCTTAATCGCTGACCTGCTTAAAAAGGGTGAATGTTGTTTGCTAAGTGAGCACTGAAGATAGCAATGTGCTGAAACATTTGCTTGCTGGTGTCTATTTGTTTTTAACTCACATGCACTTTGCACGTTTTGCACGATGCAATTTATAAAATAGAAAAATGTTTTTTTAGACTTTTGTAGACTGCACACGGCTGACCGCAGTGTGCGGTCAGCCACCCTTTTTTTTCATTCTTTTCACAAGATGTAAAATAAGTCTGATGTCCCCAGAGTGTGTGTGTGAAGTTTTCGCTCAAAATACCACACAGATATTTTTATATAGCATGTTAAAACTGTTACTTTTTGTGGGTGAGCAAAAACGCACCGTTTTGTGTCTGTTCCTTTAAATGCAAATGAGCTGCTGCTCCCAGCACAGGGGGTGGAGCTACAAGAGCTTGCACTTACACAAACATACTGGAGACATGCATCGACTAGTTTTGTCGACTGTATAAGGTTTCAGCAGTTCTCAGCTCAGCACACACAGGCCTATACTACGGTTCTCGAGTCAAGAACTGGTTGTTGCAGCAGTTCTCCAATCACCAGTACAGAACCAAGAACTGTTTCTTTCGGACACGTTCGATACGGAGAACCGATGAGCTGGAGAGACTGCTGAACCAAACTTTCTTTTGGCCAGCTGATGCTGCGCTGATACATGAGCACGGGTGAACCGAGGACTTAAATAAGGGGCCAACTTCGGCGAAATGTAAGTTTATTTTTGATTACAAAATGTCTTTATTTGATTTGAATGTATTTTTATCCGCCAGGATAATAGAATTGACGTCATTACGTGATGACGTAAAAGAACTGGTGAACCGGTTCATTGAAACAAACTGTCCGAAAGAACCGGTTTGCAGAAAAGAACCGGACTTACCATCACTATAAATCATGTTCCGGGGGCGGGGTTTATGTAAAATTTATGGTTGGTGATGTCACCCGGGGGGAATGTCCTGTATTCCCAACCAGCCATTTGTTGTAGTCCTTAAAAAGCAATTTCTTTAAAAGCAAATATCTCCCTTTGCTTTGAACTTTGAGCATTGCAACTTTGCAGATGTTGTTTATGCTCAAACAGCAACATTACACACCAACTAAAATTAAAAAAGTGAAATCATAATCAACCACCCCTTTAAAAAAGAATGGCTTTTTGAATGTTGAGATTTATTTACAACACAACATAGTCCTAAGATACAAAAGACAAAAAGGCACATTATTGAGCACACTATTCTAAACAGAGACGTGAACAGTCACGGAATCAATAAAAAGGAACACTTCAGTACACTACACTAGAGAAACATATATGGATTATCATATGTTACTTCAAATGTTATCATTCGTTATGACGTTATGAAATGAGATTGGAGTAAAAACATATAGCCTAATGTTTGGCGTGTTTTGCTTTCAAATTCACAGCGCAAGCGACCCAAACTTACAATGCTTTACATTATTGTGACCATATTAAATAAACATCTACGTTCGAACAGATATCCAAGAACACAGTATTTAACAGTATAACAGGTCTAAACATTATAATATTCATCATGTTAGTGTAACATACTAGTCTATTTTTATATCATGCTGTGTTTTATATTATCAAGCTTTAAACATCCTCTTGTCCTACATGTATATTCATTTAGCATTGAAAGGTTGCCTACAGTATCTGTATATAGTTCATATTTCAACATGTTCCTGTTGATTTCATACATTTTAGTCTGTCAGTCACCAGTTCAACAAGTGCAATGTAAAGTTTATGCAACAATAACACGCTAAAAATCTTATCTTCAAATCGCATCTTCTTCTGAGGTAAATCCAGTGTAAACTCACAGTGTGTCTTCCAAACTCAATGAAAAGCATAGGAATGATGAAGTTTGATTCTTTGTTTTGAGGCAATGAGGGCGTTTACAGGTTTGTGTTCCTTCACGTGGACTATTTGCATTTGAATTGCTTGTGCGTGTGGTCACAGAGTTATTGAGGACGCGCACAAGAGAAACTTTACATCTTGTTGCTCTAATACGGATTACTTAAACAGAGAGTATTTGTTTTTGATATGATTTACGTCATTTAACCCTCTGAGGTCGGCAAACGCGCCCGCGCGTTTTGCTGGATTTTCTTCACATTGTAGCACAATAAAATTAAATTACTTAAATATTTCTACTTTTGTATGTGTCCACTTACAATCAAATCAAAACATTGTGCTTTTGTAAAATAAAGAAAATAAACAGGGTGTGCGTTCTGCCTCCCTGTCGCGGTGAACTTTTTTTTCTTGAGCACGTCTATAAACTGAAACCAAACTCAGCGAATACTTGTCACACATTTATGAGCCATATACCTTTTTAAACATTTAAGTGTGTACTTTTAAATGATCGGATTCAAACTGAAAACAAATATTCTCTGTTTAAGTAATTTGTATAAAACCAACAAGATGTCCAGTATCTCAAACGCTTGCTCATTAGTTTAAATTTGACCACGCCCACGCGCGCAAAAGAGATTCACATGCAAATCTTCACATGGAACGCGAACGCGCTCATTACCTCAAAAACAAAGCACCAAAAAACTTCACAAGTCTCTGCTTTTCGTCGAATTTGAAAGACGCGCCGTGAGCTTACATTGGATTTACCTCAGAAGAAGAAGAAGAACGCGATTTGAAGACAAGAAAGATGTAAGGTAAGAAATTCTTACATTAGTTTGTTATTGTTGCATAAATTTCACATTGCAGTTGAACTGTTGCTAGATATATGGTGAATATTATAATATTTAGACCCGTGTTTACTGTTAAATACTGTGTTTGTGGATATCTGCTCAAACGTAGATATGTATATGGTAACCATAATGTTTCATATTTTGCACCGCGATCGCGTTTTAATGTATCATATTTTGGAACGCGATCGCGTTTGAATGTATCATATTTTGCAGCGCGATAGCGTTTTAATGTATCATATTTTGGAACGCGATCGCGTTTGAAAAGCAAAACACACCAAATGGCTTCATGTTTTTAGTATTATCTCATTTCATATCATCATAACGAATGGAAACATTTGAAGTAACATATGATAATCAATATATTTTTCTCTAGCTTAGTTGTTACTGAAATCTTTTGGAAGATTTACAGGCTGCTATAGGTTATTGTTATTATTATTTTATGCAGCACTGCGCATAGCTTATGCCTACAAGGCACAACAAACCTGGTGTTCATTATATTATATATTGTTGGAAACATTTGTGTGTGTGTGTGTGTGTGTGTATTCTGTGAATTTTAAAAAGCAATTTTAACCAGAAAAATCTAAAATTTATTCCCAAAATCGTGCAGGCCTTTCTCTTGATATCAGTATGTTCAATTATTTTTATTTTTTTCAGGGCCCAGATGCCACTGAGTCCTGCTGACTTCAACATTCACATGAGTCTCTGTACATGAACATGGTGAAAATCAAACACCTTGGAAATGAAAGGTATGTACAATGTTTTTAGGAATGGCACAAAGGACTTTGGATCATTGTTTTCAATAAGTGTTTTTTTGTCATTTGTTGTGTATCTTTGGATTAAGTTGTGTTGTAAATAAATCCAAACAATCAAACAGCCATTCTTTTTTAAATCTCCTCATTCTTTGTGCAAGCCTGATAGCTCCTAATAGGGCCGTTAGGGGAGGGTCTTTGTCTTTCTCAGGTGTGAAAAACTTACATATTAATGAGCTCCCGCATAACGCTTTCTCACACAAAACACGTCGTACAAGTTTTAAATCAATATATTGTCTTATCTGAATGAGCAGTCGGGGTGATTTTCACATAGTTTTAGAGCAAATATTCTAGGCTACGTGATACAATTTTCAAAAGTCTTGTTAAGAAATAATCAGTATGGGTTTCATGGCCTTATTTCAGTGAGAATTTTTTTTTGTATTTTCACAAACCACGCATAAATGTAATTATCTCAAAACTACAAACTTTTACATACATGCTGCTGATATATTATTGTAGCAGAGTTTGTGCTGAATACAGTGTAATCAGACTTTAGCCATGAAAATGTCACACAAGTAACAGAAATAAGCACAAATGTCAGAGCATGTCAGAACACCTCCAGGGCCCAGAAAACAGCTCAGACCCCAGAGGGTTAAAAACACTAGACACTTCAAGCTTTCTAAAACATGTCTCTCACTTTTGGGTGGCAAGTATTCGCTGAGTTACAGTTCATTTTCTGTCGCATTTCAGATTGAACATCACACTGAGAGAGACGGCAGAACGCGCATCATGTTTATTTTCTTTATTTTACGAAAAGCAGAACATTTCGTTTTTATGATGAGTGTACACAAATAAAAATAGATATTTAACAGTTTATTTAAAAATATAATTTAAAAATGTATAAAACTTGCCTGTATGGCAAAAATAGTTATTTTCAAAGTTATTTGAGCGTCTTTTGCACTGATGAGAAAAAAAGTGAGGTGATCGAACCGGCACGACCGCTGACCCCAGGGGGTTAAACAGATAAATTTACTTGAGAAACAATATCACATAAAAGTTTGCTTTCCAGTGGAAACTCGCACTGTGTCCTAGTCCTAGGCGCTAATGGGGAATGACTCAGCGTGACCAGAGACTGAAACACGTGTTTAAACGTGACAATAGTATTGGCCGGCTACAGCCTATGTCGTCACTAGTGCGACCGTGAGGTATAAGAAGGGCACCTAGAAAGCATGTCATCTAAATCTTCGTCTTTAGGAACTGTTTTGTTTGAGTATGTGATTGCGGTAAGAAAGCAATTTACTATAACTTGTGAAGCTAAGCGTTTTAAGAAGTGTGTGGATCCGTGTCCAAGATTTTTGCAACTCGATGACACACATGACTTGTGCATTACTTGTTTGGGTTTGCTTGCACTGTGAGCCTTTTATTGACCACCATAAGCAGTGCAGCTCTAAAGAGTAGTAACCTACTTACTCACTAACACAATAAAACGGAATAGCACCATATCTCTGACATTACACACAATGTACTCTAAATCCAATCACTGTAAGCATTCATCTATCTGAATGCACCTTCAGGTATGATCAACAAAACCAAAGTGTGGCTGCATGCACCAGTGATGTGATTCAAGAACAGAATGAGACTGAAGTAAGACAAACTCGACAATCTGTGGAGATGGAGAGGGCGAAGAAAGCAATGGCCAATCTTGAGGAGGAGCTGGAAAAAAAATGCCAAAGATATAGAGGAAATTGAGAAAAACAATCAAATGAAAAACTCTGAGATACAGAAATGCACTGTGAATGTTTCTGGAAAAAAACACAGTGTTGGTATTCTGTCCTCCTTGGTGCCACATTTTCCATCCTTTATTAATTCCATCTATAATGCTATCACTGCCCCTGGTGTTGATGGTAAAAAACATGATCTCAGTGCCGAACTGTCTCGTCTCACATCTGAAAAGAGAAAACTGCAAAACAAAGAGAACAAACTCCATGTCGAACTGATAGACCTTCAGCTGAAGTTGGACAGTTCCAACATGAAGCAGGGTAAGTGTCTGGTTTTATAGTTTAGAAAACAGATCTACTCTTTATCATATCTTCATTTAGGTTCTAGCCTTTGCTAATGCAGTACTTCAGATGTAACTGTGCTTACATCAAAGATCTGAATCATCTGAACATTCATAGAAATGTTAAAACATTTGAAAGAATAAATATAAAGTAAATGGCATCTGTATGTGTGCCAGAGTATCATGCTGTACACATTCACTAACACAAGTTTAAACAGTCTGAACGCTTGAACTGATCTCTCAGAAATCAGAATCTGCTGTATGTTGTTTCTCCAGGTTTCATCCAAGCCAGCCCTTCACACCTGAAGAATATCCAATCCTGTCTTTCTCAAATCCAGAAAATTCTTGTTCAGCTTAAAAAGTTTTGGGAGAAAGTGGGATGTGAGCTGGAGCGTCTGAAAAACAAGACCTTTGTTGATGAGGCTCTCATTGATGATCCTGACATGAGGGACCAGTTTCTGCAATCTATTGAAATAGCAGTAAAGGTAATTTAAAGTTGCCCTTGATTTATTATTCTTATTTAAAGTCTCAGAAGTTAAAACTATTCTTACAAACCTATATGTTTAATGAAGGGTTGCTGAGGCTGCATCTTTAATCTCTCCCTATTCTAAATATGTTGCACTATGTGGAGTTTCAGCCAATATAGTCCTAATTCTGAGTGAACAGGGTCATTTCCTAAGTAGGTCACTTTTTCATACTTATAATTATCATATTTTAAACTCATAATGATTTTTAGAGTACTGATGTACACCTGATGTTCCTATATTGCCCACAAGGGTCGGCAATCTAGGTCGCCATTGTAAATGAGAAAGTGTTCTCAATGTGCTCAAATGTTAAATAAAGGTTAAATAAATAAAATAAATGTAATCTAAAACAAAACAAAAAAACAAGATAATCTGTTCCTCAGATCTCTTCCCTGAGTGCAGAAACATGGCCATTGTGTTTCAAGAAACTAATGTATTTTCCAAGGTTAGGTACAAACTGTCCTGGTCAGATTTATTGGCACCCTTGGTAAATATGAGCTAAGAAGGCTGTGAAAATAAATTCATTGTTCATTGTTAATCATTTTGATCTTGTATTTAAAAAATGTACAAAAAAATAAATCGTATTATGATTTTTTTTTTCAAAGGATAGGCTTATGTGAGTTTTTTTAATTATTATTATTATTTTTTTTTTTAACAATGCAGATTTATTTTCACAGCTTTTTCCCCTCATATTTACCTAGGGTGCCAATAATTCTGACCCGGACTGTACTGTATAGTATATGCAATGACTTTCATTATGTAGAGTGTATTTAATGAGTGAGACAATTGAGTGATTTTAGGAATATTTTGAGTTTATGTGAATGTATTTTTAGTAAATGTGCTGTAAAAAAAATCTTGTGCCTTTAATCTTTCAGTTTTGGAATACATTTGGTCAAAACTGTCAGAAAGCAAGTAGAATCTTATACGTTCAGTCTAAGGATGCTTATCAGTTCCTGGAGACCAATCCTTCCTCACTCTCAGAGAGCCACTGGGAAGAGCAGTATAAGACTGTGATGAAGAAGCTGAATCAGATCAAGTTCCAGGAACCGTCCACAGCCGCCATCACTGAGTGGCATTCAGATATCTGATGCTTCCTCTCACACTTAAATGCTCCTTGCAATGATATTTAATACATACAGATTTTTTGTCATTTTAACTGCTTTAACTGTTTTAAAAAATACAATTAAATAAAAACTTATTTGTTAAGTTAAAATTCAGTAACTATACTTTGTCAATTTGATGTTATGTATGTTATTTCTATTTCTCGATTGTGTCTTTTGGTAAAATTGCTTTCATCATGTAAGAGCTTGTGGTCTGGTCACATGACTTATTTCAATGTAACACAATAAAGACAAAAGACATCAAAACATTTCATTGTAGCCAAATCATTCAGAAAATTATTATTTATACATTTGCAACTACATGTCAATTTACTACCAAATTACCAATTTTTTTACAATGAAGGGCCAAAACTCCAACTTCACTGAGGTCCGTGGGCTGAGAGTAAAAGTTGCATTATATCAAATTGTTGTATTCAATTTAAAGTCGTTAACACCTTGGTTCCCCTCATTTATAACTTTTCAAGTTTTCTAGTACAATGAAACTATTGCTGTTATTAATGATGTTTTAGTTACTTTTTAAACGCCAACTGACGTTTTAAAGAAAAAAAATGAAAATTGAAATAAAATAAAAAGAATCTTGAACATTTAAGAACCTAAGGGGCGGTTTCCCGGACAGGGTTTAAATTAAGCCAGGAGAAGGCCTTAATCTAGACTAGTTAATCATGGATTAAAAAATGGCTTTCTGAAACACAGATTAAGCACAGATTACTAACACCTGGACTATGGAGTCCTTAACTAAAATAAACCAGATTAATTTAAATCCAACTGTTCTAATCTGAATTAGCATGACATAGGTCGCCTATAAAACATGGAATAAACAAAGAAAAGCTTAAATAAAATTGAATGGAACTGAGAAGTAAATTAATGGAAAACAATGGCAGCAGAAAAAGACTGCAATAAAAAAACTGCACACATCAGCTGTGTAATAAAAGAAAGGAAAATAACACAAAACTGATTAATCATTGGTTCTTTCAGCATCTGTCGGGATCAGGACAGTTTAAACGCTGCAGAAGTCCTGGTCAGGCCAGTGTGCACATCGATGGACAGGAGTTGTCCCATATATCGACTTCAATTAAGTTATTCAACTGTTCTCGTAGTGATAGCTATAGGCCTATTTATAAAGAGCTTTCAAGTCATATCCCACCACACAGGTCTAATCCACATTTTAAGAGTTGGGTAACTCACAACTTTGGATTTTCCATGCACACTTGAGCTTTGTTTATTAACCAATTAGACTTTAAAATTTAGATGTTTGAAAACCACATAACTGACCCCAAACCAGGCCAAATTTTTGCCCAAAACCAATTTTTACCCACACAATCTAATTCAAAAACACCTCGCCAATCTGGCAACACTGATGTGCAGTTTTCTACAGTTTTGTTATTGCTGCCATCTTCTGGACGCCAGTTGGCAGTGCAGGATGAATAAAGGTGAAATGATGCCATAAAGAATCGCATGCACAGGGTAAGATTTGTGAAAGTGTACACAAGATTGCATGATTAAATTTGCATGAGCAAGAGAAGATTTGTAAAGGTGTAAAAAGCCTTTAAATTTTAAGGAAAAAAATATTTGCAGCATTTTACTGTTATTTGTAAGTGTAATTCATGTATTGTGAAACTGCAGCTTCATGCTAACGCAAAATAAATATGATCTGTATTTTTCTGACTTCCATTTTTCCCCTTTGTGTAAGCAACATTTTTCCACAGGTGTAAACACACCGTGTCCTGATTGGCTTATGATCCGATCTGCTTGATTGCATGTTAATGCCAGGTGTAAACGCAGCCTCTGATATTCCCAGCCATGACCAGTTTTACAGGCATTCAAGCATTCAGATAAGTCATCGATGTAAAGATTAAAAAGAACAGGGGACACAATTCCTCCATTGCTAACCCCAAAAGGTGCAGAAACTGTATTGCCCCATTTTATTTGCATCATCACCATGGTGGGCATACCAATAAAACTGAATTCTCAGAATATATTCCGGCACCAGCTTCAAAATAAAATAAATGTTCGTGGTTAACTCAATCAAAAGCTTTAGATGCATCAATAAAACCAAACCGGTTATCTGTAATAAACACATTTATCCTATCCAGCACAATCTTCTCTAGAACTTTAGACAAAATACTGGCTACCACTATGGGCCTGTAATTATCTAAACTACCCACCAGACCAGCTTTGTCCTTAATAACTGGAACTTACAAAACAGACATTGAATCTGTTAAAACACCATGAATCATAAAACCAGAAAAACAGAGAGCTAAAAGGCGAGCTAACCTCTTATTTCCATATTTAAGATGTTCAGCAGAGATATGATCTAGACCACTTGCTTTGTTGTCAGACAATTTGCTTATAGCTTGGTACGCCTCATGTGTCATTTACATTTACATTTATGCCTTTGGCAGACGCTTTTATCCAAAGCGACTTACATTACATTTCAAGGAACACATTTACATTCTTATCAGTTGTTGCTTTCCCTGGGAATCGAACCCATGACCTTGGCGTTACAATGCTATAGTGTTTGAGCTACGGGAAAACTTCATAATAATGAAAAACTTATCATAATCATTATTGTATCATTACCTTCAGTGTAGTCAACATTATATAATTCATTTTGCACACAATTAAAAAATGACAATAATGCTGTCTCCACAACTCTGCAATATTATCTACTCCAGAAACTCCATCTAGACTAGAGTACATGGAAGAGATATCCTGCAATTATTAGAAGTTCTCACTTCTTTCCAAAAATCAGCAATATTATTATTGAACAACTTCATGGCCATAGAATCAGCCCTCAGGGTTTGCTCATTTTTACAAATAAAGTGAATAGCATACTTATATCTAGCATTAGCAAGTTTCTTAAACTCAAGCTCAGGCTCTTGTCTGGGTCTGCCTGCCATAACCCATAATTTGGAAGCTTCCCTGGTTCTGTCAGGACCACTATCGTCAAATACGATTGACAATTAGCATACAGTTAGGATTGGTTACAGTTAGATCAGCAATAACCCTCCTTAGGGTAAACATAACAGAACCAACATGAATGTATGCAAATATATTTAATTCAAGATTTTAAAGTACAACATAATTCAAGAATTTATTCTGATTCAAGGGGAATGAGAAGGCCAAACCCTGACTGGAGACAGGAGGAGCTGGGGAGGGAGGAGGGTAATCAGCTCCTGAGAAACACGACACTAATACTGAAGGAGCTTATATATGTATATATGTATATATGAATACAGTGATAGAGTCGTATTCCTATAGAGGATCAGCTGAGAGTCACTGATGAGAGCTAGACTAATGTGGATTGATTACTCTGCCACATACTTGCTCCAGCCAGGTTTAATATTATTTACCTTACTCTTATATTTAAAATAGGGCTTACTACAATCATACAAAACATTTACCATATCTTTATACAGAGAGCAGATATCCCTCCCATGATTGACATCTTTACAGTTAACTTATTTTAAAGGCTATACCAGCAAGTTTACACCCAAAACATGTTCAGTATGACACTATGTCAGCAGTGAATGAATGTTGTAGTAATCCATCATTGTTCTGGTAAACTGTGTTAAAATCTTCCGCATAAGGGAGCTTATTCATTATCAGATTGTACAAGATAATATTTTGTAACCTGTATAATGTGACAATTTTTGTGCATCCAGTGACATCAAAAGTAGTTTGAGATGACGAGATATTTGCTGCAGAAACTTAAATCTTTGACTTCAGACCACCGGCGGCGCCAGGGGGGGGGTCTTGGGGGGTCTCGGGGGGTCTCAAGACCCTCCCAAAAAACGCCTTGCCCCCCCATTTGACCCCCCACCCCCTTCCTGATTAAAAAATATATATATCCGGGATAAAGATTTAAAAATGTTTCTCCACAAACTACGCAGAACAATAATAATTAATAATTTATTCGCCATATAAAAAAATATAAACATAAGAATCACTGCTACGCCCCATGAACGTCGCTGCGCCTTGCGTCATTGCGTTCAAGGCGCTGCCGTGAGCCCGCAAGAGCTGATACAGACTTTTTTCTCGCAATTGCGACTTTATATCACTCAATTCTGACTTTATAACACATACTTGCGAGTTTAAATCTCACAATTCTGACATCTTTTCTCACAATTGTGAGATATAAAGTCCAAAGGAAAAAAAGACGGACTTTTTTTTGTTTTACCTCAGAATAGTTTATATCTCACAATTCTGACTTTATAACACGCAATTGCGACTTTATATCACGCAATTCTGACTTTATATCTCCCAATTGCAACTTTATTTCTCAGAATTGTGACTTTATATATCACAATTCTGACTTCATATTTCGCAATTCTTAGAAAAAAAGTCACAATTCTGACTTGTGAGAAAAAAATTGTGAGAAAAAAAGTCAGAATTGTGAGAGAAAAAGTCGCAATTATAATTATTTATTTATTATTCAGTGGCGGAAGCTTCCATAGAGAATATACTATTTTGTAAATATGTTTTCTGTCATGGGTGTGGCTATGGCAATTAAAGTTGTTTAATAGCAGTAATATGCAGTTATTAGCCATGTCCACTGTATTTTTTTGTTGGTTTTCATGAGACCCCCTCTTGAAAGGACCAGGTTGCCCCCCCAATCAAAATTGTCTGGAGCCGCCACTGCTTCAGACATAAAAAAAGTTAAATTATTTAAAAAACACAAAAGTCAATAATGATGTTATCAAACTTTATTCATAGAAGCATTTGTCCATGTGTATCCATTCACGAAGAGTCTTTTTGCAAGAGCTCATAAAGAGGTGATGCATACAGAGAGGAGTATATAAAGAGTGTTTAGGCATTAAGTCAAGTCAAGTCAAGTCAAGTGTATTTATATAGCGCTTTTCACAATACAGATTGCATCAAAGCAGCTTCACAGCATTAAACCAAAATAATACAACAAAGTTTGTTTCTAGTGTAAATTTATTGATTGATAAAATTAAATTAATCTCCCCAAAATATCCCCAACTGAGCAAGCCAAAGGCAACAGTGGCAAGGAACCGAAAACTCCATCAGGTGACCCAATGGAGAAAAAAAACCTTGGGAGAACCCAGGCTCAATCAGGGGCCAGTTCTCCTCTGGCATTTATGAACTAGAGGCCAGATTGTAGTTTTAACAGTAAGATTTAAAATGTTATATGAATGCCTGGCTGAAGAGATGCGTCTTTAATCTAGTTTTAAACTGGGAGAGCGAGTCTGAGCAACGAACAGTATCAGGAAGGCTATTCCAGAGTTTCGGAGCTAAATGTGAAAATGCTCTCCCTCCTTTGGTGGATCTGGATATCCTAGGTAGCCTATGACCAAAAGCCTCGAAGTAAGTGATCTTAAAGAGCGCGATGGATTATAGGGTGATAGAAGATCCGTTAAATAGGCTGGAGCTAAGCCGTTTAGGGCTTTATAAGTCAGTAGCAATACCTTGTAATTAATACGGAACTTTATAGGTAACCAATGTAGAGATGATAAAATCGGTGTTATATGATCATATTTTCTTGATCTAGTAAGAACTCTAGCGGCGGCATTTTGGACTAACTGTAGCTTGTTTATTGAGGATGCAGGACAACCGGCTAATAAAGCATTACAGTAATCTAGTCTCGAGGTCATGAATGCATGAACTAACTTTTCTGCATCAGAAACTGATAGCATATTACGTAGCTTAGCAATGTTTCTAAGGTGGAAAAAGGCTGTTCTTGTAACATATGAAATATGATTTTCAAAAGACAGGTTGCAATCGAGTATAACACCCAGGTCTTTTACTGTAGAGGATAAAGTAACAGGACATCCTACGATGTTTAAATTGTATTGTGAGAGGTTTTGTGGGCGGTTTTTTGAACCGATAAGTATTACCTCTGTCTTGTCTGGATTTAATAAAAGAAAATTACGCGTCATCCAATCTTTGATATCTTTAACACATTCTGTCAATTTGGATAATTTAGCGTTTTCATCCGGCCATGATGAAATATATATTTGAGTGTCATCAGCATAACAATGGAAACTAATTCCATGTTTCCTTATAATATTTCCAAGTGGCAGCATATATATTGAGAATAACAGAGGGCCCAACACAGATCCCTGCGGCACTCCATAGTTTACTGGAGTTATGATCGATTTTTCTCCATTTAAAGAGACAAAATGGTAGCGGTCAGATAAGTATGATCTAAACCAGTTTAATGCTTGTCCTTGAACACCAGTATAATTTTGTAGTCGATCTAAGAGTATTGTGTGATCTATAGTATCGAACGCAGCACTTAGATCAAGTAAAACTAGTATTGAGATACAGCCTTGGTCAGAAGCTAAAAGTAAATCATTTGTGATTTTAACGAGCGCAGTTTCAGTGCTATGATGCGGCCTGAATCCTGACTGAAACTTTTCATAGATATCATTTTCTTGCAAGAAAGAGCCCAGTTGAGCGGACACAACTTTTTCTAGTATTTTAGACATAAATGGAAGATTTCAAATGGGTCTATAATTTGCTAGATTATTATGATCTAATTGTGGTTTCTTAATGAGAGGTTTTATAACTGCCAGTTTAAATGTTCTAGGAACATGACCTAAAGATAAAGATGAGTTAATAATATTGAGGAGAGGCTCTTCCAGTATAGGTAACACTTCTTTCAGTAGTTTAGTTGGTATAGGATCTAATAAACATGTTGTTGTTTTAGATGAAGTGATAAGTTTATTTAACTCTTTTTGTTCTATAGTTGTAAAGCATTGTAATTGTTCTTGAGGGGTGATAATTGAGGCTGAATTATACGGCGTGATTGAAGATTGAACGTTTACAATTGTGGTTCTGATGCTTTCTATTTTCTCAGTGAAGAAGTTAAATTAAGCAGAAAGGATTAAGCAGAAAGGATTACAGAACTCTGCAGTTTACAAGTACAGTGTTTAAAAAGGCTAAACATCATCATACCAGGTTACCAGCATCATGAGGCAGAAAACTCAAATAGGACGATGAGTGTGTGTGTCAGCGCTCTGTAGATCATTCAGAAATGGCAGGTGTAACAGAGGATGTCACACATTGTGGTGGGTCTATTTCCTCCAGTTTGTCCTTTACACTTTTGTACTGTATTTCCCACTGCTCCTTGGAGAGAGAGGAAGGACTGACCTCCAGAAACTTGTAGGCATCTTTGTTCTGGAGCTGAAACATGACAGATGCTCTTTTACAGCCTGCACCAAAACAGATCCAAGCCTGTGGAATTAAAACATTTACACAAGTCACATTAGACGAAACCTTAGTAATGGCTGGACAAAATGAGAGTGACATTTAGGAGGGAACAGCATTCCTCCAGCATTCCCACAGGGACAAATAGGTTTTTTTTTTTAGAATATCTTGTTTTTGTAATCATGTAAACATGAATTTTACCTCTTTGGCCATTTGGATTGATTCAAGAAAATCATCTTTATATTTGTCAAGTTTTTGGACAAAAGTTTCTCCAGCAAAGGTCTTCTTTTCCAGGGAGTCCAGCATTTGAGCAACACTCTCCCAGAAGTTTTTGAGCTGAACCAGAATGTCCTGAATTCTTGTCAAGCTTTTCTGAACTTCATTTAGATAGATGGTGTTGAGTATGGTATCTGCAGAGGGGAAATAAAGGTTTCAACAAGCCACACGTTCTCTCCCGTTCTTAAACTAGACTTGAATCTTGGCACAGTCTTAAGCATGACTTGTCATGTAAGTATACTTTAAACATAAAAGAAAACAGACTCACTGTCACCACTGGCTCTGGCAGCCTTCATCTGCTGATCCATCGTCTGGAGTTCGACCTTCCACTGCTTCTGTTTCAGGGCAGTCTTATCAGCGATGAGGGCATTCAGTTCAGCTTCAAGAGCCTTCAAATGTGCAGCATCTTTAGAATCATGTTCAGCATCATAAATGCTTTTAACAACTAGCCCGGTGAATGGAATGACTGCAGCGAAGATGCCGAGGCCTATTTTTGTTCGAGTTATGGATCTGACAAAATCTTGAATCTCTTGGCTTTTGCGGTTTATCTTTTCATCAAGCTCTTTTATGGTTTTCTGGAGTGTTGAAGCAACATCACTGGTGGCCGATACTACAGCTTCAATGTGTAAATCATACCTATACAATGTTGAAGAAATGTTGCTGTTAAATTAGCATTTTATAACAATGGGCTGTGTAACTAGCTTAAAAGTTTATCTTAAAATATATTCATACTTTTGCCTGATTATAGCAGTTGCATGTAGAAGAATAATTCAATTTTGAAATATGTTTTAATGAGGAAAATATTCTTACCTTTCCACTATCTTGTCCACATCAGTGATGATGTCTTTGATCCAGGCTTGCGCTTTTTCTAGGAATTCGACCGCCAGATCAGCATCATTTTTCTCCACAGCTTTCATCAACATGGGAAACAGCGACTGAACCAGGTTTTTACTGGTCAGAAAACACTGTGAGAAGGAAGAGACATAAGATCAAGTTTCTTAGACCTTAGAAAATGACAGTCACACTGATGGCGACGAAACATTCAGAACTCTTATTGCCTGTATTTGTCCTGTAAATATTTCTGAAATGCTGTTCATAATGCTGCTTGTTATTATAATTTTAAGTTTAAAGTTATAAAAATGTAAGAAATGTATTTATAAATTATGAGAAGAATATCAAACCAAGATGATGTGTATAAACTCTTATGTTAAAGTTTTTTTTTTCACATACATAATTTTTCACTTTTTAATGTCACTTTTTGAAATATCTGCCTTGTTTTATTTTTGTAACATTGATTATTTTCTCATCCAGTTTTTGATTTTTAGGAGACACTGCCTCCCTTGCCTCCTCGGTGGAAACGCCCCGTTACGTATTTATTTCAAAATAAGGGAGAGATTTAATCTCAATTTAATCTCTAGCTAAAAGACAAATATATGACATGCTATTTACTAGACCCTTCGAGTTTGGTAAACACAAATTTCTAGTTTTTAATTTCTTTCTAGGTGACAGATGAAAATACTGAATTCAAGAGAAATCTGAAACTGTACTTTCAACATAGTTGCATTAGAGGAGCCGAACAGAAGCCTGGTTTCCACAGCGCGACTCCTGATGATTCTCTCCAGGTCGGGGAAGTTGGCCAGGCACAGGTAAGAGAGATGGTAGAGAAGCGCTGTCTTTTGGGCCACAGGGACAAGATCTTGTACAAACGCTGGGCTCCACGGGGACACAGCCACTGGTGAAAAAAAACATTGTATATTTTTAAAGACTGAAAAGATCACATTGATGGCTGGTATTGTTTTCAAATCTATTTGATGAAATAAGATAATACTTGCTTTTGCTATCAGCCATCCTTAGTAGGTTTACACAAAAATTTGTCAATGAGTTCTCCTACAATGTACTGAAAGCAGAACAGATTTGTTTGGTTTAAAACATGAAAATTATTATAAAAATGTGAAGTAAAACTGACTTACCCTTTGTAAGTGGTATGGAGAACAATGTATCTGGTGCTTTTATACTAAAGCTATGACCACCGCCCTCAAGCAGGGGCGGAGCGGGGGCGGGCTAATTTGTTTTGTCAAAAGCCCCGAATCTTTTAGGTTTTTTAAAATAACTTCAACTTTGTTTCATTTCCTCTTAGTCTTAAACTTTTGACTGAATGAGAGATGCGCGACCGTTTCGATTTAAATAAATTTGTTTAGGCTTGGCGTTTAAAATAGGCTAAATGTTGTTTGTAATAAAGGGCACAATATAGGCTATTTTTATAGGCTATGTAGCCTATATTATTATAGCAACACATAGCCTACATGTTAATAGTGTTTATCATGTAAATGTTGTATTTTATTTACAGGTCTTTTACACTATTGCTGAATAGGCTAATATTAAAATGCGTTTTTTTATGACGATTTGACGCGCGAGCGTTTCTCTCTCAACATGATCCGGTGTGACTTGCATTCAGGTGCATGCGATTTATTTTCTGGCAAATACGGTCAGTTAAATTTTTTTGCTGTATTAGTACAAAATGCATAGAGTCGAGACCATTTGGGCAAAAAGCAAACAAACATATTGTGTTCATTACTCCCACCCACATTTGGGCTTAATCACTGTTATTTTTAGGGGGTCCTTTCTTGGCGCGCCTACTTTTGAAAGTCAACATTTAGATTATTTAACGTTAAATGCATTATATATGCCTGAGTCACTTTGGAATAAATCACAGCGTGTTTCATGATAAAACGTGACTTGGCCTATAGGCTACAGTCCGGAAAATAGGCTATAGGTTATAGCAAATTCAGACCAACTGCTGGTCTACACAGAGAAAAAGCCCTTAGGCTCTTCTGTTGTACCGAGCCATTCGTTAGTCTAGTTGTTTGATGAGAAAATTAAATGTAGCCTATAGTTGCAATACACGCGTTAAGTTTTGTAAGCTCCGTGCAACTGCTGCAGCGGACTATTATTAGGCTACTAGAATATTAGAAATCTAATACTCAAGCTGTTTTCTCATTTTTCTACTCTTAATATTAAATTAAAAAAAACGACTGAACGAAAGATACACGGATTCTCTTGAACCACCACAGCGTTTGCGGCAGAAAACTACTGCAGTGCAGCCAAAATGCTCTGTTCGACTTTTCTGAGATCCTTTACTCTTCCCTGTGGATGACCTGTGACCTACTTTCTGTAAGATCTGAATTTTTGAACTTGAATTTTTGAGATTGAATTTTAGAAAACTGAATTTGAAGTTCCGAATTTTTTCATCTTGAAAACTTGAATCTGTATTTTTTTTAAACTGAATATTGCAGTATAAGAATTCAGAACAAAAAAACTAGCTGTTTGAAAATACATGTCTATAAAATTCAGCCATAAAAACATTTCAATTTGTTAAATTTCAAATGTTCAATATTCGTTTAAAAAAAATCAAATTCAGAACTATTTAAACTACCACCTAAAATTCAATTTTGTTAGATTACACTTGCAAATAATTCAAATTTACACAATTCAAATAATTTTGTCATATTATAAGCTCCATACTAAGTAAGTACCTGAAATATTTTAAAACATGGTCTGTCGCCATACAATGATATTACAAGTACGTACGTACAATATTTGCTAGAAACTAGGGCTGCATGATTTGGGGAAAATGTCATATTGCGATAATTGAGGTCAATATTGCGATTGCGATATGCGATATAATAAACAAATGGTTTCATGAGTCAACTTGATTGGTTCTCAAGGAAAATAAATGCACACACAGATTAGTGATAATCTGCCTAAGAAAAAAGTTCTTTAGTCAAGAGCAGTGAGTGTTTTTCTCTGTTCCCTTTGTTCTTTGATTGACTTCAGCGACAGAGATAATTAGTGGCTACTGTGTACTGTCCCTTTAAGACCAGCCGCTACTGTCAGAGACGCGGATCTCACACGCGCCTCATTCTCTCACGAGTCACAACTCTTCACGTTCATTATAAGACTACTCTTATGTTATGAAGATACTCGACAAAAAGACATTTTGGCATAATTGTGTGTGTGTTATTGTTCGTTCAAGCTCGAAAGAGAACATTCTGGCATGCTGTTTTGTGCGCACGCACGATATTAGCGCGAGTCTTCCTGTGTGTCACAGTCAGGACATTCACAGGCAGCGCGTTCATTTTGGCATACATGTGTGTTGTTCGTTCTACAGCGAAAGAGAACTTGATACTGGCGCGCTGTCTGTACAATACTGGCTCGTCTATCTGTGGGTCGTGTGTGTGTGTGTGTGTGTATGTGTGTGTGTGTCAGGAGGACATTCACTAACAGCGCGTTCTTTTTTTGTCTTATCGCGCATGAATGGTTTAAAAGCATTTTCATGAATAAGAGCGGGATCATGTAGGCTAACTCTACCCAGATAGCAATTACATTTGGCCCGGATCCGTTTTAAGCCCCTTGCCTCCGTTTCTATCTTAGAGACGTTTTCTGATTGTGAACCAGATCCGTGCCAGATAGAGGTTTCAGCTTAAACATTCTAACTGCCATCAGTTCAGTATTTATATCATTTTACAGATCTGGCCCAGATCACTTTTCCCATAGGTAACCGAAAGACATTAGCTGTGTCTGACACTGATTTGGTCCAGATCTGCAATATGAATCTGAGCCGATACTGTTTTCACATAGGCTACACTGGTGTGGCCCGAATCTGTGATACATATCTGAGCCGACTGCATTTAAAAAAGGGCTAAAAACTGCTCTGGCCCATATCTGCAAAACGGATTTGAGCCAACACTGTTTTGACAGAGACTACCTGATGTGGACCACATCCAAAATACTTTTCTCAAACTGTGTGAAGAACTCCGTGGAATAAACATTTTCAAAACAACATGGTTACCTGTCTGCATATTTTTTTTTTCTATCTAGAGCACGAGATAAATGCATTGTCATTAAGCTGAGCAATATTATCAGTGTTCAAAAACTATACAGCAACATTTTGTGATGCTATAAGGTCCGTTACAGCACACACTGTAAAAAAAAGTGTAATTTTACAGGTAATTGTCTGTATTTGTTTACAGATTTTTACCATTTTGTCATTATTACAGCAAATATCTGTAAAATAAAAGGCTGTAATTTAAAGGTCCACTGTTAAATTTGCAGGTAATTGCTTGTATTTTGGTTTTACATCAATTTTACGTTTTTTAAAAGGAACTTGTCTGTATTTTTACAGTTATGTGTAATTTTACAGAAATTATTAGGTAATATTTTACAGATTTTTTTCTGTGAAATTAGAAAACAAAGTAAAGAAGGTATAACTGCGGAAATCAGCATCTATTCAATATGTTTTCCTTACAGATTATTAAGCATGTGGGGGTTAAAGTGAGTTTTTTTAAGGTTAAATAATAGTATTTGTACATACAGTACCCTACATAGGCTACAGTAGGCCTGTATTGAATTATTTTTTATTTCACATTTTATTTTATACTCATTTTGATCATTATTTCATTGTCTTATTCTACCATAATTTCATGTATATTTTATGAATATTTTTCCAAATCTCCGTTGCTGCACATTCAGGGCTTTGTGTGTGTGAGTGCGCACGCGCGCGCGATGACGCAGATTCAAATTCGCCGCCATTACTTTTCGCTGTTTACTCCCACCCACAACGGTTAACGTATCAGTCGAGTTTGGGCAAGCGGGAGATTTGAATTCAGTCTACTCTCGTGAAGTGAGACTCCATCGGTAGGTCAGGGGAAGGAGGCCTTGGCCGACGTTGCCAGACATTAAGCCGAGGTGCCGGTACGCTGAACTCATTCCAGGCAAACAAACAAGGGACACTTCCTTTCTTCAGTCGTTTCTCCCCCCCAGTCGTCGTTACAAAATCCTCAAAAAGGAAATGACAACTGCAGACACGCGTGCATTCAGTTGGAGTGAAGCTATCCCTGCGGATCTTGACTAGCCACTTTGATCTCACCTCAAGATCCACAGGGAAGCGATGAAAACTAATCGTTCCATTGTATTTCGACGAATTTCCACACATCGGCACACAACAGTGAAAAGACGATCGTCTGGATTGACGCTGAAATTTAATTCGTTTTTCTTTTACTCTTGAGAAACTCATAATTGCTGTCTAACTAAACTATCGCGCTCTCTCTGACTCTCTCTCGCTCTGACAGGAGATAACATCGACGTAACCGGAAGTCGTGCGGCCTACCGTGACAACCCGGAAATATCGAACGTTCTATTTATGCAACAAGCCTATTGTGAGATCAACAGTGGTTCAAAGCAATCGTATTCGTCAAGAGGCGAGCAGCCGTGAGCAGGAGTTCTGTTGTCAGTCAGTCCGTTTGGATTCTTCGGAAATAACGCCCTTTTCAGTGAGCCTGGTTCGTCACAGCAGACATCATGCCAACCGATCACCGGCTGAGGTAAGAGTCTCATTATACTAAGTTACATGTGAACGATATTTTATATCACATTTGTGTTACGTTTACAGTTTTCAAGCTAACGTTAGCATTCTTAAATGATGTTCTGTCATAACTGGCGAGAGCTGGAGGGCAAAACACTGAAAATGTAGCATCATGCGTCTTTACATTTTCCATCTGTTTTAAGAAAGATCAGTTGAACCCACATCTCAAAAGACCTAAAACAAGCTTTCGTAGACTTGTTATACATATCAAAGTCCGTTTAATTGTGTATAAAATCTTTGTTAATACGCGATAGTATCTGTCAGTAAAGCAATCTCTTAAATGGCGGGACATTTTGAAACACTGTCTGGAAGCTGAAAACTCTTCTCTTAAAAAATATCCTCGGTTTTAATTATAGTAACCGCGTTTTGGGCGGATTTTTATTACCATTTTTAATAACCACAGTTATACTACAAATACAAATAGGCCTACCATGTTTGTTTTTTTTGTTTTTTTTTTGTGTGGTTAAAACCATAGTTAATTTTCGTAAGAGTTAACATGGCTATCTCAAGACTGGTAAGAAAACGAATTCAGTAAATACTGTACTTGTTGATGATACAGGAAAGCACATGAGACTAGAATATGAACACAACATGATAAATTGCATATTCTGGCTGCATCTGCTTGCCAACACGTAGCTATAGAATGTATATATGTGCATATATTAGGCTTATAAAATAAAAGTTGATAGAATGTTTGTGTTCTGATGAAGAAATTAACGTATCTACATTTTGGATGGCCTGGGGTCATCATAGTAGCCTTTTTCATAGGATACTTTTGATCATTGGTTATGAAAATTGCATTGATCCAGATGGACAGTTGCTACACCCCTAATGTTAGGTGTCTCGTCTCAGCTCAAAACTTCACTGTTAGCCTTTCCTGCTCAGCTTCCAGATCATAGTCAGTTGAGGTTTTGCATTGTCTTAGTGGAACATATTCTGACATGTGTAAATGTAATACTGAGTTGTTAATTTTTTATTTTTTTTTGTTGTTGTGATTTCAGGTCAAGTGGAAAGCAGAATGATCATGGCAAACAAGGTATGGGAAGAAGTAATTTAAAATATTGTAATGGCCGAGTCTTCTGATTCCATATGATTGCACTAAAAGTGGCAGAAAATTTAATTTGTTTTATACTATATTTTCCCATATGAATATTCATTTGATCCTTGTGAGGCCACTGGAGCTGCACAAGGTTTGTTTTTACTACAGTAAAACCACGATTGTGTTAGATTCCACACATCTATTTAATTTTTTTTTTTTTTTTTTTGTAGCGTAACTAGGCTTTGTCATTTAGAAACATGACTTTTCCTATCACTTAATGACACATATCTCTACTTTTAATTCCAGCTAGAGGATCTGACGGTTGCTGCTCGCATCTCAGCCTACCTGATGGAAAATTCTTGCTGGATGAATGACCTTCACCTTCAACTCAACCTTGCCAAGACAGAACTGCTTATGGTTTCAGCCAAACCATCCTTGCTGTGTGATCCTGCTGATTTGCCTTAGACAACATCAGAAAGATCCAGCCATTCCTATCGGAGCCACACAACTCCTTGTCTAAGCTCTTGTTCTATCCAGACTGGACTATTGTAATGCTCTCCTGGCAGGCCTTCCAGCATCAGTCAAACCTCTGCAACTGATCCAGATGCTGCAGCAAGACCTAAACTCACTGCTTCAGATCTATGTGTCTTCAGAAGCTTGTGTTCTGCAAGTGAACGGCGCCTTGTGGTGCCATCATCCCAAAGAGACACAAAATCACTTTCACTGACCTTTCCCTGGACTGTTCCCTGCTGGT
Organism: Abramis brama; assembly: GCF_963993115.1. Classification (NCBI taxonomy): domain Eukaryota; kingdom Metazoa; phylum Chordata; class Actinopteri; order Cypriniformes; family Leuciscidae; genus Abramis; species Abramis brama. The sequence goes on from NC_139986.1 coordinate 29,645,565, forward strand.
GGGATGACCTGCCCAACTCAACACATTTTCAAGAAACCGCTAAAGATCCATCTTTTCATAAACACTTGACCCAATAATACTAAATCTTTGTTTTAATAAAAAAAAATAATAATTGTGCACTGTGCTACACTAACTGGGACTTGTCACTGCACTTGTTGCTTCTATTGTTCTCTTAATTTTAAGTCACTTCGGATAAAATGTAATTGTAAATGTTTAAAATAAGTTATATTAGAGTATAAAGGCATACAGCAATAGTCTTTTAATGTGGATATTTTTACATGTTCTAAATTATATACTAAGCTTGTATTTCCTATCATTCAGTATCTTGATGTTCAGTGTTTGTTTAATGAGTAATACTGTAAATGTGCAGGTATTCCGTACTTGTACGTTTAGTTAATTTAACAGAAATTGACTGTACATTTGCTATTATTAAGTACTTAATTAGAGATTGGTCAAAGTTGTGAAACTGGATCTGCAAAAATTAAAACTGTAAATATACAAACTTTGTATTTGAATTTATGTACTTATTGCATTTTTATACATAACTTCATAGTTATTATACACAGAAAAACTATATATTAAAAGATAATTACTGTAGATAGACAGAGCATTATTATAAATAACTTTATGTATGCCTAGGTAGCATAGGTTACTATGATACCCTAACTGACAAAAATGCCGAAAATAAGGCAAAAGGACAATCCAGTGGTGATTTAAGCGGAATCGTAACACATCCGGCACAGCTCCGGTAGGCGGAATCGTTTCACACACCCCGTTACGCATCTGTAACGGGATGATCAGGCGGTGCTGGATCGGCGCTGGCACATATCCGCAACAACCCCTAAAAACAGACCAGAAACGGCTTTGGCCCGATGTGCGTTTGGACTCAGGAACGAGTCCGTGAGGCGGATGCGGGACAGACCCGGCTCTATCGTTTTGCGGTTGCGGCCCTGTTCCGTTACAGCGTCCAGTGGCTATCTGGGTAGCCAAAGGATGCCAACAATTAACAGATGCTGCGTTACGTTAATTGCGTTAACAGCGCTAATTTGTTTATTTAATATAAAATCGAAGCATTTTGCGTCATATAATCGCGTAGGCTTGACATCGCGATTGCGATACGATTAATCGTGCAGCACTACTAGAAACACAAAAGACTGAAAACGTTTTAGACTGAATGCTCATATCTTTCCAATTTTCCCATTAGCTCTTTATGAATTACTGAATTATTAACTTTTACTTTCAAATGACATAAGATTAACACTTTTAAGTAGCAAAAATACAGTATTTCGTATGCATAGATCACAATATTATAGCAACGGATTAAAGTACCTTTGTTGTAAATGGAGACTTGATTGCGTCATCAGTTTTATATTCATCTTCAAACAAGCTGTTTGGACTCAAATCTAACTGTTATTCAAAAGTAACATACACTCAGATTTAATGTGATTGTCATATAGCCTAATTAAGAACGTAATATCTAATACGGAAAGATGTTGATATATCAGGGATAAAAGAAAGCTAAATATAAACTGAAAAAGATACAAAAACGCCTCGGTTACGACTGTAACCTCGGTTCCCTGAAGAGGGAACGAGCGTTGCGTCGAGTTTGACGCTATGGGAACGCTTTGCGTGATGACGTCTTGAAGCACATGTAAAATCAGTCCAATGGTGTGGCGGAACGTCAGAGGCGGGTGACGTCACGTACCAGGAAGCTATAAAAGCCGGCCCGAAACAGAAAACGAAAGCTTCGTAAAGTCTGAAGTCGTGTTAACAGGCATGAAGGAGATATGGCAAGGTGACGCAACGCTCGTTCCCTCTTCAGGGAACCGAGGTTACAGTCGTAACCGAGGCGTTCCCTTTCAAGGGAACTCGCGTTGCGTCGAGTTTGACGCTATGGGAACGTCTATACCAACGCCTCCATAGCTACAAATGTCTGTCCTGTGTGAAATCTGGTGAGCAGCACTAGGAAGACAAAACATGAGACCCTGGAGCAGAGTCTAGATCCAGAGAGTAGAACCTGACGAAAGTGTGCGGTGAGGACCAGCCTGCCGCAACACAAACGTCCTGTAACGAAACTCCTGATATAAGGGCCTTAGAGGCCGCCATACTCCTCGTAGAGTGCGACCGGACAGCCAAAGGAGAAGGCTGTCCAGCCGCCTCATAAGCAAGTGAGATAGTCTCAACCACCCACTTGCTCATCCTTTGCTTAGACACTGGACCTCCCTTGTTAGGGGAGCAAAAGTCACTTTTACGCCACAGGGCAGCTCTGTGGACATACGCGTCTAACGCCCGAACAGGGCAAAGCAAATTATTCGCCTCCTGGTCCGATTTCGAAAGGGAGGAGGACCTCCAAGTGCCACGAGGGAAACGAGATACCAAAGGGGTCTTTCCCCACAGACATTCCACCCAAAGGACTGTGGTAAGCACCTACGGCCGCCACATAAACCTTTAAAGTGGACGGGGTCAGACCTGCAGTGAACCGGTCCTGCAGGAACTCCAGAACTGTACCAATTGGGCAGTTGACTGGATCCAACCGACGGTCACTACACAAAGAGGTGAATACTCTCCAGTTCAGGGCATAAAGTTTCCTCGTGGAGGGAGCTCTGGACTGTAGAATGGTCTCAACAACCTCAGTTGAGAGACCTGACTCTATGAACTGGGCCCCCTCAGAGGCCAAGCCCACAGGTTCCACAGTTCTGGTCGGGGGTGAAAAATCGAGCCCCCTGCTTGGGACAGAAGGTCCCTCCTGACGGGTAGCTCCAGAGGAGGCCCGTCGAGGAGGGACACAAGATCGGGAAACCATACTCTGCCCGGCCAGCGCGGGGCTATAAGAAGCAGGCAAACCCGGTCCCTGCGAACTCTTTCCAGAACTCCCGGGAGCAGAGCAACTGGGGGAAAGGCGTACAGACGTAGCCTCGGCCACGTCTGTACCATAGCATCCAGTCCCAGAGGAGCTGGATGCGTGAGGGAGAACCAAAGTGGACAGTGAGACGTCTCTCGAGACGCAAACAGATCCACTTATAATTTCCATATCAGCTCCACCACCTCGGGGGTGGAGCCACCATTCCCCGGGCCTCGGCCCCTGTCTCGACAGAGTGTCTGCTCCTATATTCTGGACCCCGGGGATGTAGGCTGCCTTGAGTGACAGCAACTTCCCCTGGGACCACAAGAGGATATGGCGTGCCAGCGCAAACCCCCTTGATATAGGCGTATGTACTACACATGGTGTCCCCTGAGACCTGTGATAAAGCTCCTCAGAGCCCGGAAGACAGCTAACATCTCTAGGCTATAGAATGCCAGGAACGATGATGGTCTTCCCACAGACCTTGAGATGAGCGACCCTCAGGATCGCTCCCCAACCCGTGAGGGAGGCATCCGTCGTTAGCAGTTTGCGACGACAAGGAGCTCCCAGCACTGGGCCCTGGGACAGGAACCAAGGTTTCTTCCACATAACCAAGGCACGTAGGCATCACCGCGTGACCTTGATTGTGCTAAATGGGTTGCCCCTCGGGGAAAAACCCTCTGGTCCTGAGCCACCACTGCAGGGGCCTCATGTGCAGCAGTCCAAAAGGTATCCCGTTGGAAGCTGCTGCCATGAGACCCAACAGTCTCTGGAACTGTTTGACAGTGAGTAGCTGGCCTAGCTTTACACTTCTCACAGCTGCCAGGATCGAAGCGTGGCGATGACAGGCGCGCCTGCATCGACACTGAATCCCAAACCACGCCTAAAAAAGTGGTCCTCTAAAATAGAGAAGCACACTCTTCTTGGCGTTCAGCCGTAACCCCAACTCTTTCATATGGGCGAGAACAACATCTCGATGTTGAACCGCCATCTAATGCGACTGAGCTAAAATCAACCAATCGTCGATGTAGTTCGTGATGCGAATACCCCGGAGGCGCAGAGGCGCCAGAGCTGCATCCACGCATTTGGTGAAAGTGCGGGGTGATAAAGCCACGCCGAATGGAAGAACTCGATATTGGTATGCTTTGCCCCCGAAAGCAAACCTCAGGAACTTCCAATGACACGGACGGATGGAAATATGCGTCCTTGAGGTCTATCGTGACAAACCAGTCCTCGGACTAATCTGTGGCACGATTGTCTCAATGTTAACATTTTGAACTTGAGCTGCATGACAACTCGAAGACCTAAAATGGGACGCAATCCCCCGTCCTACTTTGGAACTATGAAGTACCGGCTGTAAAACCTGGTTTCCCTGTTGGAGGGAGGTACATATTCTATGGCCCCTTTCTCTAACAGAGTGTTTACTTCCTGTTCCATAACCAGAACCTGCTCGGGGCCCACCATTGTGGGCAGGACCCCCATAAACCGCGGTGGGCGTTACTAGAATTGTATCTAATACCCTTTTTCCACGGTCTGCAGGACCCAACGAGAAACATTTGACAGTAGCTTCCACGCTGTCAAAGATTCTACTAGAGGTACCAGTCTCTCGAGACTGGTTTCTGGACTTTGTTGCTGTTGAGTAGTCGGTTCGTCGCCCTGTAACGGCGCACCGGCAGGGAATGACCAAACAGACTGCTCTAGCACCCTCCTCAGAGGGGGCGGGCATCCCGAGGCCACTACGTTTCCGGGTGGACCTTGAGATATGTGCTCGCCGGAGACCGCTGCGCCCTGTAACACCGGAGGCGGCAGGGTTGGCAGAACGGTCCCCTGAGGGCACCGAAGAGAGACGGCACCGTATTTTTCTCCTGCTGTTGAGCAGTCGGTTCGTCGCCCTGTAACGGCGCACCGGCAGGGAACGACCAAACAGACTGCTCTAGCACCCTCCTCAGAGGGGGCGGGCATCCCGAGGCCACTACGTTTCCGGGTGGACCTTGAGATATGTGCTCGCCGGAGACCGCTGCGCCCTGTAACACCGGAGGCGGCAGGGTTGGCAGAACGGTCCCCTGAGGGCACCGAAGAGAGACGGGCACCGTGAAAAGAGGTGTTAACCGCTCTGCTTCGGGGGGACTACCCTCATTTGTCCTGAGCCCTCAGACATCAGGACTTTTTCCCAGCAGCCTTCTTGGCGGTAATAACGGTCCGCAGATCCGTTTTACCCCTCGAAGACTGCTGGGTTTGAGAGCGCCCTCCGTGTCCCCGAGATTTTTGTGGGGGAGCACGGGAGGAAACGCTCTGTTTCTGAGTGGCGCGGTGCTCAGCGCTCTTTTTAGAGGAGTGAGGCTGCTCCCGCTCAGCAGCCTCATAGAAAGAACGGCGGGGGAGAAGTTTCTGAAGTGCAGCTGCCTGTTTTGAAGCTTCTTGTGACTTCGCTACAGCACTATTAACTGCGTCTCCAAATAACCCTTGCGTGGATACTGGTGCATCTAAAAGAACATGTTTTTCTTTGTCCTTTATGTCACTTAAGTTGAGCCACAGATGCCTCTCAGTGGCCACCAGGGCTGCCATAGAGCGGCCGATGGATTTAGCCGTCTCCTTGGTGGCCCTGAGAGACAAATCCGTGGCTCTACGCAGTTCAGACACCGTATCAGCACTAATACCCCCGCCCTCCTCAAAATCACCCAATAACTCAGCCTGGTAAGCCTGCATTATGGACATTGTATGTAAACACGCTGCAGCTTGACCGGCGGCGGCATAAGCTTTATGAACCAGGGAAGAAGTAACTTTTACTGGCTTGGATGGAAGTGCAGGAGCCTTCAGAGAAGATGCCGTTGCTGGAGAGAGATAGCTCGCGAGCGTCTCTTCCACCTTCGGCATCTCCCCATAACCATGCTCTTTATAATTGTGAATGGATGAATAGTGTGATGTTTGTGCAGTATACACTCGATATGACACTGGTTTCGCCCACGATCTCGACACCTCGGTGTGGAGATCGGGGAAAAACGGCAGGCTCCTGCGCTGGGGCTGCGCACGAGATGGCAGGAAGCGTTCGTCGAGCTTACTTTTCGAACGAACGTCCTGCCTATCTTCTGGCCACTCAATAGACAGTCTGTCAACAGCTCTAGTAATGACATCGAGCAGTTCCTCAAACGCATGAGACTGAGGTGGCGAATCCTCAGACTCAGCTACAATACTCACAACATCCAACTCCTCAGAGCTGGATAGTTGCAGTACTGGTACCTCTATCGGGGGGGAAGAAACCGCAGCGCGTGCTTCCACACCCTGATAAGAGGCACTGGATCTATCAGACGGATGCTGAGATAAGGCAGAGCCCGTCTCAACATCCACTGATAAATCCATCTGTGAACCCCAGGTCTGAGATCGACGCCGTGCCTCGGCAGCGGCGGGACCCGAGCCCTGGGGAGCGTGGTCGGGATTGAACCGAGCCAAGCGGGATCGGAGCGTACGCAATGGAAGCGCACAGCAATGCACACAGTCACCACCCTCGAGTGCTGACTGGGCATGCTCCTCTCCCAAACAAACAACACAAAGAGTGTGTGTGTCACCTCCCGTTAAATAACGCGGGCAGGGATGGACACACACTCTAAACTGCTGCTCGCTCGCCATACTGAATATATATATATATGATATAGACAGACAACACCAAATATACAGACAGATTTCACACAGAGCGCAACTGAAGACTCAGAAAGCTTTCGTTTTCTGTTTCGGGCCGGCTTTTATAGCTTCCTGGTACGTGACGTCACCCGCCTCTGACGTTCCGCCACACCATTGGACTGATTTTACATGTGCTTCAAGACATCATCACGCAAAGCGTTCCCATAGCGTCAAACTCGACGCAACGCGAGTTCCCTTGAAAGGGAACTCACAGTTCCATTCCATTGACCAGGAGTTTTTGACAGTCCCTCCAGGATTTCACGATTTTTTTGTGTGATTTTTGCGATCAAAATGACTGATTTTGTGGTGGTAATTTCCAGAAATTTGTGGAAAAATTTGCGATTTTTATATTTTATAATTAGGACATCACATTTATACCATATTGTATTATGTCAGATGCACAATAGTCATACATGACACAAATCACAAACAAAATGCATACAGCTTGTTTATTTTGGTCTAATCAAATTCTGGTCAAATTAACTTTTAAAACAAATATGGGCAATTTTTCTACCTGACCTATGTAAATATTAACAGCAGGTGTAGTAATTTATACTGTTTAAATCACATTCAGTAATTCATAATCAAATTCATAACCAGTGGATAATTTATGGGTTTTTTTTTTTAAATTGTGCTGTATTGTTGTTGCTTGATTAACATTAACAACACTGACAACAGCAGGTAAATTAGGTTACTGTCACTTTAAGACCTACTACAGTAATGACAAACGTCCCAATCAGTTATTACTAGGCTACTGATTGTTTTACGTAAATACTCGCCAAGATGAATATTTTGAAGTAATTGTAGCTATGTGTATTTGTTCAAGCGCTATAAAGAGAATTCAATACTCTAACGCTGACAGGCGGTGACACGCAGTCAGTGGCTGCGTCCGAAACCGCATACTTCCCTACTATTTAGTATGGGAAAAAGAGTAGGTGAGCGAAAAAGTATGTACGAATCTAAAAGAGTAGGCGAGAATTACCTGGATGACGTACTAATTATCACGAGATTCGGACTTAAGTGCGTCCGAATATGCCTACTTTCCTTCTATATAGTAGGCGAAAACAGTAGGCTACGTAAAGGAAGCAGTACGTTCGAAACATCAGTATTCATAAAAGAGTAGGCGAGAAGTTCCCGGATGGCTTACTGCTTTCGGTCAGATTTTCGAGTGCTCGACCGATGGATACTCTTCTATCCCAGGAGGCCACTCGAGAGGATACGTCATTATCAAACATCGCAGAGATCAGCGACGCGGGTGCTTTCAAATGTGAGTAAACACGTTCCTTGTGTTAAAATTGCATGTGTTGAACTACTGTAGAGTAAACTGTTGAATTGTTGAAGGTGTAAAGACGTTACACAGTATAGTATAGTTGTGATTTTGCTGTAAAAACACGTTTTATTATGTATAATGTTAGCTAACAGGGAAGCTCCAGTAAGGACACGTAAGTTACGTCTCTAAGTGGATTTACATAAACCATATACATCTAAATGTCTATTTACATCTGACAGGAAAATCTTCAGTAAGTATTGCAGAAGAGCACATCACGACATGAAATAGACATCTGAGTGATGAATGTGCGCTATTATGTATAAATCCATAAAGTAATAAACATAAGTTATCTATTTTATTTGTCCATTACTGTTGATAAATTGAGGAACATTTATGTTGGATAAAAAGTTAAAACAACCTCAACATGTAAATGTAGTGTTGAGCTCAACACAGAGGTGATGTGAGTCTGGTCTGGATGTTACAGGGACAGATGAACGTGTGTTTATCCGGTGGAGAGTGGCTCATGAAGCTGAATGCTGCCATAAAGGCTTTGAGTGAGTATACTACAGAAATTAATAACAACAACTATTTAACTCTTAAGTTGTAGTTTATTTAATTATTGTAATTTCAAACAGAGCTATTACAGCACTTTTCTGATTCATTTCTGTGCATTTGCTGCAGATCTTTTGTGGTGGAGCAGGACCTGCAAGGGAAGATGATGGCGGCATTTGTGAAAAAAAGCGTTTTTGTCTTCTAAATAATACTGAAATCAAATGACATTGTGCGGTTAAAATTACTGCTTTTGTGTTATGTTTGTGCATTTTGTAGGATCTGAAATGTCAGCAGGCTGGTGTGAGCACTGAGGATGAGGAGCCCAGAGCTGAATCCTGGAGATGGTGCCATGGATGAGACCCTCCATCACACCACCTGCCCTTATGAGACCCTCCATCACTCCACCTGCCCTTATGAGACCCTCCATCACTCCACCTTCCCTTATGAGACCCTCCATCACTCCACCAGCCTTTATTGCCTCAGATTGTGAAGCACAACACATCACGCAACAACCTCCGGCACGAAGGCACGGCTCACCTCTGGCGCTCAGCTGATTCATCAGAATAAAGCTGCAGAATGGGAACCGCTGTGTTGAGATGGCAGAAGGATGTGGTTCAGCGCCTGTAGCCTACATACATGATTGCAGTTTGAATAAAGCTTTGTTTCATGTGTTGACTTGTATATGCATTTGTTTATTGTGTGATGGTGACTTTCATTCATTCTTTTATTAATTTATTAATATTTCTCATTGTTGTCAGTAAATAATTATATTTTATTTAATTAATGCTTTATTTAATTGTTTGAATGAAAATGTATATATGTTCACTATACATCTAGAGTGTATTCATGCATAGCTGTGTCATATGACGTTATATATGACATATGATACGTTACATTTTGTTTTATTGAATTATATCATTTTCAGTAAAAAGTAATATAATTAAGTATTGGTCAGCATTTATCGTTGTTGTTATTATTGTATGTTTTGGGGTGGGATAGCAATGCAATTCATTCTGGGGTAATATTAATTTTTAATAGTAATGATACTTAAATATTTCGAGTATAAAATCAACAGTTTCCTCCAAAGGCGAATCTTCGCACAGCTGCCCTTTGTGCAGACATTACAAACGCTGAGGAAACCCGTTCTAGGTAGGGCTGTCGAGTTACTGATGTTATAAGATGGATGGATGGTTTGCATACATAATATGAGATTTTTTACACAGGAAAAAAGAACCTACAAGGTTGAATATCTTAATATATATTTTCTTAAATAATTCATAATACATTTAAAAAATGCATTTTTTGTTATTTATAGGCCTGAGGGATGAAACGAGAGTTAAATTCAACAATAAAAAGAGGAAAACATAAAGCAGTTAGCCGGATGAAAATGTTTGGATATAAAATAAATAAATTAACAACATATTCAAGAGATGACAATTTTGGGATTCCGTAATAAAAATAAATAATATCGTTAAGGATAAAACGGTGGGTCACATTAGTAGGGTTAAATATAAGAACTTAAATCAACCCTAAATGTATTCACAAAATAAATGGGCAGTTTAATAAATATCAAGATATTTACAGATAGATGAATTAAACGTGTCGTTCAAATCTTTTAAGTTGTTGCGCGTGTGATAACGCGTCGTAGGTCACATGATAACATCAACATGGCAGATGTCCGGTTCGCATTCATAGCCTACTCAACGAGATCTGGCTATAAAGTACCTACTCTTTTAGCGCTCGTTAAGTAAGTACTTATTGAAATTAAGTAGCCTACCTACTCATTGAGAAGGCTATGAGGTTTCGGACGCAGCCAGTCAGTCACACACACACACACACACTGCAGTCAGGCAGTCACTCAGTCAGAGACAGACTGTCACTCGACTGGCTGAAATTAGTTCTCTTTCGCGGTATACTGCGCTTTTAATAATTCTTTTTAGTACCATCAAGCATATCATACTTTTTGTGATGTCATTAAATCATGTTAAACGCGTTAATAAGTTTGCCGTAGCCTATACCGCCCAATGAAAACTGTTCGGATATAGGCTGACTCAGCTACATAGCCAGATAGGCCTATATAAAAAAAGAAAAAATCTTTATAGAGATATTTTACTTGGGTGATTATAATTTAATGTTTTGTGAGGTCTTTCTCATTTTTGTGAAAAAAAATGCGGCATTTTGTTGATTTCGCGTTGTAGCTATTCAGCGATCGCGGAATCGCGGAAAACTGGAGGGACTGAACTGTTGTTTGGGCCACGCACTCTACCAGCGAGGACAATATCCTCCAGCACAACTCGATATCCGCCGCGTTTGTTTGTGAAATAGTAGCCTACTCTTATTTCTGTCAAATAGACAATTTAGACAACGGACATTTTTCACCAATTTCTTCAACAAAACACTACTTTGCGCTGTGGATTTCAAATGTTCCTATGTCACGTGAAAAGCATGCTGTGATTGGTGACTTTACACGTCGATCTACAGTGGCCCCCAATCAGCTTCTCATCTCTTGTAAACACATTTCGCACAACAGTTTGAGTTCGACCAATGCAAATCTTTTCCTTCCCTTTGAAATGGAGACCCTATAATTTAGCTGATTATGCTGCTGACCACTCAAACCAGAAGCCAGTGTTCAGCCAAAATAATCTAGGCTATTTCATATTTTGTTTCTTATGGCTGACCAGACAGACTCACACTAAAGTTCATCCCAATGTACCAAACCAAAAGTGCCAGATTGCTTCATTGCTATCTGGAATAATATCCTCAAAACATTTTACGAATGTTGTTTTGATAATGTTCCTCCTTTATTATGGAACATTATGCCAATATTTTATAGGTTAAAGGAACATTCTACAATCTGTCACCTAAACAGCTTCCCCAAAATATCCTTAAAATGTTTGTCATGTCAGGCCTCAATAATGTCCTCAAAAACATTTGATGAATGTTACTTTGATAATGTTCCTCTTTTGTTATTGTCCCAATGATTTATAAAAGATAATTTTACAACCTGCTACCTCAACAACATCCCTAAAGAAATCCTCAAAATGTTCATGCATTTTTTCTATTTTCATGCAAAATGTTCTTTTGTTAAAAAGTAAATTGACAGGAATGAAAACATTTTATCATCTCAGGCCTCAATGATATCCTCAAAACATTTTGCGAACGTTGATTTGATAATGTTTCTCCTCTGTTATTAAGAAACGGTGTGCCAATGTTTTATTGAGAACATTGTGTAATCTGTTATCTCAACAACATCCTCAAAACATCCTCAAAATGTTACATTTTAAATGTTTTAGCTTCTCTAACACATCACATTACAAGAACGTTTTATACACTTGTCAACTCAGGACTTGATAATATCCTCAAAACATGTTACGAATGTTGATTTGATAATGTTTCTCCTCTGTTATTAAGAAACGTTGTGCCAATGTTTTATTGAGAACATTGTATAATCTGTTATCTCAACAACATCCTCAAAACATCCTCAAAATGTTAGTTAAAACGTTATATTTTAGGGGGTTTTTTTGGTGATTTTCCTTTTATTGTGACAGGACAGTAGAGAGATGACAGGAAACGAGGTGGGAGAGAGACGGGGGATGGGATCGGTAACTCGAACTCAGGTCGCCTGAGTGCAAAGGCGCTACATGTCAGCACACTGACCACAAGGCCATTGACGCCAACTATATTTTAGTTTACATTTAACCTTAGGAACATTATTTGAAATGAGAAAACATCCTTAAAACATTCTTTGAACATTATATTAAAATGTTTTCTTTAAAACATTAACCAAACTTGTAGGGAATGTTAGCCAAAGTTCTGAGAACGTTCCCTGCTAGCTGGATTGCATTGGCTGCTTGTGCGGTTTAGAGTGGAGTTTTTAAGTCCCTATTCAACTTAGGCCCCTCATATCTATCTGAACTTCTATCTCTACATAACCCTTCTCGAGCTCTTTGCTCCGGTAGTCATAGATTGCTCACTGTTCCCAGAGCCAGATTAAAACAAAGAGGAGAATGTGCCTTTATTTTATCCGATGGTGTAAAGCACATTGGTCAGCGGCTGCTGTTTTAATGGTGCTGTAAATAAACCAAGCTTGAAACTTGAAACTATATAAAATTATAGCCTATAGCAAGGACAGGTGCTACAAAGAACGACATCAGCCGGAGAAAATACATCGCTGCTGGAGATGTCATATGTAGCAAATCAAACTGCCCATGAGTTAAACATGTTCCAGAAAAAACAATACAGATGTGTGGTGCAGACTGTTGATACAATAACCTGCAAACATGCTCCTCGCATGAATCAGCTGATGTAGACATGTATGAGCTTTGAGGCTTGTGTGCAGCAGCAGGTGTGTAAGATGCATGATGGAGCATGAACAATCTCGAGAACACTGACCACATCCTCCAAACACCTTCACACTGCTCAAAAAGAGCTGACACCACATCCTGCTTTCAACTACAATCATTCATCCAGGGCTGCCAACTCTCACGCACTGACCGTGAGACTCACGCAATTGACATTTTTCTCACACAAAGAAAAATTACGAAGCAAAGAGGACACTGACACCGACAGACAAGACAGCAGGTTACTTATGATATGAAACAATTGATCAGTTCTCAGATTCTGTCAATTTAATTACGAAATTCAAACAATAAATGGCGTTTTGGCGCTTGTAAATGTGACGTGACATGATCTCAGTTCAAGCGGCACATGAACCGATCATCTGTTAGGCCTACTCTTCTTATAGGCTACTAGTAAAAAAAACAACTAAAAAACGAATAAACAATAAGCATGTTGAAAGATAGGCTATACTAGTACAACTTACCGAAATGTATATGCCTCGGATTAATCAGTGTTTTTCAACCGCTGTAAGAGGCAAGGCAAGGCAAGTTTATTTATATAGCACATTTCATACACTATGGCAATTCAAAGTGCTTTACATAGAGAGGAAATAATCACTAAATAAAAGCAAGGAAAATTCTAACAATTATTCAAAAGCTTTACATAGAAAGGAATTATAATAATCACACTATAGCAATTCATAGAGCTTTGCATAGAAAATAGACACAAAATAAAAGCAGGGGGAATTAAAGCAGTTATAAAAGGAATTAAAGGAGATAAATGATACAGTTATAAAATTAATTAGAGTAAAATTAATTAAAATAGTAAAAAGATAATACATAGAATAAACTTCGGCAAAACACCGGTGTATCTTATTTTGACTCTGATATGACGGTCAGTATTCTTCTGTGGATTTTCAGCAGTGATCCCACCAGATTAGTAATCTGTACCAATCCAGACCAGTAATCTGTACTAGTTACCACAGTGTTCCCTTGACCATCATGAGTCAGTCCCTTTCTCCACCACAGGATTTAGTGCAAACAGGTTTAGCATATACAGGTTGAACAGGAGTGGCGCAAGAATCGAGCCTTGAGGGACTCCGCATGTCATGGGTGTCCACTCAGACTTATGGTCTCCTATACTCACATAATAACCTCTCCCATCTAAGTATGGCCTGAACCATTTTAGGACTATCCCAGAAAGCCCCACCCAGTTTTCCAGCCTGTCAAGAAGTATGTTATGATCGACAGTGTCAAATGCAGCACTGAGGTCGAGTAGTACCAGCACTGATAATTTGCCTGAATCAGTATTTAAGCGAATGTCGTTTATTATCTTTATGAGCGCTGTCTCTGTGCTGTGGTGCGGTCGGAAACCAGATTGAAAATTGTCAAAGTATCCATTCGAGCTTAAGAATTTGTTCAGCTGATTGAAGACAACTTTTTCAATGATCTTGCCTATGAAAGGAAGATTTGAAATCGGCCTATAGTTGCTTAATATGGTCTTATCCAGATTGCTCTTTTTCAGGAGGGGCTTGACAACTGCAGTTTTCAGGGAGTTTGGAAAACTCCCAGAGAGAAGTGAGGCATTTACCACTTCTAGAAGATCTGCTTCTAAACTGTTTAACACACTTTTGAAAAATGATGTGGGAAGTGTGTCAAGAGCGCAGGTTGATGTTTTAAGGTGCTGTACGGTTTCTTCCAAAAACCGTTGTTTGCGTACAAACATTTTGGAGACGGAGCAATTTGGCGACACCGATGGTGAGCTGAGGGATTTATGGCAGATGAAATTAAACATATTGAACTTGAAAAGTTGCGCATATAGCCTATCCATATTGCCATATACATACAAATCACTTTCAATCCTCATTATGCGTCCTAATCATAAATGCATGCATGTTCACAATACCAATTTAAAATATAGCTGCAAGCAGCAATACGGGGCCAAGCCCTGCAAGGCACAGCAAGCAAAAGCCGCTGTAGCGCAATGCGGAGCCAAAAGAGCAAAACATCAGAAATTTAATGTACATCAAGCACAGCAAGTTCTGTAAGCACATCAATTACAGCAACACAGCAAGCATTTAAGCACCAACAGCAGTGCGGAGCCAGAAGAACAAAAAGAGCAGAAATTGAATATACATGTAAATGTACATCAAGCACAGCAGCGCAGCAAGCATTTAAGCACCAACAGCAGTGCAGAGCCGCAAGAACAAAAACAGCAGAAATTAAATATAAATGTAAATGAAGCACAGCGAGCATTTAAGCACCAACAGCAGTGCAGAGCCGGAAGGAATTTAAATGACAACTTTAAAGTCATCCCACATGGGACTCGAACCCACAACCAGAATGGCTCAGGATTTTAGATTCATGGTTTAGCAGATTGCACCACTCAGAGGACGTATAATCACAACCTTCAGAGGAGAGGCTTCAGTGTAAGAATGAGCACACAAAAGCAAGTTAACCAGATTAGCATGCTAAGCTATCTTAATGCTAATGTAGCTTATAACATGGTACATCCAATCCTGGCAAAATAGATATCCTCGGATTCGACATGACGCAAGGAATCGATAGACACCAATTTTATGATTTTGTGACAAACTGTTCACAAGTTACAGCCTCTGAACCAATTATGGGTCGACCTCATTAAGTTTGCGACATCATAACTTTTTTTTTTCCAGTATAGCAAAAAAATCGGGGACAGTACTTTTATGCGGCTCAGTCCGAAGATCATTTGAGCACATGTTTGGACAAAATTAGACCAATTTTGAAGGAGGAGTAGCGAAAAAACTGTTTTACATTCACTCCAATATGGCGGCCAGTAACATTGTTGAAAAATAACATATGAGATATCGTTGAAATCGGCATAAGCCAAGGAATATATTGCCATAAAGAAATCAAATTTCAAGCAATGTTAGCAAAAGTTATAAGCGTTTTTTCAAAAAACAATGATATCTCTGGAACACTAGGTGGCGCTGTGATCAAACTTCTCAGGTACCTTCGGGCCATGCTAATGACGATCCATACCAAATTTGGTGAAGAAATTTCAAATAGTTTAAAAGATATTGCAAATTATGACAAAATTCAAAATGGCGGACACGTGGTACATCCCATCATGGCAAAATCAATATCCACGGATTCATCATGACCCAAGGAATCGATAGACACCAAGTTTATAATTTTCTGACAAACCGTTCACAAGTTATTGGCCAAAATATGCATTTTCCATATCTCATGACCCGTAGGTGGCGCTGTTCCCAACTTTGGCATGGAACCTCAGATCATGCTTCCGATGAAGTGTACCAATTTTCGTTTCGATTGATCAAAGTTTGGCCGAGATACAGCCGCTGAACCAATTTTAGGTCGACCTTGTTAACTTTGCGACGTCATAACTTTTGATCAGAGAAGAATAAAAAAAATCGGGGACAGTACTTTTATGCGGCTCAGTCCGAAGATCATTTGAGCACATGTTTGGACAAAATTAGACCAATTTTGAAGGAGGAGTAGCAAAAAAACTGCATACTGTACTTTTCAAAATGGCCACTACTGTAATGGGCGGAGTCTTAATGTAAGATATTGGTTCTGATCAGCATGATGAGATGAATCAGGTGTACTAAGTTTCATTTTTCTAGATCAAAGGGTTCAAAAGTTATAACCATTTCAATGTTGAATTTTTGAACTGCTGGTGGCGCTATAGAGTTGGTCCTAGTGACTCAAAAATTGCTACATTTACTAATCATGGCCATCACTACAAGTGTGCCAAATTTCATCATTTTCCTATTTACGGTTCATAGGGCTGCCATAGACTTCCATTGGGAAGAAGAAGAATTGTTATTCTGACAATAACAATTGCTAATATAGCTGCAAGCAGCAATACGGGGCCAAGCCCTGCAAGGCAGAGCAAGCAACAGCCGCTGTAGCGCAATGCGGAGCCAGAAGAGCAAAACATCAGAAATTTAATGTACATCAAGCACAGTAAGCACATCAATTACAGCAGCACAGCTAGCATTTAAGCACCAACAGCAGTGCAGAGCCGGAAGGAATTTAAATTATTATTTTATACACAATTTCAAAGTCGCCCCACACTGGTCTCGAACCCACGACCACAATGGTTCGGGATTCATGACGCATGGTTGAACCACTTGCGCCACCCAGAGGACATGTTTTACAAAGCTGCAGAGGAGAGGCTTCAGTGTGTGAATGAGCACACAAAATCATGTTAACGAGATTAGCATGCTAAGCTAACTTAATGCTAATATAGCTTATGATGTGGTACATCCAATGCTGGCAAAATAGATATCCTCAGATTCGACATGACGCAAGGAATCGATAGACACCAATTTTATGATTTTGTGACAAACTGTTCACAAGTTACAGCCTCTGAACCAATTATGGGTCGACCTCGTTAAGTTTGCGACATCATAACTTTTTTTTTCCAGTAGAGCAAAAAAATCGGGGACAGTACTTTTATGTGGCTCAGTCCGAAGATCATTTGAGTACATATTTGGACAAAATTAGACCAATTTTGAAGGAGGAGTAGCGAAAAAACTGTTTTACATTCGCTCCAATATGGCGGCCAGTCACATTGTTGAAAAATAACATATGAGATATCGTTGAAATCGGCATAAGCCAAGGAATATATTGACATAAAGAAATCAAATTTCAAGCAATGTTGGCAAAAGTTATAAGTGTTTTTTCAAAAAACAATGATATCTCTGGAACACTAGGTGGCGCTGTGATCAAACTTCTCATGTACCTTCGGGCCATGCTAATGATGATCCATACCAAATTTGGTGAAGAAATTTCAAATAGTTTAAAAGATATTGCAAATTATGACATCATTCAAAATGGCGGACACGTGGTACATCCCATCATGGCAAAATCGATATCCACGGATTTGTCATGACCCAAGGAATCGATAGACACCAAGTTTATAATTTTCTGACAAACTGTTCATAAGTTATTGGCCAAAATATGCATTTTCCATATCTCATGACCCGTAGGTGGCGCTGTTCCCAACTTTGGCATGGAACCTCAGATCATGCTTCCGATGAAGTGTACCAATTTTCGTTTCGATTGATCAAAGTTTGGCCGAGCTATAGCTTCTGAACCAATTTTGGGTCGACCTCGTTAAGTTTGCGACGTCATAACTTTTGATCAGAGAAGAATAAAAAAAATCGGGGACAGTACTTTTATGCGGCTCAGTCCGAAGATCATTTGAGTACATGTTTGGACAAAATTAGACCAATTTTGAAGGAGGAGTAGCAAAAAAACTGCATACTGTACTTTTCAAAATGGCCACTACTGTAATGGGCGGAGTCTTAATGTAAGATATTGGTTCTAATCAGCATGATGAGATGAATCAGGTGTACTAAGTTTCATTTTTCTAGATCAAAGGGTTCAAAAGTTATAACCATTTCAATGTTGAATTTTTGAACTGCTGGTGGCGCTATAGAGTTGGACCTAGAGACTCAAAAATTGCTACAATTACTTTTCATTACCATCACTACAAGTGTGCCAAATTTCATCATTTTCCTATGTATGGTTCATAGGGCTGCCATAGACTTCAAGAGGAGGAAGAAGAATAATAATAATAATAATAATAAGAAAACTAACAGATACAATAGGTGCCATAGCCCCTTCGGGGCTTGGCCCCTAATAAATAAATGGCAATAAATGATCAAATAAAAGTGCATCAATTGAATTTCCTTAACTTTCATTTTGTAATGATCTAAGTGTGGGCGTATGGGTTTACCATTCATTGTCTGATTGGTATGACAAGGTGTAAAGGATTGAATGTGATCACTGTTTACATAAATACTACGGTGACACTTCTGGATGTAGTAGCCTATTGGATGATGGATGCGCTGGCATTGCTGAAGGACTATGCCAGCGCACACTTAGGAGAGAAAGAGTGTTTAGAGACCATGAAGATTTCCTGGCCCACGATGATGACTGGCTAATAAGTCGATTTAGGTTCCCTAGAGCCATGCTCTTGGATCTGTGTGCTTGAATTGGGGCCAACATTACAAAGGCCAACTACACGAAACCACGCCATCCCGATACCAACCCAAGTCCTTTCAGTTTTAGGATTTTTGGCAACCGGGAGTTACCAGCGGGAGTCAGTCGATGGGCAAGTTTACAAATATGATGATGCGATTTTTTTTCTGCGTAAAGCTTCTTGTGGAAACTTATAATTCTGTTCATTTGACATAGGTCTGGGATTTCACAGCCATCCCTGAGCTCCTTAATGCCTGCGGTTTTGAAAGGGATTATTACAATGACAAATCAATACATACAGTTTCCTTACACTATTTGGGAACAGGCCAATATCAAAAGGCAATTTGCAGCAATGTCCGGATTCCCAAATGTAATCGGCGCAATTGACTGCACTCATATTGTGCTATTTCTATTTTATTTAATTGTGCTCATGCAATAAAATTATTTACCTGTTTCCACTGTCTCCACCATGTCTGTGTCTCCCTCCTTGTCAGACAGAATGCCGCACACACTGGTTTCTCCTATGATAGAAGCCAGCCGGTCTCCAGGGGGGACAGATCGGGCGTCCCAGGACCCCCACCAGTCCCAGACACACTCTGTCGGTGACTGGCAAGCCTTTTTTTTGCCCCCACCATTATGTCGGACCACTTCTTTTTTATTTCAGGAACCGTTCTGTTAGCTGAAACAAATGCATTCACCGATGCAGTCACATGTTGCCATTCCACACTTTTTTTTTGTTTGTTAGTAATGCCAATGCTATGGCTACCAAACAAAATAATTTTTCTTTCCTCCACCTCCGTCACAAGAACCTCTATTTCAGTATCTGAGAAATTTATTTTTTCCCCTTGTTCTCCATTGCTGTCATTTTTGAGCATAAAGTACCTTTTGCTGGCTCATATTAATATGCACGGACATTCATGAGGTGATTTTCATGGGCTATATATGGTTGAATGTGGGCGGGTAAAGGGCGGGATGTCAATTTTTCACGTGCGCAAATTATCAGGTAGACTGTGATTTATAAATGGAAAATTACGTGCAGGTGTGCATACGCACGGTTTTATTAGTCTCAATTTTAGTTTGCGTACGCCATTTTTGGCTTTCGGGCGCACTTACACTTTTAGTAAGGATCCCACGCACAGTTTTATAAATGAGGCCCCAGATCTGTCTAACCCCAGGGCAACTCAAGGATGTGCTGATCACTTTTCTGATATTATTGATTTTCTCAGAGAAGAAAGAAGCAAACTCACTGCACTTGCTGTCTGAGAGCATTTCACTGGGAATCTGGCTTGGGGGGTTTGTCAGTCTCTCTATAGTAGCAAAAAGAGTGTGTGTGTTGTTTAAATTACTGTTTATAATATTTGAGAAGCCCCACCTCTCTTAACAGCTCTGCAGACACTCATAAAAGTAAAGTTAGGAGGGGATGTTTCATTGAGGATTGTTGCACTGCAGCTGTCTTCTAGCCAGGTTTCATTCAGAAGCATAAAATCCAGGTTGTTTGTGGTTATTAAGTCGTTGACTAGAAGTGATTTATTTTTATGTTTAAAAGTGTTAACTTAACAGTCTTACTTTTTGTCCCCACAGCAATCTTAGTTTGACGTGTAATAGGCACCAGATTAGTTGGGTTTGCTGCACGGCTATTGAAGGCCTTAGACTTTCTATCTTGTAATAGAATAGCAATAGAGAAAGATACAGGCACACTGGGTTCCCGCTTGTTCTGTAAACATTTGAGAAAGTTACTGTTATCATAGCAGGGACCCAACACATATCACTGAGAGCTGGTATCAGTTGTTTTTGGTTCACCTCAAGCAGATGGAGGAGGGTGTGGGCCCTGGCGTTGTGGCAGAGGCCGAAGAGCTCTCATAGGAGGGGGAGGGCGAGCTGGGCCTGCAGGCTTTGGTGGTAGCAGTGCCTGCCGTTTTTTGGTTGATATCTGGGGGCTTGCAGCAAAAGAGTGGGATAGTTTGGTTCCAGCATACACCCGTTCTTCCATTTTCTGTGAGAAGCACAGAAGTGGCGATGCTGGAGAGAGGGAAAAAGTGTCTGGTGAAAGGGGCTGTTGCTCTGGTGTTATCGGAGGCTGTAATATGCTGTCCTGGCTTCCCTGGCTGTTTTCCAGGAAGTCGTCCTTGGGTGCTGAATCTTGGAGCAGTTCTAATATGTCTGTCTGTGGTGAGCTCTGTGGGCAGGGTTCAGCTGAGATTGAGTCCGTGAGCAGAGGTTGTTGTGGCGGAGTGGTGTTATCATTGTCCTTGTGTGATATGTCAACCGCATGTCCATTCTGCTGCTGAAGTGAAGTCCTGTGGTCATTCATACTGTGTCCAGGTGTGTGTGTGCCGTTCAGATTGAGTGGATTGGCACACACTGTAGAAGGATGATTGAGGGAGAAGTAGATATTGTCCTTTAGCACTCTTGAACCATGTTTGTTTGGGTGATGGCCATCCTGATGAAACAGTTGTCTCTGACTCCAGAAAAGATTGAAGTTGTCAATGAAGTTCACTCCTTTTATATTGCAGGTTTTTTGCAACCGTGAAAACCTGTTTGTTCCTCTTGCTGGGAGTGGTCCACTGATGAATGTTTGAACTTTCAGTCTTTTAAGCGTTTCAAAAAGTTCATTGAAATCCTTCTTAAGGAGTTCTGACTGCTCTTTATGAATATCATTCTTCCCCACATGAATGATGAGTCGATTTGCAGCCTTATGTTTCATCAGAATGTTCTGAAGTTCCCTGTTTACATCAGAAGTTGTTGCTTGTGGAAGGCAGCACGTAGTTGTGTCCCTGCTGCTAATGTTTCTGATTATGGAGTCCCCGACTATCAGAGTCCTGGGCTCGGCTGCGCTCTGAGCTGAGTGCCGCTGTCTGCTCGACCTTGAGCGCCAGTTAGCATCAGTGTTAGCTACTGGCCCATTCAGTCTGTGTTCGATCACATTCATCACGTTTGGGGATTCCTCATTTACATTCATTAGTACTTCAAATCTGTTCTCAAGATGTATAGGCGGTGGTAGGAGACCAGTGTTTGCAATCCTTGTCAGAGCTGTATCTGGGGTAGAGGATGCTACTGCGGTAATATGTGATGCTCGTGACAATCTGATGTCTCGAGTGCCTTTGGGTCTCGCTCCCTGTTTGTGCCATCGATTTGTAAGTCGATCGGCTTGTTTCTCTACCTGTCGAGGAGCACTAGTTTCATGGGACTCACCGGCTGTATGCTGAGGCTGTCCATGACGAAGCTCTGTTGTGTGTTCCGTCTGGTTTGGTGGTCCCGTAAGTAACTTTGTTTCAAGAACTGCAATCCTTTGTAAAAGTCTGTGGCAATTAGTGCAGCAAGTAGATTCCAGAAGAGGCATTTTCTCTCTTATCCTTATGAATGTAGGCAGTTGTGTTTTCTCTTCCCTGGAATGTAAGCTTTCAGTGGGAGGCTGGTCGAATAAAAGAATTCTGCTTTTTTGTAGTAATCCAATCATTTGAGCACTGTGCTGATTTGCTGAAGTTAAAATTAGGTGATAAAAGGAGACAAAATATAAAAATATAAAAGTGATTTTATATTTAAGCAAAGCGCGGAGCAGTAAGCAAGAGCGTCCGAACAGTAGCAGAGCAGGAAGCAAACTGAGGTCAATAAGAGGTCAGAGGTCAATAAAACAGGTGAACACATAACCTTACATTTACCTCAGGAAAGCAATTTAATGACCATATTAGGGATATTAACCGATGACCGTTTGACCGACGGTTGACCGCATCAACGTTAACCGATCAAAGTTGTCGGTAGTCGGTTTAAAAAAAAAAGTGATCTCTAAATTAGGCTATTATAGACAGTGGACTAAACGCTACTACAATTAGCCATCTCATTCCAAGATCTTTTTGTGTGAAGTGAACAAATCCCTCACACTCAATTTTTCATAACTCGCCTGTTTGTACTTAATAAACCAATAAAAACATTTGGCGCGAGGTCACAGCGTTTGCGATTCTCCTTATACACATATACACACTTTAATAGACGTATTCACTTTTAAACACAATTTAAACAACGTATTATTCAATGCATTACTTCTATATAGATTTATATATTAAGTTGCTCAAGCAAGTGGTAAAATATTTAACCATGTACTTATATTAAAATCGCAAACATTTTAAATTAAACTTAAAATTGACAAAAACAGCCGACTCTCGTGCCTTTTCTATTGCATTTCAATTTTAATACAATATTGCATGTCACAAAGAACTTGTTTTTCCACCTCCACGAATGAGACGAATGTTGTTCATTATGTCGCCTTGTTGAGGTAAATTGTAGTTTCCCTTGCTTTACCCCGGTCTTAAAGTAAAAAGATGACTGTGAAAAATAGTAGTATTTAATTAAATACATTTATGGTGAGATTACTACATTTTATTTAATTAAATGCATTTATGGTGAGATTATTATATTTTCATGTCAATCTGTGTTCATTTTGACCACGAACCATGCGCTGTCACTTTAATTCAGCACATCAACAATAGACTCGGAAACGATCTCTGCACTGCTGTATACACACCGCACCTGGAACCCATTGCCGGACTGCATCCGCGTGCAATGTGAAAGGGTACAGAAAAAAAGACGCACCGCATACACACTGCAAACGTCATTCGTCATGGTTGTAAAAAAAAACCCAATGGCTATCTGACATCTTTGCCAAGCGCAAACCAGTACAGAAGTAATCAATAAATTATCGGGGAGGGTCATGCCTTTTTTCACAATCAGTTTGGAGGGTCATAGAAAAATGTATTGCTGGCGAAGGGAGGGTCAAATAAGTCTATTTTGGCTATAGATCTCAAAACTCCTCCGGTAGCCCCTTAAATAAAAAACAAACAGTCCCTAAACTCGATGCAAACCTGTTTTAAACATAGACAGTATATAAACTGGACACAGCGACCCTATTGGATTCAACAGAGACAAGTGAAGTCAATTAGAAGCTCTCACTTCCTGATGGTCGAGCGTACTGCGCAGACTCAAACTGAGCTTGACGACGTAGATGTGACGTGAGCGACCCGTCTGTCTTCTAGTAGCTGTGCCAAGAGAAATCTGAATCATTCCCTTCCGAATCTTGCAGAGACGGAGAGTGTGAGTAGGAGCTCTCCATGAGCTTGGAGCAGGAGACACTTCTGCTAAGTATTCTGATTAATTACTTTGTCATTTTGCCTCCACATCCCCCCGATTGCCCACGAGCGTCTCCTCCTGTCCATACGGTAATCTCTCTACTGTGCGACAGAGAGTCGCGTGGTTATGACACAATTGTTAACCTATTTTTACAAAAATTGCTTCTACGGGGCCATAACTTAAGATACAAGGTAATGGAGCATTTTATACATTTTCATGTTTCTTTAGAAATAAATAATGGACAAATGGAGTCTTTAAACGCCTCAGATGTAAAGTTATTCACTGTCAAAGTGACGCCAAAATGAATGGGAGTCAATGGAATGCTAACAGCAGGTGATGGTCCGCTAATCAATGGCGGCGCCCGGGGAAGCTTCAAAATAATATGAAACCCTGCCCCCCTGGTTTTAAATAAATAAACTGTCCCGACACTTTATTTAAACATTGAAATGTGCAGTGGGGGTTTATATATTGAACGCAGTTTGTTTATATCTATGGATCCAACATGGCAGCAGACGCGAAGTTTGATGCAGCACAAACGGCAATAGTCGCTAGTAGTATTAACATATACTTTGTGTCACTTTTGGTTGATTTATGACCCCCTTTGATTGATTTATGCCCCGTGTCACTAGTGATTGACAGGGAATCCATGTGTCACTCAAACTGACTGGTCAGTGGGTGTCAAATGTTTTTACAGGGGGAACGTCTGTATGGGGGAAACTGTTGCTGATTGTATTCCTTTGATTGTTGGGGGTGAAATTCACCCAAGCAGGTATTACGTAATGTTGACACCCTGAGTGTCAAAATCGTTGTTGTTTGATCAATAGGGTAGCCTATATGTTAACTGAGTCAAAGTATTTGAGTCAAGACATTCAGGAATACCATTACCCCTACACCACACTGGCTATATTCATTAAAATAACATGTCTGGGGATGTTCTTTTAAGTCAAGTCAAGCCAAGTCATCTTCATTTATATAGCGCTTTTAACAATGTAGATTGTTTCAAAGCAGCTTTACAGAGATAAGCGTATAATTTAAGGTAACAGAGATTGTTTTGGCTTTATAGCGGTTCTTTAATAAAGTTATTTTCCAGCTAAAGTTATTTTTGATTGATTCGCTTCCGTCGCAACGATCATTTGTTATTAAATCAGGGGCCGCCAAGACGACACCATTCTCTCTACACAGACTTTAAACACGAACCTGTGAGAAACGCTGATGGCGTTCACATGCGCATTAAGAATGGGTTCTATAGTTATGTGCGTTTGAATATATGTGCACAGGTTTGGAATTCCCTACAAACCAAGCCTAAACAAAGTACTGGTCTTTCCTTATAAATTTTGATACAGAATTTTACTTTATTTTGTCACTTCGGGGTAGGTACACAAAACGAATTTTCCAAACAACGCCTCATCTGTAGAGTGGTAAATGTTCTTTTAAGAACAACTGTGTGTGTGTGTGTGTGTGTGTGTGTGTGTGTGTGTGTGTGTGTGTGTGTGTGTACCTCAGTAGGATCAGTAGTACTTGAACTTTAGGTTTTATGTTAATGCCTAAGACAAAGAACCAGACACGTTCATCAAGCCAAAGAGGCCTAATTACCCACACATCCTGTGCTATATTCTTCTCAACAAGAAAAGGTGTCGTTTTTTCTAGAACATCTGTATCTGTTTCCTGACGCCAATAGGATCAGTGTTAAAAAGACCAAGAATAAAACATTTATCTAACTCACAGTGAAGGTGTTTGCGAGTGGAACTGGCGGGGGAAGAGTGCATCCTAAACGGGTTTGCTAATGGTTTTAGGACAGTTGCTTAGGCTAGCCTAGATGTTTAAAGAATGACATTTCATCAAAAGCTTTCTGGTGATTCTCTGGGCTTCTTTTTAAAAAAAAACATCTTTTTAGTGTATATAAATTTGGTTGTTACTTTTGTTATTTTAGTATTTTTTAAAGAAAATGTTTTAGTTTTTAACCCAACCCATAGTGTGTGTGTGTGTGTGTGTGTGTGTGTGTGTGTGTGTGAAAAGTTGAAAAAAACTTTTATTAGTACTGTGGCCGAGCAGATTCCTCACATGAGTAAAACACAATTTTCACTTAGAAAACCTTTTTAAATGTATGCCTGTACCTTTTTTTCTTTTGACAAACGTACATTTCAAATTATACCTGTGTGTGTGTGTAACAACCACAAGGGATACATGTTTACGCCTAAGTTTCGGGTACAGTGCAAACATGTAATACTCAAGAAATCTAATCTTAGTGTAATCTTCGTGTGGTCAGAACACAAAACTTTGTTGAGTGATCCAGACAAAGCTTCATGCTAGAAAATATCATGGAAGTCACTAGCCCTTCAACATCCAGCACACAATTAAAGAGATGAGCTTAGTTTCTATCAAAGCGACACAATATATAGTTAGATGTGTGTGTGTGTGTGTGTGTGTGTGTGTGTGTGTGTGTGTGTGTGTGTGTGTGTGTGTGTGTGTGTGTGTGTGTGTGAATAGTTGTGTGTGTATAGTTGTGCTAAACTCTTTGTGTGTATTTTTACACACCAACATATTCTGTCAGGGGTGTGTCACACCACTCTGATGCAAAGTGTTCACACTCTTGAATAACTTTCAAACATAATATTTATACAGCAGTTACTGTAGGTGTGTCCAAAACACCTGTAAATTTCAAAAGACCAAATCAGTAAGAAAAGAGGGCACAGCATACATTGAAAAGTAACATTTATAATAAATACACAAAATCCATTCGTGAGCAATGAGCAAAGTTTGTTCATTTAGTCTTGTAAGTGTTGTTTTATCACTCCACTAGTGTCCATCTTATTCAGATAGCACTATTTTGTTTGTTGGACTCTCCTTTGAGAACTGTCAACATTCGGTGTTTATAGGAATAAATGCAAATTAAGAATTTGAGTGATAGTCTTTCAGCTTGAGAGTGTTTGACTAAGTTGATATTTTTTAGTGCAACTTTACAGTTATGATGTGGGATCACATGAAGCATCGGCACGAAAAGTAAGTTATTCTGTTTTACACTTAATCTGTTACAACTGAATCACATCTGACTATTGCACTGAGAGCTGCACATTCATTAACGTTTGAGGCTGGTAAACAAAGTGCCACACTCCGGTAAAACCTGCAGATAAAATAAAAAAATGACGTGTGAAGAAATCACCATGTAAAATTAAGACCCCAAATCACTAAGAAAATAAGTTAGGCCATACAAAAATTGTTTATGATGCATACAGAATATAGAAAACTCAAATGATGAGCAATTTGTAAGTTTGTTACACGTTTGTAAGTATGGTTTTGCAAATTACTTTTTATTACACCACTAGATTAGTCATCTTGTTGAGATGACACCGTTCACATTTCTTATATGAAATGACAATAACTGTTCCAATTCAACTCTGATGTGACTGAGCTTGTTTCACATATAATATAATATATAATTCGCCATTCGGCGTGGCTTTATCACCCCGCACTTTCACCAAATGCGTGGATGCAGCTCTGGCGCCTCTGCGCCTCCGGGGTATTCGCATCACGAACTACATCGACGATTGGTTGATTTTAGCTCAGTCGCATTAGATGGCGGTTCAACATCGAGATGACTAATCTAGTGGTGTAATAAAAAGTAATTTGCAAAACCATACTTACAAACGTGTAACAAACTTACAAATTGCTCATCATTTGAGTTTTCTATATTCTGTATGCATCATAAACAATTTTTGTATGGCCTAACTTATTTTCTTAGTGATTTGGGGTCTTAATTTTACATGGTGATTTCTTCACACGTCATTTTTTTATTTTATCTGCAGGTTTTACCGGAGTGTGGCACTTTGTTTACCAGCCTCAAACGTTAATGAATGTGCAGCTCTCAGTGCAATAGTCAGATGTGATTCAGTTGTAACAGATTAAGTGTAAAACAGAATAACTTACTTTTCGTGCCGATGCTTCATGTGATCCCACATCATAACTGTAAAGTTGCACTAAAAAATATCAACTTAGTCAAACACTCTCAAGCTGAAAGACTATCACTCAAATTCTTAATTTGCATTTATTCCTATAAACACCGAATGTTGACAGTTCTCAAAGAAGAGTCCAACAAACAAAATAGTGCTATCTGAATAAGATGGACACTAGTGGAGTGATAAAACAACACTTACAAGACTAAATGAACAAACTTTGCTCATTGCTCACAAATGGATTTTGTGTATTTATTATAAATGTTACTTTTCAATGTATGCTGTGCCCTCTTTTCTTACTGATTTGGTCTTTTGAAATTTACAGGTGTTTTGGACACACCTACAGTAACTGCTGTATAAATATTATGTTTGAAAGTTATTCAAGAGTGTGAACACTTTGCATCAGAGTGGTGTGACACACCCCTGACAGAATATGTTGGTGTGTAAAAATACACACAAAGAGTTTAGCACAACTATACACACACAACTATTCACACACACACACACACACACACACACACACACACACACACACACACACACACACACACACACACATCTAACTATATATTGTGTCGCTTTGATAGAAACTAAGCTCATCTCTTTAATTGTGTGCTGGATGTTGAAGGGCTAGTGACTTCCATGATATTTTCTAGCATGAAGCTTTGTCTGGATCACTCAACACAAAGTTTTGTGTTCTGACCACACGAAGATTACACTAAGATTAGATTTCTAGAGTATTGCATGTTTGCACTGTACCCGAAACTTAGGCGTAAACATGTATCCCTTGTGGTTGTTACACACACACACAGGTACACTGTAAAAAATGATCGTAATTTTAACGGTAAAAGACTGTAAAAATGCTACAGTGAAAAACTGTTAATTGGTTAACAGAAAGTTTCCGTACTATATACGGTAAATAACTGTGATAGATCTAACGGTACATTTAATGTAATTTTACTGTAACATACCGTTAAATTTACAGTTTTTGAAAGTGAAAAAACAACTCATTGTATAATTTACAGTGAAAAACCGTAAATTGACATTCCCACAATTCCCTGTGACACTTCACATTTGATGTATTTTTGTTGAAATAACTATGTTTGTTTCTTCATAGTTTTCTTCGTTTTTTCTAATCAGTTATGTACATTAGGGGTTTATGTTACATTTAATGTTGTTAAATTAATGTTTATTGCATTTTTAAAATTTCATGTGTTACCATGATGGTGTTTAATGTTTGTGTGAATGACACTGTGCAGCTTCTATATATATTAGTATTAACTTTCTTGTGGAAGAACTGCTTGTGTTGAGCTTTGATTGATCATGTGACTCTCATCACTGCTGTGATTGGTGGTTATCAGTGTACAAAACAGATATTAATACTTCAATAGGACGGTAAATTAACTTTATATCATATTACTGAAATTTACTGTTATATTTACTGGATTATACTGTAAAATTGACATGTTGTTCAGAATAGCACATACATTTTACAGTTTAAACCAGTAAATATAACAGAACTCCAGTGTGTTATATGCTGGTTTAAACTGTAAAATGTACATGTTATTCGGTAAAAGCAATTACTGTTTTGTTGTATATTTTACGGAATTGTTCTGGTAACCCCAGCTGCCAGTTTTTTTCCGTAAAAACTACGGGATTTTTTTTACAGTGTATAATTTGAAATGTAGGTTTGTCAAAAGAAAAGAAGGTACAGGCATACATTTAAAAAAGTTTTCTAAGTGAAAATTGTGTTTTACTCATGTGAGGAATCTGCTCGGCCACAGTACTAATAAAAGATGCTGGTCATCAGTCTGTTTTAAAGAATAAAATAAAGTAAAAGTTTTATTTAAAGAAAATGGACAACTTGCAACTTTTCACACACACACACACACACACACACACTAGGGGTTGGGTTAAAAACTAAAACATTTTCTTTAAAAAATACTAAAATAACAAAAGTAACAACCAAATTTATATACACTAAAAAGATGTTTTTGTGTGCGAGCCCAGAGAATCACCAGAAAGCTTTTGATGAAATGTCATTCTTTAAACATCTAGGCTAGCCTAAGCAACTGTCCTAAAACCATTAGCAAACCCGTTTAGGATGCACTCTTCCCCCGCCAGTTCCACTCGCAAACACCTTCACTGTGAGTTAGATAAATGTTTTGATTCTTTGTCTTTTTAACACTGATCCTATTGGCGTCGGGAAACAGATACAGATGTTCCAGAAAAAACGACACCTTTTCTTGTTGAGAAGAATATAGCACAGGATGTGTGGGTAATTAGGCCTCTTTGGCTTGATGAACGTACAGCCTATCTTTCTTTAATAAATATAATAAAACTAAAGACTTGTGGGAGATGTGAAGGATGCAATACTACTCTATAGGTATTTAAGATTAACATGAGATTGACTGAAAATGAGTGTTTCAATCCCCCCCCCCCCCACCCCCACCCCCCTCCTTTAAATTTACAACACAAACTTAACTATTTTTCTCCAAGCTACAGAGTTGAAAAGGTTCAGAATGAGCCAGTTCTTATTCTCAAACGTTCATCATCAAATTCATCTCCATGTTATTTGAATTTTTTTTATCAAATATCATTCAGAATAGTTTGACTTTGTGTGAAATGTCAGTCTCTGCTGCCCTCTTCTGGTCAGTCAAATCATCAAACAAACTTTAAAAAAATATATACATATTCCAAAACTTTTTTTTTATTTTTATTTTTATTTTTTTTATTGCAGATTAACAAAACAGTAACATATACAAGGTAAGAAATCATTGACATAAATACAGAAGCGAGGGAGGAACAGAAACAGAATAACAACAACGAAAGAAAAAGAGAGAAAAAAAAAAAAAAAAAAGAAAAAAAGACAGCTCAATCTCATTGTTGATATTTATAATCAATAATAATATATCAATATTAGTGGTGTTATTATTATCGATGATAATAATAATCATAACAATAGTAATAGTGTTAGTTTTAGTGATTTATAAAAAAAATATATATATATATATATATATATTAAAAATAAATAAATAGTAAATAGTAATGATAGTATTAGTGACAGTAATAATAATAACAATAACAATACATTAAGATCAGTCCATAAGTTATTGTATATTTGCTCTAAACTCTAGGTCAGGGGCTGATCCACAACTGCCAGTGAGCACAACCAGCATGTCCCCCCGACATAGACACCTCTCCTTGATCCGACAATCCAATCCCCTCCCCCCCCCCACCGCCACCAGTGACACCCGGCCACAGCAATTAATCCTCTATGCTCCATTGAGTCTTCCTCCAATAAGTATGCTGGGGCACCATATCAGGCACCACCATACCAAGCTCCCTTAGTCTGGTTGTGACCTGACATAACCAAATGTTATTAGTGGTTGGCCCTCTTGTCCCAATTGTTTTTTTTTTTGTTTTGTTTTTTTTTTTTTTCTCCTCCATGGCTAGGACCATGGTGTGCACTGGTTAGCTACCCAGCCAGAGACACCATATCCAACCCAGGTATCAATCCAAATTATTTTACATGAGGGAGGGATTTGGCCGGAGGCAGTGAAAGGGGAAGGGTCAATTAGACCACTGAGACTACAATGACCATGACAACAGGGCATGCCAATCGGACCCACCAACAGCACCTAGAACAGACGCCCAACCCAGACGGTTTATATTATTAAAATATCTATATATATATAAAATAATTTTATATTTATACTTAACATTTTGTTATTTATATAATAAAGAGAGGACTGACTAATAATTATATTATAATATTACCAAAATCACTATTCCTAATACCACCATCACAAATGGAAATAATTAGTAATAGCAATAATATGCAGATTTAAATAAAAGAAAAGTATAGCTTATTGAACATCATATATATCTACACACATATATTGGGGGAGTGCGTGGATCCGGTTACAGGTTGCTGAATTATATGAAGATGAGTTAGGAATGGCTTCCAGATATCAAGAAATGTAGATAGAATATTCTTGTTAGTGTATGTTATTTTTTCTAATGTGATGTATTCTATAAGAAGATTAGTCCAGTGATTGATATTTATACAGTTTTTGGACTTCCAGTTTTGCAAAATTACTTTCTTGGCGATAGTTAGAGAAATGAGGAGTGGATTTTTGTATTTAATTGGGAGATGATCAACTTCCATATAGTTATTGAGTAAACAAAGTGACGGAGATGGAGGGATTCCACAACCCATGATAACAGAGAGTTTTGTGGTCACTGATGTCCAAAATGAGTAAACTGATTGACAGGTCCATAGGGCATGAAGATAGTCATCTGTGCTCCCCATTGTGCACTGTGAACAAATGTCTGTGTCCCTCAAGCCCATTATAAACATCTTTTTTTCAGTGATGTGGATCCTGTGTATAATCTTAAACTGTATGAGCTGGAGGTTAGTATTGTTAGTCATTGAAAAAATATTGTTACAGACTTCCTTCCAGAGGTCGGTGTTGGGGGATAATAAGGCTAAATCATTTTCCCATTTGTTCATGGGTATTATAATTGTTGTATCATTATTTAATATAAGTTTATGTAGTTTGGATATTAGTTTGTTGGTGTTAGTAATTTTCATTATATCTTCCATTAACTTAGAGGGATTAAGTGGGTTATTAATTATGTTGATCTTGGATTTAACTATGGATTTAATTTGTTGGTATTGTAGAAACTGTTCTCCCCCAAGACCGTATCTCTGGATTAGCGTTTGGAATGATACAAATTTATTATTTTCAAATAAGTGATGGAGATGCGTAATTCCTTTTTGTTTCCAGGATGGAAAATGTATAGGTTTATTGCATAGTTGAAAGTCAGGGTTGAACCAGATGGGGGTGTGTCTACATGATGTTAGTGATGAGTTATTAATTTTATTTACTTTCCACCAGGCTGTCAGAGTTGATGCAATTGTAACATTATTAAAGTAGTGCATTTTTTTAATTGATTTTGGTAGGAAGGCGAGATCTGAAACTGAAGTATTTTTACATTGATTTTGTTCCAATTCCATCCATGAATAATTGTGATTTTTATTATGGATCCATTTATACAAATATTGTAGCTGGTTTGCTAAAAAGTAATATTGAAAATTTGGAGCTTCCAGGCCACCTTGTGATTTTGTCTTCTGTAATTTTTCTAGTGATATTTTGGATGTTTTGTTTTTCCAATAGAACTGAGAGATTAATGAATCAAGTGATTTGAACCATTTATCGCTGGGAGTTGTTGGAAGCATTGAGAACAGATAGTTGACTTGTGGTAAAGTTTTCATTTTAACTGTAGCAATGCGCCCGACAAGTGATAGTGGTAGGTTAGTCCAGCGTTTTAAATCATCTCCTATTTTTTTTAACAGTGGAGTATAGTTAAGATTGAACAACTCTGACAGTCTGGATGAAATGTTGACACCCAAGTATGTAATGTTGCCGGTGCGGAGTGGGAGAGAAGAATCATGAGCTGTGGAATCCCAGGCATCCTCTGAAAGTGGTAGTATTGTTGATTTATTCCAGTTTATTGTATAATCAGAAATTTTTGAAAAATTATTAATAATTTTAAAGGTTTCTTTCAGTGATTTCGAAGGGTTTTGCAAACATAACAATAAATCATCCGCATAAAGACAGATTTTATGTTGTGTATTGATGTTTTGTATTCCTCTGATATTATTGTTTTGTCGTATTGCTGCTGCAAGTGGTTCTATAAATATGGCAAATAAAGAGGGAGAAAGTGGGCATCCTTGTCTGGTCCCTCTGTGAAGTGTGAAATTTTGTGATGTGATCCCGTTTGTTGTTATTGTGGCCCTAGGTGAAGAATATAATATTTTTATCCAATGGATGAATGACTCTCCAAAGCCAAATCTGTGTAGAGTGTAAAAAAGAAATGTCCAGTTTACTTTATCAAACGCTTTTTCAGCATCAAGTGATACAATTATAGTTTTTGTTTGTTTTTGTTGGGCAATATTAATTAAGTTGAATAATCTGCGTACATTATCTGAGGCATTCCTTTGTTTAATAAAACCTGTTTGATCATGGTGAATTAACATCGGGATAACTGTTTCTATTCTAGTAGCTAATACTTTGGTGATGATTTTTAAATCTGTGTTTATTAATGAGAGAGGTCGGTAACTAGAAGGGTGCATTGGATCTTTGTTTGGTTTTAACAGAAGTGTCATAGCTGCCGTGTTCATGTGTGTTGGTATTGTTGATGTGGTTTTAATTTCTTTGATAACTTTGACGAATAACGGAGATAGAATTGGCCAGAAGTGTCTATAAAATTCAGCTGGTAGTCCATCAGGTCCGGGTGATTTGTTATTTGGCATTTTGTCTAATGCTTTATGGAGCTCATCATTAGTGAACGGTGCTTCTAATGCATTTGCCTGCTCTTTTGACATTGTTGGTAGTTTTAATTTTTTCAGAAAATGTTCTATTTCTTTTTCATCTGGATTGTGATCTGATGAATATAAGTTTTGGTAAAAAGTTCGGAATACATTATTAATTTCTTGTGGGTTCTGGGTTATTCTGTCTGATTCATTGTATATGGATGGAATAATTGCTTTTTCTTGTTTACGCTTTAGTTGATTTGCTAAATATTTGCCCATTTTGTTAGAATATTGATATTGTTTATATTTGAGTCGTTGGATAATAAACTGTGTTTTTTGGTTAATGATGCTATCGAGTTCAGCTTTAAGACAGTTTAGTTCGCATTGTATTTCCTCACTAGGATCGGTAGTATAGGTATCTGTGAGAAGTTTAATTCTCTGTTCTAAGTTATTTTCCAGCTCTTGTTGTTTTTGTTTAAATGTTTTTTTTTCCTGTATGTTGAATATGATATTATTTTTCCTGTAATTACTGCTTTGCCTGTTTCCCATAATAATGATGGAGAAATCCCTGGAGAGTCATTCATTTCCAGAAAGAAAGCCCATTCTTTCCTAATGAAACAGTCAAAGTCGGAGTCGTGGAGTAATGAGGTATTGAAACGCCATCTGCTGGGGGGTTTGATAGAAAATTTAGTGTTTAATGTGATAGAGATGGGAGCGTGATCGCTGATTATGATTGGATGAATTAAAGTTTCTGTTATATGTTGGGTTAATGAATTACTGATGAGAAAAAGATCAATTCGGGAAAATGATTGGTGAACAGAAGAAGAATAGGTATATTCTCTGAGTGAAGGGTTATTCATTCTCCAACTATCGCCAAGTCCAAAAGTAGTCATATATTGTTTTATTGTTTCAGTAGACTGCCCAGTTCTTGTGGAATTGGTTGAATTTGATCGGTCCATTTGTGGGTTGATAACAGTATTGAAGTCTCCAGCAATAATAATATTATTTGTGTCAGGTATTAGTGAGAAGAAATTATGAAAGAAGGATGGGTCATCAGTATTTGGTCCATAAATGTTAGCTAGTGTGTATGTTGTATTATTAATGGATATATTGATAATAATAAATCTCCCTTCTGGGTCAATAACAGATGTGTTAAGAGTAAGTGGGATGTTTTTATTTATTAATATTGAAACTCCTCGTTGTTTACTATTGTATGTCGATGAGAATATGTTGTTAAATTTACTAAATTTTAGATTTTCAAGTTCCGATTTTGTTAGGTGTGTTTCTTGTATGAAAGATATATCTGCCCCCAATTTCGTCAGATGATTAATTATTTTAGTCCTTTTTGCCTGGGTCCGGAAGCCACGCACATTCCACGATACCATTTTAAGTGTTTGCATGATTGTTGATTAAATGTCTAAAAAGAGATAATGATGATAGTAGCCTAATAATAACAAAGAAAAAAAAGACTATAGAGAGACTATAGACTATACATATAAATGTGTACAGAATACATATAAACAAGTACAGTGTGACATAGTGAAACATACTAAACAAAAGTATTAGGATCGGTGGATTATCCACGTACGTATCCGTTTAAAGAACAGAAAGAGGGTGGATCATCGTGTCAGTATATAATAGGATATGACAGGCACAGATTTTTCGATGTTGTAATTAGAAGAGCCAGTGAGTAATTTTGGAGTCACGGTAGAGCTGTCCATCAATGAAAAGTTTGTCCACAATTATATTTGCACGTTGATTGTTTTTTCTGTGTTTTTTCATGATGGGGTAGAGGATTCTGCGCCGATCGTTTATTTCGCGTGGAAATTGGTCATTTATTCCGTAGCTAGTTCCTTTCAATTCTTTGCCTTTACTTTTGATGAGTTCTTTGTGCTTGTAATGTTCCAATTTAGCGATGATCGGTCGAGGTGATTTATTTGACCGTGTTCCGAGACGATGGACTCTGTGAAAGGTTATTTGATTTATAGTGTCCGGTTGGAGTTTGAGTTGATTTTTCATAAAGTCTCTGATCATTGCTTCGGGATCGTCGGAAGGATTTTCAGTGATGCCAGAAAATATCAGGTTATCGCGCATGCTTCTTGTTTGAATGTCTAGAATATTCCAAAACTGATAGGAACTGATAAACAATCACCAATTCCTTTCTATTTGTCTATCTTTTCCCCATCATTTTCATAATTTGCTTCCATGATGGTTGCTTCCAGTAATACATACAATAGAAAATAAGTTTGAAAACGCCTCGGTTACGCTAGCTTCTCGTTCCCTCTTCAGGGAACCAAGGTTACAGTCGTAACGGAGGCGTTCCCTTTCAAGGGAACTCGCGCTACGTTGACTGATGCTGTGGAAACATTTATACCCATGCCAAATTTTTTGAGCGGCTCTGTGGACGTAAGCATCTAATGCCCGAACAGGACACAGCAGATTATTTCTTTCCTGTTCTGGATCCTGGAATGGAGGAGGATAGAAGAACAAGAACTGATAAGAATGTAAATGTGTACCTTGAAATGCAATGTAAGTCGCTTTGGATAAAAGCATCTGTCAAATGCATAAATGTAAATGTAAATAGAAGGCCTGCTGTACAATAGATCTGGCCACATTAGTAGGGATCTTGGGAACGTAACCTGTCCTAGGATGAAGAAACGCCTTCACCATGCCAGGTGCAAATTCCAAGCATGAAGGGGCAACCGACAGATCTTGCAAATCTCCTATCCTTCTAAGAGAAGTGATAGCTAAGAGGAACAAACTCTTGAGAGTCAGAAAGTTGACTAGAAGCTCCTCAATAGGCTCGAAGGGAGCCAGCGAGAACCAAAGCCAAACCCCAAGCCAGCACCCGGGTGTTTAACGCAGGCCTCAATGTGCCACGGAGGGAACGTGCTACCAATGGTCTTCTCCCTGAGGATATTCCACCAAAAGTAATGTTGTAAGAAGCTATGGCCGCCACATAAACCTTTAAGGTGGATGCTGATAACCCTGCAGTGAATCGCTCTTGCAGGAACTCCAGCACTGGACCAACAGGGCAGTTAACTGGGAGCTCTCTCCACTTCTAAACATACAGTTTCCTCGTGGAAGGAGCTCTGGAGTGAAGAATGGTCTCAAACAACCTCAGTGGAAAGACCAGAATCTATGAGTTGGGCCCATCAGAAGCCAAATCCACAGCTTCCACAGTTCTGGGTGCCTGGGACAGAAGGTCCTTTCTGATTGAAATCTCCCACGGAGAGACGTCGAGGAGAGACACAAGATCCGAAAACCACACTCTGCCCTGCCACCGCGGGGTAATTAAGGTGAGACTGTGAGACGGGAGCAGAGCGATTGAGGGAAATGAATACAGACATAGCCTCGGCCACATCTGAACCATAGCATCCAGTCCAGGAGCTTGATGCATGAGGTAGAACCAGAGTGGACAGTGAGATGTCTCCCAAGATGCAAACAGATCCACTTTTGCATGACCAAGTGACCTTCTAGAATCGCTCCCCAATCCATTAAGGAAGCATCCGTCGTTAGCATCTTGCACGACAAGGAACTCCCAGCACGGGTCCAGGGTTTCTTCCACATAACCAAGGCACATAAGCAGCGCCGCGTGACCTTGATCATGCGAAATGGGTTGCCCTTCGAGGAGAACCCCCTGGTCCTGAGCCAAAACTGTAGGAGTTTCATGTACAACAGGCCATATGAAATCACGTTAGACGCTGCTGCCATCAAACCCAACAGTCTCTGAAACTGCTTTACAGTGAGTGACTGGCCTAGCTTAATTCGCTTTACGGCAGACAGTATCGATTCCATGCGCGCAGGGGAAAGATGTGCTTGCATTGTAACCGAAAAAGTGATCCTCTGTGGTGGGGAAAATACACTCTTCTTGGTGTTAAACCTTAACCCCAACATTTTCATGTGAGCAAGGACGACATCTTGATGCCGAACCTCTAACTGATGCGACTGAGCTAAATCATCCACTCGTTGATATCGTTCAGGATGCGGATGCCTTGAAGATGTAATGGAGCCAGTGCTGCATCCACACATTTGGTGACAGACCGAATGGAAGAACCCAATATTGGTACCTCAGGAACTTCCTGTGTTGTGAAAGGATGGATACATGGTAATATGCGTCCTTGAGATCTATCGTAAGAAACCAGTTCTTGGAACTGATCTGTGACACGATCTGTCTCAAAGTTAACATTTTGAATTTGAGACGCAATCTAAAATGAGACGCAACCACCATCTTTCTTTGGAATGGTAAAATACCGGCTATAGAAACCGGCTTCTCTGTCGGGAAGAGTTACACATTTTATGGTCCCCTTCCCCATAAAAGTTTTTACCTCCTCTTCCATAACCAGAGCCCACCACTGTGGGTAGGACCCCCATAAATGTGGGCGGGCGAGGCCAGAGCTGAATAGTGTAACCCATTTCGACTGTGCACAGGACCCAACAAGATATATTTGCCAGCAGCTTCCACAATGCCAGAAAACCTACTAAGGGAACCAGCCTTTTCATCCAGTTTTTCGAGCAACTGAAGTGGCGCAGGGAACAACCGAATTGGGACCCTCCTCAGAGGGACGAGCATCCTAGCGCCGCTACGTTTCCGGCCAAACACTGAAACATGGGCTCACCGGGTTGGCAGACCGGCCCCCTGAGGGCACCAAGTTGAAATGGGCAACATATAATGAGGTGTTGACCGTGAAGCATAGAGCTTTCCCAAAGCGTCAATCAACGCTGCATGAGTTCCCTTAAAAGGGAACACGTTCAACTCTAAAATTCGCAGAACAGCCTACAGACCTGTGGACTTCATGGTGGATCAGGTGTAAATCAAGTGAACAACAGAGCCAATGTAGAAAAAATTATTCAGTTGCATTCTTTTTTTTTTTTATCTCATTGGCCACTGGACATACACAACCTGCACAGGCTAATGCCATTTTTGCTCATGGACACTCTTATTATTGCTACAGTTAATTTTTTTGAGCTAATAGATGAGTTTCAATGAAATGCCGTCATTGGCTCATAACACCACAGAGATCGGAATAGCATATAGGCTACAAACTACTTCACATAAATTTGCACATCTTGGCACAAGTCGAAGTTTAGTTTAGTCGCACTGTCGGAGTCATATATGTTCTGCTGTGTTCTAGAAAAGGTATCAACATATTGTCTCCGCTGTTGTTAAAATAGCCATCTGCAGCTCTTTTTTAATTATAGAGCTTTACACGTTTAGCGGAAATGGCTTGGATGAAGAATGTTTGGTGCTGGACAAAAATATGAAGAGGAAGATTATTATCATAAATGCTCATGAGCGCTTGTGGTGTGTAGAGTAATACAACTCCAGTGTTTTGATGCCCTGCGCACTTTAAACTGCAGAAACGGTAAAATTATGGTGCGCATGAAATCGGAACTGTGGTGATGCACACTGAAACATTAGAAATTACTTTTTGAATGATTTGGCTACAATGAAATGTTTAATGTCTTTAGTCTTTATTGTGTGACGGACATTAGTCATGTGACCAGATCACCAGATTTATAAACCATAATGAAATGCAAAGCAATTCTAACAGAGATAGCCATACATTTTGAGATAGAAATAGGCAAATACTATTCCTAACATACACCCAGCTACAGAGTATTTATGTAGAACATTAATTGAACATGTGCAAGAGCAGTTGTAAAGACTACAAAAATGATAAGATAAGTTGTATGCATTAATATGCATATGCCTTAAAGGAGCATTTAAAAGTGTGAAAGGAAGCATCAGATCTCTGTATGTCACTTAGTGATGGCGGCTTGGGATGATCCGTTAGGATTGATCTTCTTCAGCTTCTCCATGATAGACTTATACTGCGCATTCCTTTCACTCTCTGAGAGTGAAGACGGATTGATCTCCAGGAATTTATAAGCGTCCTTAGACTGAACGCTGAAGATGCCCTGTGCTCTGTTACACTCTGCACCAAACTGCTTCCAGTACTGAAAGATTAAAGACACAAAATTAATCACAACACATTTTTTACATCACAAAAAAATGCCATTACTTGATCTGCACGCCATGCACGTTTAAATAATTTATAATAAACACTTCAACATTCCATAAAAAAAAAAAAATAAATCATTGATTTCATGGTGACTTTAAAGTTTATCCAAAAAAAATTATTCTGTCATTAATTACTCACCCTCTTTTCCTTCCAAACCCGTAAGACTT
The DNA here is from genome assembly GCF_963993115.1 of Abramis brama. Taxonomy (NCBI): domain Eukaryota; kingdom Metazoa; phylum Chordata; class Actinopteri; order Cypriniformes; family Leuciscidae; genus Abramis; species Abramis brama. The sequence goes on from NC_139986.1 coordinate 29,685,821, forward strand.
TCGTTCATCTTTGGAACACAAATGAAGATCTTTTGATGAAATCTGAGAGCTTTCGGTCCCTCCATTTACAGCTACGCAACATTATAATTGTGTGCTTGGGACACGGCTTTTAATGGTGAGACTGGTTTGTTTTTGTAATCAGGCTTTCAGAAATTAAATAAAAATTTGGATTTAGATTCATTGGCCAATATATCAGTTTTCGGCTTTCTAATATAAATAATTATCGGTTATCGGTATCAGTATCGGCCAAAATGTTCATATCGGTGCATCCCTAAAAAAGATCTTCATTTTCGTTCCAAAGATGAATGAATGTCGTACGGGTTTGGAATGACACGAGGGCAATTAATTAAAGGCCGATGAACAAAGTTTTAAGTTTAAGAAATGTTTCACTATATGGGGAAGGGGTGAATGAAAATGTGGTCACTGTCACACATACTGTTTGTACATTAGCTTAGAAATAATAATAATAATAATAATAACGTTTTAGCAATACATGCTTTGTCAGCTTTGTGGTTTCATTGACAGTAGTAAGATATAAATAAATACATATACAGGAAATAACTTTCAATGATTAGACACTTGTGTCTATGTTTGTTAAGTTTACAATGTTCTCCTGCTTTGGATTCTGGAAAATATAGTGTCAGTTGTACACTATTAATCAGAGTACATTATGGATAGATATAAAAACTACATAGGAAATTAAATTGAGAACTCAGAAAATATTAATGAAACGCATAATCAACTTTCACCAGAAACATTTAATCAACGTGTAACTAACCGTTCCTGCTTTTTTAATGGAGCCAATAAACTCATCCTTCATGTCACACAGTTCAATGAGATCCTCCCCAACAAAGGTCTTGTCTTTCAGCGTGTCCAGCATAACACCCACTTTCTCCCAGAACTTTTTAAGATCAACCAGAATTTGTCGGATTTGATCAAGGCACCGCTGGACTTCCTTCAGGTGGACAGGACTGGGAATCACACCTGGACAAACGACACACAACAGATTCTGATTTACGAGAGATCATTGGGAGCCTTTACACACAGAGTGGTGAAGATGTAAACATGATATGCACACAGATGCATTTTCTGTATGCTTATAATAATAATTTAAAAGCACAGAGACACTTACCCAGCTTTATTTTGGAGTTGGCCAGCTTCAGCTGAAGATCAGTCTGCTGGACTTTAATGTTCCACTCTGTGTTTCGAAGACCGTTCTTTTCAGAGTCGATATGGGCCAGTTCGGCTTGTTTAGCTGCAATACCAGGCATGTTCGAGCAATCCTGATGGACTGCAAAAAATGGTATAAAGGCCCTGAGAAACCAGGCACATTGTTTGTTTTGTTCGTATTTTCTGATGGTATTCTGCAGTTCTTGGGTTTTTTCTCGATATCTTCTGTCAATTTCCTCCATATTTCTGCAAGCATTTCTCAGCTCTGTTTCAAGATTGGCCAGAGCGTCCTCCAGACCCTTCATCTCATCAGTCTGTTTCATTATTTTTTCTTCGGTCTCTTTCTGTTCTTGAAACACATCACTGGTGCATGATTTCACACTTCGGGTTTGTTGATCATACCTGAAAAATATGGTGCATGTACAGTAATGTGGTCTGAACACAATCACTGAACAATTTTGTTAAAGAGGACCGATCATACTCTTTTACAAAGTCTTGATTTTGTGTTTGGGGTCTACTGATAAGGAAAATGATTGTTTGTTGTGAAATGCTAAACTTCAATGTTTTCACCTCATCACAATCTCTTCCACGGCCTTGATGATGTCATCGATCCACGCTCTGGCTTTCTCCAGGTATTTCTTAGCCAGGTTGGGTTTGTTCTTCTCAACAGCACTGATCAGCATCGGGAACAGGGAAGTGACCAGGTTGGAACTCGTGCCGACACACTACGAGAAAACAACATTTAACCAAAAGGATAAGTTTAAAAGAACCATAAAAAACAACGGCCCAGTGCACCGATATTTATGGAAGCTTGCTTCCACCTCAGAACAAAAATGTAGGTACTTGCAACTTTTTAAATGCACAATTCAAAAAAATAAAAATAATCATCTTACAATTGTGAGTTTATATCTCACAGGTCTGGTTTTTTTTTGGTTTTTTTTGCTACAATTTTAATACCTGACCACATACATATGCAGAATTTTGAGAGGGAAACATTGGACTCTTGAGCAAAAGGTGCAATTACCTTTTTTAAATTTCAATTTCATGCCGTAAATAAGGTTCCATAAGTGTCAGTCAATTAGGAAAGATAAAACACTAGTTCACAATTTCTGAAGCATTTAAACTGGTGGGTTTTTTTCACATAACACTTGCATGTCAAAATTAACAGCACAGGTTTTAAACGACTTGAGGGCGAGTAAATAATGACAGAATTTACATTTTACAATAAGTAAAGCAGAACATGATGTTTTAGTCTCACCTTCAGCAGAAGAGCCTCAGAGGATCCGAACAGCATTTGTGTGTCAATAGCTTGTTCTCGGATCAGACGCTCCAGCTTCGGGAAGCCTCCCAGACACAGGAATGACAGATTATAGAGGAGAGCCGTTCGCTCCGCAGACGGGAGAAGCTGCTGGATGAATTCTGGATGGCATATGGAGTCACGGATGGCAACCTGAGATCCTGATGAGATACAAACCAAACATTAGTGATGGTCAATCATGGGTGAAATGGGTCATAACATTTATTTATATACATTATATACTTGGTTCCTCTCAGAGTTTCTTGCTCAAATAACATTAAAGGGGCGTGTGAACTCGCAAGTACAATGTCAGCTTTATCATGTGGCGAGCCAGAACTGTAAAGTAAAAGAAGCTAGACTATAGTGGCAGAGTTTGAGGAGTAAACGTGTCCCTTGATGAAACTGGTTGGTGGAAAAACAATTCATCTGTGTATATAGTTTTGAAACACTTTTTGAACAAACTTTTATTTTGAAGTTCAAAGTTTGAGTTCCAGAGGAAGTTATCCAATAATCTTCATAATTGTTAAGTATGTGCTTCTCCTCCAGTGTGCTGACCGCTGTGCCTTAATGAAACTGTTCGTTTATATGTATTTGTTTACTGATTGTTGCATGCAATCCTAAAATGCAGCATTTTACAAAAAGGTATTTGCTGCGAGAAACGTATTTTGGGTTCGGGTCGTGTTTGGTCTTAAAATGCAACAGTACCGGTCGGGTTGGGTTCAACAATCTTGGGTACGGGCTTCACGAAAAAAGAACCACGATTGGTTTTATTAATCAACATTTACTTTCCTTATACAGTCTGATGCAAAGAATTTGGGCAAATCTGCTGTAAATCATTTAGTTGGAGTTCGCATAACTTTAAGTGCAAAGCACTTTCAGTAATATTTTGAGAATTTAGTAGAGTGAACTTGTTTTACTTAGTAAATATGACTTTTTTCACACAGTATGCATGCAGTCTGTTGCATTTAGACTATAAGAAGAACCCTTGCTGTATCTAAGATCAGTTTTGAGGTCTTGAGTTGCATTGATACGACATCATGTTCTGTGTGAAATCATGGAACTCAAATCACACACATTACAGCTTCTTCCAGACACTTGCTATCTTGCAGGATCATTATGAAATGTGCAACACAGAACTGTTATTTCAGGATAAATGAATGAGTTGAAAATGGAAAGTGTCTCACCTTCGTAATTGGTCATGTTGTTTTAAATTGAGCGTAGACTGGTAAAGGGTCCAAGGTCTCTACAAATATGACAGAAGATGTGATGCAAGTAAAATACACAATTAAGTATAATTTTAAGTATATTTCTGAGAAGTATATAAAAAGTGGACTAAAAGTACACTCTTACTTTTAGTTTAAAAGAAGTATATAATTACCACACTTGAATAAACTTCTTTTTGTTAAGTGTAACCATGGTATTTCTAGTAAAACTGTGAATATACAACTAATAATCAATCTGCCCCCCAATAAGACATGATTACCACACTTTTCCTATAATAAAACCATGGTTAATTTTTTTAATGCTAGCTGGTGAAGTCTACTTTGGATATTCACTATAAAATATATATAAATTAAATTATGAATAAAAAGCATAATACACTTACAGTAAATCCAGTGTTCTCCTGAAAGTCTTCAGCGTTCTCATGGTCTCACAGACAGCTGTATTTATGCCTCAAATCAGAGATCACGAGATGATGTGGTGAATTAGGGACGAGTTATGACTTGCAAAGGCCCCGGGGCCAATTATCTCGAAAGCTCAATATGTAAATAGTGTCCTTATCAAATTGCAAAAGGCTATGATTAAATAAAACACATATGAAGTGCAGACTTTGCTCACATGATCAGCTCAAGATCCAGTGTTTTCAGAGCGTCTCGGATCACAACTTAATTTTTTTTAAATCATAAGCGCGCTAAAACACACTCCATTGCTCTCTCTAGGCCCGTTTTGGTGGATCATTTAGAATTTTGGCAATGTTTTAGTCTTCAACTTATAGAAAATAGTTCTGTTTCCAATACCTTTCACATAAAGAAGCTAAAAGAGTGGTTCAAATAAATAAAACCATGGGACAATAGTTCTATAAGAGGTTTTGGCGCATTCATATTCACACAGAGCCCAACAGTAACAGAAGTTTCAGCCCTCATAGTCCAAGAGCCGTGTTTAAGAGGCCTTATATATGCTATGAGACATATATTCAAGCATAAATAAACATTTTGATGGGTTTTCTGAACCCGTGGCATTAAACCCTCGCGTTACGATGCTTCCATAGTTATTTTTAAGCTTCTTGTCAGGCTGGGCATTCGGGCAAGTACAATTCTCTTCCACTTGCCTTCAAAAAGAAAAACATTGCTCTCTCTCTAGGCCCATTTTGTTGGATCATTTAGAATTTAGGCAATGGTTTAAAATTTAGTCTTCAACTTATAGAAAACAGTTCTGTTTCCAATACCTTTCACATAAAGAAAGCAGCACAAAGAGTGGTTCAAATAAATCAAACCATGGGACAATGCCTTCGTATTCACACTGAGCCCAACAGTAACAGAAGTCTCAGCCCTCATAGTCCAAGAGCCGTGTTTAAGAGGCCTTATATATGCTATGAGACACATATTCAAGCATAAATAAACATTTTGATGGGTTTTCCGAACCCGTGGCATTAAAACCCTAGAGCCCAGGAGTATTTGAGTATTTATTTCAGAAAGTGTTAAAATGCATGACTGTGTTAAAAGCTGATTTTTAACATTTTTAAATATAGGAGTGTACAATTGGCTATTGTAATGCGATTCATTTTGAAGTCTAAATAATATGTTTAAAAAGTTCACACAAAAGTACCAGAGAAAAAGTCAGCTGTGCTCAGATAAACCGTACAGTAGCTTTGGTTTTTCAGTCCGTACCCGTTTCGCACCGTGGCTCAAAAGGGACGCAACAAACATAGGGACACACGAGAAAGCCAAAATAGAATGCAAAATTTCTTAACAAAATAGAACTATGCAAAAAAAAGAAAAAAAAACTATGTACAAGCTAATATTTTGTAATATTCAGTTCCTGTGAAGTACTGTTCCAGTAGGTGAAGTTACATAACAATATGCTAATTACACAGCAATAATATTTGGATGTAATATTCAGTTCCAGTGAAAACCTGTGGTGTTCACACAGGCGATGTGTAATATCCAGTACCAGTAAACTCCACCCGCTGGAACGGTTTCTTACAGGCACTGAATATTACACCACATCACCTGTCACATATTTGTGGCCTATCCCTTATTTTAGAAATCTGTTTTTCTGTATATTTATTTATTGTGTATTGTTAAGATGAATACAACTGTCTTAAATGAATTGTTCTATAATTTGGCGATGGGGTGTGTAATGTATGAACTGAAACCCGACATCGCAGCCTGACCTTGCCGAAAATAAATATCCTACGCCAAAAGTACCATAGTTTTATTAATGAAATAGGACTATACAGAATAAAACTATGTACAAGGTAACCGTGAACAAAAATTAATAATCCGTGCACGCTTTCGCAATCCGTTGTTTTGTACGATTCAGTTCCTGTGAAACATTGTGAAAAACTGTTCCAGTAGGTGAAGTTTTCACAGCAACTGATTACACAACAAGAGTGCTATTAGATTATGAATATGGTTACAGATTATTATTTGTAATATTCAGTTCCTGCGAAAAACTGTTCCAGTTCATGGAGTGTATACACAGGTGATGCATCATATTCAGTGCCAGTAAACTCCACCCGCTGGAACGGTTTCTTACAGGAACTGAATATTACATGTCGCACACTCGATTTGCAAACTGTACTCACAGACATTTAAGACTGTATTAAGATGAACACAACTGTCTTTACTGAATTTTTCTATGATTTGTCAATGATTTATTAAGAATTGTGTGCATCATAATCTTGTCCATCTATTTATGGTATTCTAACTCCTCTCACTTTTCATAGACAGGGGTTGGTGGAGGATACTTTCAATACAAATGACATTTTACCAGCACTTTTACAAGCCTAATGCACTTTAACTTTTACAAATGCATGCCAGATGCCTTAGAATCAACTGTCGACCGGCAAAATTCAGGTATTTTGGATTTTTTTTGTGTGGAAAACCTACTTTTGAGAACTAGCTCTATAGTTTTTGTCCAGATCAGAACCAAACCAGTGCAGCAAGATTCTCTGGGGTCTGATTGTCAATTAACAAATGTTTTTATTTTATTTATTCTATGGGCCACCAATAATGTTCAAAGTGGGAGGAGACGCTTTTACTAAAATGGATATAACTTGTGAACAAAATGAGATATTTTCACCAAACTTGGCACACTGCAAGAGCTCATTCTGTGGTCGTGTGAAAAAGTGTCTTTGTGTTTTTCACATGTGTAAAGGATTGTATACCATGCACTATTCGGCACACACCCACAACATTAATACTGCGTGGTAGAACTCCTCATTCTGAGCAACTTTGCCTAATCATTCATAAATATTGGAGATAATTTAAAAAAACAGTTCTCTTACGAGAGGTTCTCTCGTATTTGCGTAAGTTTAGCTTACGCTACGGGAAAAGTCATCTTTTCTCGAGATACTGAAGCCAAAAATGATCCTTAATTTTCATATATTGTCCACGCAGTGCAGCAGGCAGCTAGCAGAGCTAGAGCGAGCAATACTGCGCGCTCATTGGCTGCCGCGCGGCAACTGCTTTAGCCTACCGGTGAGCCCGGCGTGACGTCGCGCCCTCGCGCGTCACAGCCCACCAGAATGGGCGGCGTCAGAGCATATATAAGGAAGGCTCGGAGGCTAAAACTCTGATTTCTGTCTCTTCAGCGAAGCTCACTGCATCGCTGTTCTCCGAGAGAAGCCGCCGCCGTCGAGAAAGCATCGAGCCAGCTTAGGACAGCGCCTGGAGAAGCCGGACGAGTTTTCGCCGCCTTCAGCCTGCCGTGCCAGCTCAGCTATCCGGCGACATATATCCTTTCTCTTATTGCATTGCTTGTTTTGTGTGTGTGTTTCGCTACACGCGACACTAAAAGAGCAGAGGCGTTTGTTTCAAAATGCCTCGTAATTCCTGCGGCTCGTGCCGCTCTCACCTCAGTGATAGAGACCGCCATGTGATCTGCGCTCTCTGCCTGGGACGTGACCACGCTGCCGTTGCCATGGCTTCGGGCGGCTGTGAATACTGCGAAGAACTGCCGATGTCGACCCTGCGGGCTCGACTCGCCTTGTTCAACGCTGACCCCGCTCCAGTCTCTGCGCCGCGGAAGAAGAAGCGCCGCTCCCAGAGACCACCGGAGCCCGAGACTCGAGTCAGGCTTTCGCCGGAGCTCCTCCCGCGAGCCTCGCTCTCTCCCTCTCCGCCTCCGCTTCCGGACGCGCAGCCGCCGGCTCTCGCCCTCGGTGCCGTCGCCTCAGGGGATGAAGCGGAGGATGACGCTCTTCTGGACAGCTGCTCTCTCCTGGCATCAGACAGCGAAGGGTGGACCGGTTCTCACCGCTCCGCCCCTTCCTCTACACGCGAGTCTGGTAGGACCCACGCCAGTGTGGACGCCGAGCTTCTCCGCCTCCTCACTTTGGCCGTTGAAAACCTAGGCCTCGAATGGTCCCAGCCTGCGGTGCCCGCACCGAACAGGCTCGACGGGTTCTTCCTACCCAGCCGCAGCCACTCGCCAGCGTCCAGACCAGCGCCTTTCCTGCCTGAGCTCCACGCGGAGCTCTCTAAGTCGTGGGACGCTCCAGTTTCAGCCAGACTCCGCTCTCCAGCTTCGTCGACGCTTTCGCACGTGGATGGAGCCGAGGCGAAGGGGTATAACCACATCCCCCCGGTTGAACAGGCGGTCGCAGCGCACTTTTGCCCCCCATCCGCGAGATGGCGCTCAAAGTCTGCCCTCCCGTCTAAAGCCTGCAGGATCACTTCCGCCTTTGTCGGCCGCGCTTTCTCCGCCGCCGGTCAAGCCGCTTCAGCCCTGCACACTATGGCGGTGCTTCAGATCCTCCAAGCCGACCTCCTCCGCCAGCTGGACGAGAAGGGCCCGGATCAGACCACTTTTACGGACCTGCGCAGCGCGACGGACCTCTCCCTTCGCGCTACGAAGGTCGCAGCACAGGCTATCGGGCGATCCATGGCCTCGCTCACCGTCACAGAGCGCCACCTCTGGCTCACGCTCGCTGACATGGGAGAATCCGAGCGGTCCGTTTTCCTCAACGCCCCGCTCTCCCCCACCGGCCTCTTCGGCCCTGCTGTGAGCGGCCTCGTCGACCGATTCTCGGAGGTGCAGAAGGCCTCGCAGGTCATGAATCTTTTCCTGCCTCGCCGCTCGAGCTCCGCTGCAGGCCGCTCTCAGTCTAAACAGCCTCCTGCACGCAGCTCCACTCAGCGCTCGTCTCGACCTCCGCCTTCGCAGCAGCGTCAGCGTGGCCGCCCCAGGTCACGTTCAACCAGCCAGCACAGGCCGCCTCCCCCGCGGGGCCCCCGGCCTAGGATTTCACTGAAACCTGAGCCTGCGAAGACCTCCTAGCACGCGCCGGGAAGAAAAGACAGTTGAGTCCCGCCGAGGCCGGACCGCCGTCCAAACTCATCTGCCTTCCTCTGCCAGTCCCATTAGTAAAGGCTACTGCAGTAGTGTTCTCCGCAGCCAACGAGCCAGTTTCAAAACTCTCTCGCCTGCACCCAAACGCCGTTTTTACGGCGAACCAGATAAATCGCAAAAAGAACATAATGTCTGGTCACCCGGCTCACGCCGACGGTGTTATGAGTGTAGTAAATATGCCCACTCCCAAGTGTTCATGTCTACACACAAGCACGATCTCCCCTGTGTATCCCACAGAGCACACTCACATAAAGCGTGCGCTTGCCGCTCGAGTGTTAAGTGTAGGAAATGTGCCCACTGTCCAGTGCTCACTCCCACACACTGCCCGCTCTGTTTCACACATTCAGGGTTTAGATGCCACCGGCCGTGTTTTAATAAAGAGTTCCGTGCCCGCTCCTCAGCGCTCACACTCTACTGTAAACACTCTCATGCCCGCCCCGCGTTCGCGCCTCGGGCTGCCCATTACAGCGCGCTCTCAGTCTCCAGAGACCGTGTCTGTGAGTACTGCTCAGCCGGTTGTCGCTATCAGCGAGCCCCCGTTTCCCAGCACCGACAGCGCGCGCGCGCTTTCGCCGCTTCGGGTCCCGTGCCCCGCGCAGAGCAGCGGGCGGGACCCAGAAGCCATTCGACCCCTAGCTATGAGTGCAGATGCATGGAAAGCTATCCCAGGCGTGTCGAAATGGGTATTGAATACAGTAATACGGGGCTATTCGCTGCAGTTCATTCGCCGTCCGCCGCGGTTTCGAACGCGTGTCGAGACGGTGGTGAGCTCGGAAGCAGCCCATCTGCTTCACACAGAAATAGCGAAACTATTGCACAAAGGGGCCATAGAGAGAGTTCACCCTTCTTTAACCGAGGCAGGCTTTTACAGCCGTTATTTCCTCGTTCCCAAGAAGGACGGAGCGCTCAGACCTATATTAGATCTGAGATATTTGAACAAAGCTCTCATGAGACAGCCGTTCAAAATGCTCACGACCAGACAAATCCTCGCGCAAATTCGCCCGAGGGACTGGTTTATTTCTCTCGATCTGAAAGACGCATACTTTCAGATTCAGATTATACCCCGTCACAGGCCATTCTTGAGATTCGCCTTCGACGGCCAGGTATATCAATACACCGTCCTTCCGTTCGGCCTGTCTCTGGCACCCCGTACATTTACGAAGTGCATGGATGCGGCTCTCGCTCCCCTGAGATCACAGGGGATGCGAATTCTGAACTATCTGGACGATTGGCTCATTCTGGCGCAATCGGCGGAAGTGCTCGCCTCCCACGGGATGGTGCCCACGAGAAGAGTTTGAATTCTCAATCCTGTGGGGTTCCACAGGTTTTGAACTTCCTTCAGGAGCTTTTGGACGCGGGCAGGTCCCCCTCCACGCTCAAGGTCTATGTTGCGGCGATCGCCGCGTTCGCCGATTCGGCACGCGGCCGCACATTGGGAAGGAATGAACTCATTACCCGCTTCCTCCGAGGGACCAGGAGGTTGAAACCTCCACGGCCACCTCTGGTACCCATATGGGATCTGTCTTTGGTCCTAGAGGCCCTAAAAGCTTATCCCTTCGAACCCCTGGGCTCTACGGAATTGAGATACCTGACGTTTAAAAACGTTTTTCTGTTAGCCCTGGCTTCAGTGAAACGCGTGGGCGACTTACACGCGCTATCAGTTAGCGCGGCGTGTCTTGAGTTTGGACTTAATGACTCTTTGGTCATTCTTAAACCAAGGCACGGCTATGTCCCCAAAGTGTTGGGTTTATATGTGGATGCAAGGCGCGCACGGCGTTGACAATGGGGTTCCCGTAGCGTAAGCTAAACTTACGCAAATACGAGAGAACCTCTCGTAAGAGAACGATACTGGTTACTCACGTAACCTCGGTTCTCTCTAGAAGAGGAAACGAGTATTTGCGTTCCCTGCCGTGCTCGCGCCGCGAGCTCATGTCGCTTCATTCGACAGAAACCAGAGTTTTAGCCTCCGAGCCTTCCTTATATATGCTCTGATGCCGCCCATTCTGGCGGGCTGTGACGCATCATTGGGCGTGACGTCACGCCGGGCTCACCGGTAGGCTAAAGCAGTTGCCGCGCGGCAGCCAATGAGCGCGCAGTATTGCTCGCTCTAGCTCTGCTAGCTGCCTGCTGCACTGCGTGGACAATATATGAAAATTAAGGATCATTTTTGGCTTCAGTATCTCGAGAAAAGATGACTTTTCCCGTAGCGTAAGCTAAACTTACGCAAATACTCGTTCCCTCTTCTAGAGAGAACCGAGGTTACGTGAGTAACCAGTATCGTTTTCGTGAACTAGTCATAGGTTTCTGGCTCAAACTCTATAAAACCACTAGAACTGCGGCACAGTTCTCGAGACTCTCTAGGTCAATAATAATAAAATAAAAAAATAACTTTGACCTTTGGATAGCTAGCTGGGTCAATTAGGAAATACTTTGCATCATTTGGGGAGCAAATGCATCACATGATTCTAAAGAAGCATGGAAACTTTATGGACATCAGGTTGTCATCAATTGTTATTTTTATTTCTTATGCATATGATCATTTTAATTTCCTTTTCTATATAAAGCACTTTGAATTATCATGGTGTATGAAATGCGCTATATAAATAAACTTGCCTGCTGTCATGGGTCTGGTCCAGCAGAGATGAAACGGCTTCTATGTGCAGAAATCTTTATTGCAAACAAAATCAAACTAACAGAAATGCTGAGGATTCTTCAGAAATTCAAAGATACGAACAGAACAAACAAGCATATAGCACTGTCGACAGACAGGACTAAACACAGGACTTAATTACATCATAAACTGAGGAACTAATGAGACTAATTAACAAGACACACCTGAACTAAGGACTCTAATCAATCTGTAACCAAGGAGACAAACAGGCAGGGTAAATAAATGCTGTAAATGATGACAGAATTCAAATTTTTGGTTGAATTAACCCTTTAAAATAACAGCTTCATCTGCAGCTCTTTACGTGTTTAACAGAAAATAACGTTTTTGTGCTAGATACAAATTCTGTGTATATGTGGTGTTTATAAAACAGTCCTAGATTCTGATTGGTTGAGCTAAGTTTGAAGCCGTTGTTAATTACTACACCTGTGTAAATTACTCATACACAACTATTAATTTGTGTATGTTTGCAAAACAATAAGCCCCGTTTTATAAAAGCTATAAAGGGCTTATAGTTTGTATCGTGGAGTCGCGGTCCGGATGGAAGTAAGTTTGTATGTGGAATTAACCGAACATGTACAACAGCAGTTTTAATGATTACAAAGCATTACAAAAATGATAAGATAAGTTGTGTGCATTAATAGGCATATGCCTTATAATGAGCATTTAAAAGTGTGGAAGGAAGCATCAGATCTCTGTATGTCACTCAGTGATGGAGGCTTGGGATGATCCGTTAGGATTGATCTTCTTCAGCTTCTCCATGATAGACTTATACTGCGCATTCCTTTCATTCTCTGAGAGTGAAGACGGATTGATCTCCAGGAATTTATAAGCGTCCTTAGACTGAACGCTGAAGATACTCTGTGCTCTATAACAGCACGCACCAAATGTCTGCCAGTACTGAAAGAGTAAAACACACCAGCATTAATTACAACACATTTCTCTTACAACTCAAAATAATTGAACCAATTTCAACTTCAATAATGATCTGCACTAGTGATGCACCGATATGAACATTTTGGCCAATACCGATAACCGATAATTCTTTATATTTGAAAGCCGATAACAATATATTGGCCGATAAATTTGAATCTAAGTTTTTATATAATTTTTGAGAGCCTGATTACAAAAACAAAAGTCTCACAATTAAAAGCCATTATTCTCATTATAATTGTATGTAGCCGATATAACAGAACATTTTGCACTGAACTATATTTTCCTTTTTTGAAGTGATTCCAATTATTTCAAGCAACTCAAACCCATCATGTTGAACATATGAAGTGTCTCAGCTGAAGGAAATAATACATTATTTATCAGCTTTAATGTATCGGCCAAAATTTCTTATCGGGCCAATAACGATAACATTAAAAATGAACATATATCGGCTGATATCGATATGGTGGCCGATATATCGTGCATCCTTAATCTGCAAGGATAAATCATTTATAATAAAAACTGCAATGTTACATAAAAAACAAGAGTCGTCGATTTTGATTTCATGGGGAAGTTTTTAAGTTGAATTTGGTGGAATAATAATATTGTAATACGGATGTGTATTGATGTCAATTAATGTGAGACAGTAAACGCTGTGAGATGCAAGACCGTTTTTGGAAGAAATTCCAACTGTAAAGTGAAACTGAAATTGAAAGGCGTGCATGAAAATGTGGCCACTGATGACCACACCATATACTGTACTTCCCTTTCCCTGGAATCAATCAACTTTCACCAGAGTCATTTGCTCGACGTCTAACTTACCTTACTTCCTTCTTCAATAGAGGTCAGAAACTCCTCCTTCAGGTCATCCAGGTCATCAATCAGATCCTCCCCGATAAAGGTCTTGTCTTTCAGTGTATCCAGCATAACACCCACTTTCTCCCAGAATTTTTTAAGATCAACCAGAATTTGTCGGATTTGATCAAGGCACTCCTGGACTTCCGTCAGGTGGACAGGACTGGGAATCGCACCTGGACAAACAACATACAACAGATTCTGATTTACGAGAGATCATTGGGAGCCTTCAGGCGGTGAACAACCCTCATCCTTCCCTCGGGTCATTCTGACCCGGAAAATATTTTAAAAAATGGAGTGGCCCCATTGGCCACAAAAATGGCCCCTTTAAATATTTGTATGGGAAAACAAGAAAATCGTTTTATGCAGTGTACTGATTAAGAAAATGATAGTTTGCTGTGAAACACTAAACTTCCTTTTGATAAGACATTGCTAATGTTTTCACCTCTTCGTAATCTCATCCACAGCTGTGACGATGTCATTGATCCATGTTCCGGCTTTCTCCAGGTATTTCACAGCCAGTTTGGGTTTGTTCTTCTCAACGGCTTTCTTCAGTATTGGGAACAGGGAAGTGACCAGGTTGGAACTCGTGCCAACACACTGCGAGAAAACAGCATTTATCCACAAGGATAAGATTCATAAAAGAACTATAAAAATGTTTGTTGTATTTTTTTCTCAGAATTCTGAGTTTCTATCTCACAATTCTGTTTTTTTTTCTTCCTCGGAATTCTGACTTTACATCTCACAATTCTTACTTTTTTTCACGGAATTTGGAGTTTCCGTCTCACAATTACTTTTTTTCTAGGAAATCGAAATTTCCGTCTCACAATTCGTACTTTTTTTCTCGGAATTCTAAATTTCCATCTCACAATTCGTACTTTTTTTTACGGAATTTGGAGTTTCCGTCTCACAATTACTTTTTTCTAGGAAATCGAAATTTCTGTCTCACAATTCGTACTTTTTTTCACGGAATTCTGAGTTTACATCTCACACATACTTTTTTTCTCAGAATTCAAAATTTCCGTCTCATTATTCATACTTTTTTTTCTCGGAATTCTAAATTTCCGTCTCACAATTCTTACTTTTTTTCTCGGAATTCTAAATTTCCGTCTCACAATTCGTACTTTTTTCTCAGAATTCTAAATTTCCGGCTCACAATTCATACTTTTTTTCTCAGAATTCAAAATTTCCGTCTCATTATTCATACTTTTTTTTTTCGGAATTCTAAATTTCCATCTCACAATTCTTACTTTTTTTCACGGAATTTGGAGTTTCCGTCTCACAATTACTTTTTTTCTAGGAAATCGAAATTTCCGTCTCACAATTCGTACTTTTTTTCTCTGAATTCTAAATTTCCATCTCACAATTCGTACTTTTTTTTACGGAATTTGGAGTTTCCGTCTCACAATTACTTTTTTTCTAGGAAATCGAAATTTCCGTCTCACAATTCGTACTTTTTTTCACGGAATTCTGAATTTACATCTCACAATTCATACTTTTTTTCTCTGAATTCTAAATTTCCATCTCACAATTCTTACTTTTTTTTACGGAATTTGGAGTTTCCGTCTCACAATTACTTTTTTTCTAGGAAATCGAAATTTCCGTCTCACAATTCTTACTTTTTTTCACGGAATTCTGAGTTTACATCTCACAATTCATACTTTTTTTCTCAGAATTCAAAATTTCCGTCTCATTATTCATACTTTTTTTTCTCGGAATTCAAAATTTCTGTCTCACAATTCTTACTTTTTTTCTCGGAATTCTAAATTTCCATCTCACAATTCGTACTTTTTTCTCGGAATTCTAAATTTCCGGCTCACAGTTCTTACTTTTTTTCTCGGAATTCAAAATTTCCGTCTCACAATTCGTACTTTTTTTCTTGGAATTCTAAATTTCCATCTCACAATTCTTTCTTTTTTTTACGGAATTTGGAGTTTCCGTCTCACAGTTACTTTTTTTCTAGGAAATCGAAATTTCCGTCTCACAATTCGTACTTTTTTTCACGGAATTCTGAGTTTACATCTCACAATTCATACTTTTTTTCTCGGAATTCAAAAATTCCGTCTCATTATTCATACTTTTTTTTCCTCGGAATTCTAAATTTCCATCTCACAATTCGTACTTATTTTATCGGAATTCTAAATTTCCAACTCACAATTCGTACTTTTTTTCTCTGTATTCTAAATATCCGGCTCACAATTCTTACTTTTTTTCTCAGAATTCTAAATTTCCGTCTCACAATTCGTACTCTTTTTCTCGGAATTCTACATTTCCATCTCACAATTCTTACTTTTTTCTAGGAAATCGAAATTACCGTCTCACAATTCGTACTTTTTTTTCTCGGAATTCAAAATTCTGTCTTATTATTCATACTTTTTTTCTCTGAATTCTAAATTTCCGTCTCACAATTCTTACTTTTTTTCTCGGAATTCAAAATTTCCGTCTCACAATTCTTACTTTTTTCTAGGAAATCGAAATTTCCGTCTCACAATTCGTACTTTTTTCATGGAATTCTGAGTTTACATCTCACAATTCATACTTTTTTCTCGGAATTCTAAATTTCCGTCTCATTATTCATACTTTTTTTTTCTCAGAATTCTAAATTTCCATCTCACAATTCGTACTTATTTTATCGGAATTCTAAATTTCCAACTCACAATTCGTACTTTTTTTCTCTGTATTCATCTAAAATGTATCTAAATTTCCATCTCACAATTCTTACTTTTTTTCTCGGAATTCTAAATTTCCATCTCACAATTCGTACTTTTTTTTACGGAATTTGGAGTTTCCGTCTCACAATTACTTTTTTTCTAGGAAATCGAAATTTCCGTCTCACAATTCGTACTTTTTTTTCACAGAATTCTGAGTTTACATCTCACAATTCATACTTTTTTTTCTCGGAATTCAAAATTTCCGTCTCACAATTCATACTTTTTTTTCTCGGAATTCTAAATTTCCATCTCACAATTCGTACTTATTTTATCGGAATTCTAAATTTCCAACTCACAATTCGTACTTTTTTTCTCTGTATTCTAAATTTCCGGCTCACAATTCGTACTCTTTTTCTCGGAATTCTAAATTTCCATCTCACAATTCTTACTTTTTTTCACGGAATTTGGAGTTTCCGTATCACAATTACTTTTTTTCTAGGAAATCGAAATTTCCGTCTCACAGTTCGTACTTTTTTTCATGGAATTCTGAGTTTACATCTCACAATTCGTACTTTTTTCTAGGAAATCGAAATTTCCGTCTCACAATTCGTACTTTTTTTCATGGAATTCTGAGATTTCATCTCACAATTCATACTTTTTTCTCAGAATTCTAATTTTGTCTCATTATTCATACTTTTTTTCTCAGAATTCTAAATTTCCATCTCACAATTCTGTTTTTTTTTTTTTTTTTGGAATTCTGAGTTTACATCTCACAATTCTGTTTTTTTTTTCTTCTAATTTTTTTATACCTGATTGCATACACATGCAGAATTCTAAGAATAAAAGTCTGAATTTTGAGTAAAAATTTAATTTTTTACATTTTTATTCCATGGCAGAAATAAGGTTCCATAAGTATCACAATTTCAGAAGCATCTAAACTGGATTTTTTTTTTCACATCATACTTGCATGTCATTGCAAAATTTCTATGCTATTATTTTTTATGTAACACAAAAAGAAATTAGACGTCTGTCAAGCTCATGGTCATTGTCTGTCTTAAACAGAAAAAATATCAGTGTGGCTTTGAAAGGACATGAGGGCGAGTTTATAATAATAACAGAATTTAGATTTTATAAGTAAAGCAGAACATGATGATTTAGTCTGACCTTCAGCAGAACAGCCTCAGAGGATCCGAACAGCATTTGTGTGTCAATAGCTCGTTCTCGGATCAGACGCTCCAGCTTCGGGAAGCTTCCCAGACACAGGAATGACAGATTATAGAGGAGCGCCGTTCGCTCCGCAGATGGGAGAAGCTCCTGGATGAACTCAGGACACCAGAGTGAATCACTGACGACGACAACCTCTGAGATACAAACCAAACATTAGCTAAAGTTCCCTGGGACCTTAATGTTACATATTTCATCTTGTTGTAAAGGACACGTTACATACTCAAGCACTTCTCTGATCATGTTGGACCATTTATGGCAAGCCATTTTGACTTTTATTCATTCCTATATAAATTCTTGATATCAACAATTCAATTTTCACTAGTTATAATGTTAATTCTTGATATCAAAAATGACGTCATCACTCAAAGTAATACAAATTCTTGATATCAAGGGTCAAATTTCAACTGGTAAAAACTATAAATCTTGATATCTGTAACTGTATTTTCGCCATAGGCTGCCATTCAAATTTAATTTGTTGATATCAAGAAGTTTAAATTTCAATTTCACTTTACAGAAATACAATTATTAATAGTAAAAAAAATCATAATTTTTTATCTCAATAATTGCTTTGTTACTAGTAAAAATACTAATTCTTGGTATCAACCATTCAGTTGTCACTAGTTCAAATCTTGATATTTGTAAATGTATTTCAACATGTTACACTTGTTATTTCTGATGTCTGAAAATGAATTTCTGATATCAATAATTAGGAGAGTAATTTCAGAAATCTTAAATGGCTTTCTTACTAGTAACAATCACATTCATGATATTTTTTATCATGCTGTTTTTTAAATTATTGATATCAAAAATTATGATTTTTACTATGAATTGTATTTCTTAAATTGGAATTTCAACTTCTTGATATCAACAACTGAATTTGAACGGAAGCCTATGGTGACATTTAACTAGTGAAAATACAATTTCAGATATCAAGAATTATAGTTTTTACTAGTAAAATTTGTATTGTCAATATCAAAAATTAATATCCTGGGAATGAATAAAAGTCAAAATGGCTTGCCATACTAGTGACGATCAAATTATATAAACATTTTTACTAATAGGAGTTTAATTGTTGATATCAAGAACAGACATTTGCACTAGTAACCACATAATTATTGATTATATTTTTTGACGCTGCGCTACATAAGGATCTCGTGTGAGTTCTTCACCTCCACCTGTGTGTGTGGATCTATTATCCGGCGTCTCCTGCCTCTCACTCTCCTCCAGCCTCGGCTTCTTCGCTGTTAGAATATGACAAGATGACTTTTAAATGTCAGACGAAAATAGAGATTAATCTGAGCTTTGGTTTTATGATATTTTATGTATTGCAGTTATTGAAATTAATGAATAAGCTTAATGAATAAGTAAAGTGTCTCACCTTTGCGTTTAGGCATGTTTTCTACAGTGTCTCCTTCTATAAGGTCTCTAAAAATACAACAGAAAGACATAATATGCAAGTTGAATGAACAGAAAATAAAACAAGAATAATAATAAAAAAAGTCAATTCATTTGAATTAATAATTAAAAGGGCTAAAATAAAGGGCTGAAATAAATCCAGCAAAGTAGAAAGAGAAACATGAAGTTTTACAGACCTTAGATCTAATTGACATCAACTATTTCGATGCTTTGCCTCCTCAAGACAAACATTAATACTCTGATATCCCTCATTCTGATGGGCACACAATTGCTTCACCTCATTTCTTGTCTCTCAGGCTGATACTAGGCTACAGTACAGTATATACCTAGCCTATAGTTTTTTTGTGTGTTTTTTTTGTTTTGCATAAACCTATTAAGTTGTTTCTGCGTATACACAACAAACAACGAGACAAGTCTAGTCTGATTCCAGAATGAATGACTCTTAAGAACTGGTTCTTTTGAGTGAATCAAAGGCATTCAGCGTGACCAGATTATCCTGATTCCCGAACGAATGACTCTTGTGAATCGGTTCTTTTGATTAAATCAAAAGCATACAGGGCGACCGGATCATCCTGATTCCCGAACGAATGACTCTTATGAACTGGTTCTTTTGAGTGAATCAAAGGCATTCAGCGTGACCAGATTATCCTGATTCCTGAATGAATGACTCTTATGAACCAGTTCTTTTGAGTGAATCAAAAGCATAGAGAGCGACCAGATTTTCCTGAGTCCCGAACAAATGACTCTTATGAACCGGTTCTTTTGAGTGAATCAAAGGCATTCAGCGTGACCAGGTTATCCTGATTCCTGAATGAATGACTCTTATGAACCAGTTCTTTTGAGTGAATCAAAAGCATAGAGAGCGACCAGATTTTCCTGAGTCCCGAACAAATGACTCTTGTGAATCGGTTCTTTTGATTAAATCAAAAGCATACAGGGCGACCGGATCATCCTGATTCCTGAAAGAATGACTCCAATGAACCGGTTCTTTCAATTCATTAAAAGAACCAGTATTTAACCCAACAGCTGGGTTATTACTAAAAATAGCCCAACGATGTTGAAAATGACATAGTGACCCAATATGTGTAACCCAGCGGCTGGGTTAAAAAAAAAAAATTTTTTGGTTTGGATTGGTGTGGGAGTTCTCATTTACAAATGAACGTCTCCAAAACTAAAGATATGACGATAGAATTTTATAGGCTAATTCTGTTGAAACTCCATCTAAAGTAGTTATTGTGGGTAAAGAAGTTGAGACGGTCAGTTCATACAAGTATTTGGGTACATTAATTGATGATAAGCTTAGGTGGGTGGAAAACACAAATCTTATATCGAAAGCACAAAAACTGTGATATTTATGGAGGAAGCTTCAGTCCTTTGAAGTGGATAAACCTATATTGATAATGTTTTATAGATCTTTTATTGAAACTGTTTTGACCTTTGCTATGATCTGTTGGTTTTATGGATTAAATGTTAAAAGTAGATCCCAGCTTCATATGGGGTGAGATTTCGGTCACAATTCTGTGCACGCAAGATCACATTTTGAGCGTGCAAAAGGGCATTTCGCACGCGCGTGAACTGAGTTTTGCGGAGAAATGTTCGTCTCGCAGATAAGAAAATATTGCGAGCGAACGAAAATCAATTTTGCATTTAAAATAAGTATTTGGATGTGCGCGGACGTTCTCTTTCGCGTGTGCAAAGTTTCACTTTCTTGCTCCTTTCATACCAGCCGTGAGCGCTCAAGCGCAGACGGCTCGCTTGCTCAACACAACCCAGCGTTACAATATGCCATAATTCCAGCCAATCAGAGATGAGACTGCTAAATTCTGATTGGCTGGCTTGAAAACCAATCACAAAACTCGCTGCATCACCGACTGCGGAAGAGAACTAGTGCAGTTGAGTAAAGTTGGCAGTAAATTCACAGATTCGAACTTCCCAGGTCAATAACTCGTGAGCTAAACGTTGTTACTGCACAAATAACACCTCTTTTTAATCGTAGTAATGTAGACAAGCAGCTACAACCTAATTTTCCTCCAAACGAGCTTTCCCTCGCAGTGGACAGCAAGACAGATCCGAAGGGACCGTCTGCAAAGTGCAAAACCCGAAAAGCGTTACTACGAAAACAGTCAATAACTTCACTGTCACACACTATAGTGTCATCAAATCCAGTTCAAACATCACTGCTGTCCTGATGGTTATACTACAAGACTTATTTTGTATAAATATCGTTTTTCATATTTTTTATGATTATTATTTATGAAAAATATTCAAAAACTTCACTGTAATTCACTGTATTTTTGGCAAATTCAGTTCACACATCACTGCTGTCCTGATGGTTATACAACAACGCTTATTTTGGGAAAAATATAGATTTTAAATTGTATATACTATTGTAAATGTAGAAGTTTTATGATTTTTATGAAAAATATTCAATAACTTTACTGTAATTCACTGTATTGTTGCCAAATTCAGTTCACACATCACTGCTGTCCTGAAGGTTATACTACAACACTTATTTTGGTCAAATATATATTTTAAATTGTATATACAATTGTAAATGTATAATTTTTATGATTTTTATGAAACATATTCAATAACTTTACTGTAATTCACTGTATTGTTGCTAAATTCAGTTCACACATCACTGCTGTCCTGATGGTTATACAACAACACTTATTTTGGGGAAAATATATTTTAAGTTGTATATACAATTGTACATTTGTGATTTTTTTATGATTTTTATGAAAAATATTTAATAACTTCACTGTAATTCACTGTATTGTTGCCAAATTTAGTTCACCCATCACTGCTGTCCTGATGGTTATACAACAATCGAATCTGTGAATTTACTGCCAACTTTACTCAACTGCACTAGTTCTCTTCCGCAGTCGGTGATGCAGGGAGTCTTGTGATTGGTTTTCAAGCCAGCCAATCACAATTTAGCAGTCTCATCTCTGATTGGCTGGAATTATGGCATATTGTAACGCTGGGTTGTGTTGAGCAAGCGAGCCGTCTGCGCTTGAGCGCTCACGGCTGGTATAAAAGGAGCAAGAAAGCGAAACTTTGCACACGCGAAAGAGAACGTCCGCGCACATCCAAATACTTATTTTAAATGCAAAATTGATTTTCGTTCGCCCGCAATATTTTCTTATCTGCGAGACGAACATTTCTCCGCAAAACTCAGTTCACGCGCATGCGAAATGCCCTTTTGCACGCTCAAAATGTGATCTTGCGCGCGCAGAATTCTTACCGAAATCTCACCCCATAGCTTCAGAGCATTATTCTTTTAGGGTCGAAGATTACCGGCTCTGTACAGCGGGGTTAGTCTGCTCTGTGTGAGACGAATGTTCTTTGACTATCCTAGAGGATACATCTCACATTTTGTTTTCAGGATTTGAACTGCTTCCCTCGGTATAGGCGAGATAGAGAGCCAGAGGACTGTTAAAGCTTCTAGCTCTTTTATTTCAAATGCAGTTATGAGTGTAAATACTTATTTGAAAAAAAGATAAATGTACGTGAATTTTAATAGTATCTATATGAAGAATTATTGTAAATGCCCGGGGTTTGTGATGTTCATGATGTTTGTGATGTTTTCTGTTTTATAAAATTTTGTATGTTTGTGAGGTTGAAGCTGCTTAAACTGCCCTGTAAAGGGACAAATAAAGATTTGACTACTGTACAGTTTGAATCAATCTGACGAATCCTCCAGGCTAATGAACTGAATCAATCAGAGCGATCTGACTCACTTACTGAACTTTTAAGGTAAACCCAGTTTTTTCCGTTGAGAACTGAAGAATGCTTTAAATAAAGCACAACGCATATGAAGTCACCATTAGATAATGCTATATACAGATATGAACTGTACAATAAAGCTGCAGGCGCCAAAAGCCTCCCATAATGCCTGAAACATGAATCTTTTATTTTTGGAAGTTGAACATTTCTAAATAATTTCTTTTCAGTGAGCATGAAGAGAGATCATATCACATCGTAGATTTTAATAGAAGCAAGCTATTTTATATTGTATATTTTTTATATACGATTATTGTTATGAGCATCTGTTAATAATCGTATCCTGCATAAAAGGAACTGATGTGTACTTACAAGATCAGGTTCAGGTTCCTCCTCCTTCTTCTGTCCTGCATCGCTCACTTATATAGTGTGAGGTTCATCACGTGCTTTCAGATCATTCTCACAGATCCTCCACGATCCTCCACGACCTCGATCGAAGAGTGATTTAGACTCGCCTAGAGATGACGCAGAACACAGGCTATAAACTGATAAAGACAGATTATAACTGTTCAAATACTGAATGATAGTGAAAGTTTCAATAGTGTCTCTCTATGTAGGAGTGAAATAGCATGCAAAGATTTAACATCTGACTGATATAAACTAATTAACTTACAGAAGAATCAACATGTTTTCCTGCTGATACTGTGTAATATGAGGCATTATGTTTTACAGTATATCTTTAATTCACAGAGTTACTGCTAAAAATGTATTTTCTAAGACACATTGGCAAAATGGTGAAACTCTTCATGCTGAACGATCTGAGACTGGAACAAACCCAGGCTTTATCGCTTTATGACTTTAATAACTGTAATGCTTTAGTGATGATGATGATGATGGTTTGACCTCATTTCTGGAGTGTTTGAACTTTGATGTTGAACTTTTATTAGAACACAACAGACAGTTTTTTTTGTAGGTTTTTTTCTTGTTTAAGAGAACATTTCATTTGATCATTTTGCAAACATTATGTGAATGTTACTTTTAAATTCTGAAACAAGTAGAAAAACGCTAGACGAGCAAAAACGTTTCAGAACAGCAGGACCAGAGAGTTCCTCAAGGGCAGCGGCTCAAACATAGAAAAGGGGCATATATATATATATATATATATACTGGTCAAAAGTTTGGAAACATTACTATTTTTAATGTTTTTGAAAGAAGTCTTTCATAAATGATGCTGCATTTATTTGATCAAAAATACAGAAAAAAAACCTTTGATACTTTTTTCAGGATTCTGAGTTTAAAAAGTTACAAAAAGAACAGCATTTATTTCAAATAGAAACCTTTTCTACCAATATCCACAACTGTTCAAAAGTTTGGGGTCAGTCATTTTCTCTCTTTCTTTCTTTTTTAAAAAAAAGAAAAAATACTTTTATTCAGCAAGGGTGTGTTAAATTGATAAAAAGTGATTGTAAAGACTTATAAAATAATTTCTGTTTTAATTAAATGCTGTTCTTTTTAACTTTTTATTCATCAATGAATCCTGAAAAAAGTATCACAGGTTCTAAAAAAAACATTAAGCAGCAAAACTGTTCCAACATTGATAATAAATCATCATATTAATGATTTCTGAAGGATCATGTGACACTGAAGACTGGAGTAATGATGCTGAAAATTCAGCTTAAAGAAATAGAAATAGATTATATTTTAAAGTAGGCCTATATTAAAACCATTATTTTAATTTGTAATAACTGTTTTTTGTATTTTTAATCAAATAAATGCAGGCTTGAAGCGCTTAAGAGACTTATTTAAAAAAACATAAAAAATAATAATGTGTCCAAGGACTGCACTATTATATATACACTATTGCTGCATAATTATCAAAAATGTTAATATAATAAAGTCCTTTCACGTCACCATTTCCTGTGCTGTTGTCAGCCTACACTTCACATAACAGGCCTGTAGGGGGCGCCGGGGCTTCATTTAAACAACTATAGTTTTCAAAACTGTATGGCAAGCCGTTTTAACATTTAATCCTTAAAACCTACTAGCATCTATTTTCATGATACTACTTATTAATTAGCAACCAGTACTTATTCAATAGATACTACCTATTATTAGATACTAGTATTTATTCCAAATGTTACAAGTACGATTTTTTATTTTACTTGTAAGATTTTTTATTGAACTCTCCAGTGGTCGTTCTGACTATTCACAACATAAGACGAGTAAAAAAACAGTTGTGACTAGTAAGATAAGAAATGTCACAAGCTACAGTTAAAAGTGTCTAATAAATACTAGTACCTAACGAATAACTACTAGTATCTATTAAATAGGTACTAGTATCGAATGAAAAGTAATTGTATACAATAAATAAGTACTAGCATCTATTGAATACTTATTAGTGATATTTAAAAAGAAACTAGTCAATATTGGAATAATAACTAGTCATAAATTATTAGATGATATCAAAACAGAATAGCTACTAGTATCTATTAATTTGCGGATATCTTCAACCTCATAAGGAACTAGTAAGAAAATATTAAGAGATATCATATTTTAACAGATCATTACATAAACATGAGTATACTCTCAACCATCCAATCAGAGTTCATATGGTAATGAAGGCTAAACTAAGGCTATAGAAGATTGATTTTTCGTAAGTAACTGGCTTTGTTGGTTTATCTAGCTAATTGGTTAGCATGAACACAAGGAAGGATATATGTTTAATATGACATTTATTGTTTAGAATGTACAGTAGGCTATAATAAAGACTTAACTGCCACTAATAAAACTCAAACACCAGTTCAGTATCCACTGGTTCATATACACCAGCCAAACAACCAGAGACCCAGAGATTGGGATTTTTGGTGAGCATTCATAATTCCTCACAATCAAAAATTCGGAATATTAATCTGCATCTGAGAATGAGAGTCATGTCAAAATAAGAGTATGTATGAACTATATGCCTATTCATTATATATTTTTACTCTAATACCATTAAAAAGGAAGGCTATTATTATATTGTTATTATAAAAACGGCCTTCTGCAATTCAGTCCGTTTCCTGTGTCTCTTTGATATGTTGTTGGTTCATTAATATTCAACATATTATTTGCATATGATTATTTAAATAGTACTAGTATCTATTAAGGTAAGGATATCTTTGTTCTAGTAACTAAAAAATAAGCACTAGTTCTATTTTTCTTAACAAGTTAGGTATAATTAAATACTAGTCAGTAGTCACTATTGGAATAAGTACTAGTACCTAAAAAATAAGCACTAGAAGCTAATGAATAAGTCCTAGTACTTAATGGAATAGAGACTAGTATCTAAAAAATAATTACTAGTAGCATGAAAATAGAGACTAGTAGGTTTTAAGGATTAAATGTTAAAACGGCTTGCCATACTTAGTTTCATTGGTAGAGTCTCCTGCTCTCTCTCTCTCTCTCTCTCACTTGCGCTCTCTCTCTCTCTCTCTCTCTCTCTCACACTCCCTCTCTCTCTCTCTCTCACACTCCCTCTCTCTCTCTCTCTCTCATGCGTTGGTGAATTATAATTATGACAAAATAGTCATGATTTATTCACACCTACTAAATCTAATTATTACATACCAAGTCATAGTTATGAGATAAAAAATAGAAATTATGAGATTAAAATATAACTTTTTGTCATAATTTCAACTTTGTTTGTCCTGATTATTACATTTTATGTTATAATTTTGAACTTTTGTCATAATTATGACCATGTCAGAATTATTTTTTTTGGGGGGGGGGGGGGGGGGGGGGCAGAATTTTGCCTTTTTAATGTCATTATCATGTTCGTCATCATTTTATTTTTATGTCAGAATTTGTAGTTTTCAAGTCATAATTTTATTGTAATAATTTTGAGTTTTATGTCATAATTTTGACCGCTTGTCATTATTTTTACTTTTTTATCAGTATTTCGACTTATGTCGTATAATTATGTCGACTAATGTTGACGTTTTAATGTAATAATTCATTCATACTTTTGGCTCAGCATGTCATAATTTTGACTTTTAAGTCATAATTTCTACTTTTTAATGCCATAATTATGACTTTTTTCATTCATAAGTTTGACTTTTTATATCATAATTAAAGTATTAAAGAAATGTTCTTACCCTGATTAAAATTGTTGCATGGTAGTGTATTACACTTTCCACAAAAATATGAAGCAGCTCAACTGTTTTCAACACTGATAATAATCATAAATGTTTCTTGAGCATCAAATCATCATATTAGAGTGATTTGTGAAGGATCATGTGACACTGAAGACTGGAGTAATGATGCTGAAAACTCAGCTTTAATCACAGGAATAAATTACACTTTACTGTATATTCACACAGAAAACAGCTGATTTACATTGGAATATATATATATATATATATATATATATATATATATATATATATATATATAATTTTTTTTTTTTTTACTGTATTTTTTATCAAATAAATGCAGCTTTGGTGAGCAGAAGAGACTCTCAAAAATACACACACACACACACACACACACAAATCTCAATGATTCCAACATTTCTAACTTTTGGTACTGTATTATTATTAATAATAATGTATTACTCTTTTTGTTAATTTCTGTTGTCTTTAATGTGCAAATTGATCATTATGATTTCAGAAACACTTTTCTACTGTCTCTTGCGTCTTCACAGTGATTGTTTGGGGTCATATAACACACACACACACACACCCCCCCACACCCTCTGTAGATAAGCGAGCAGAAGGGGGTGTGTGTGTGTGTGTGTGTGTGTGTGTGTCTTTAAGGCGCCTGCGTGTCTTTGTGTGTCTGTGTGACTCTCAGCCTATGCTCTCAGCAGAAGTACTCTAGTCTAGTTCAGTTCGGGTCTGTTCTGATCATGTCTTAAATCCTCTGCAGCGGATCCGTGTGTGTGTGTGTGTGTTCAAACCTCCTGGAAGACACGAACTGCTTCATTGTCTCGCGGTGAGTTTGTGATTTTGTGTGTTTGTGAGAAACTTCTTCAGACTCTCAACGAGGCTTTAGATCGTTTCGCTCGAGCACAAAGTGAATCAGTGAGAGATTCATACACGTTTATTCTGTGTTTGTGTGTTTGTGTGTCTGTGTGTGTTGTTGTTGTTGTTGTGAGACTTGCCTGAAGTCCCGCGTTACTGTAACACGTGCTCGACACATTCGCACTGTTACAGTTTCAAACGCGTCTTTGATGTCGCCGCTCGCGCGCGCGTCACGATCAGTCGGAAGCGCGTTTGTCTTTGATGTCGCCGCTCGCGCGCGCGTCACGATCAGTCGGAAGCGCGCTTGTCTTTGATGTTTGAACTGTTTGTTTATTGCGTCTGTCTGTCTCTGTCTCTCACTCCTGTGCTCATTCAGGTCCGGTGGATTCGGCTCGGGTCGTAATGCAGCCTTCATCTTCTTCATCATCAGTGTTTCTTCTTCTTCTGTCAAGTTTTTCTCTTGCTTTGGCCTGTAATAAAGCCCTGTGTGCCAGTGACGTAAGCAAGTGTCTCATTCAGGTAAGAGTCTCACAATCTGTTTTTTTCACAAATAAACACTACAGAAGCTGAAGTTCAGTGAATCATGTGTTAGATATGATCATGTGCAAGGTAGTTTTCAGATGCATTTTCAGCTTCATAATCTTTATAATTTTAATGTGCAATATATATTTACATGTGCATTATGCTAATTCAGTCATATTTATTAAGCAGCCTGTACTGTCATTTTGCTTTGCACGTATTTGGAGATGCTAACTGTTATAAAATCTAAAAAATGTTGGCTTTTTGACTAGATTCTTTTCCTCATATTTTTCACCAACAAATTCCTTTGCAATAAAAAAGCTTAGGATTATTTTGAGGCTCATGTTTCTGATTATTGTTCTCATTCTTGTGTGTGAATTCAGTATTTATGTATTTTGCAATTTGTAAATGTAATTTGAACAGCGAAACACTGAACCTTCTTGTAGGAGCCAAACATATTTTTACTTTGTTACTTTTATTATTATTATTATTATTAAAGCTTTTATGTTTAGTGTTATGGTTTTTATGTTGTGTAGAAAGACATTAAAATTCACTTGCGTGTTAAATGAAGTGAGATGTTCGGTGTTGTTGGATCAGCTTGATGTTGTTTAACCGTGTTGTTGTTGTTTAACCGTGTTGTTGTTGTTGTTGTTGTTATTGTTGTCGTCGAGCAGGAGTTGTGTCAGTGCCGGCCGTCCGATGGGAACTGCTCGTGTTGTAAGGAGTGTATGATGTGTTTGGGAACTCTCTGGGAAGAGTGCTGTGACTGTGTGGGTAAGAACATCATATTATTATTAATATATGACACTACAGAAGAATATAATATCTGCAGCTCAACCTTCATATCTGCTGCATCGTGTCTGTCTGACGGCAGAAATCATAATCAAGTGCAAATAAACCTATCTAACCATGTTCACTTACATGTTTCACTTAGGTCCAACTCTTCTGCATGAAATGAATACATTTACATTTTTTGTTGATTCAGATTATATTTTTAATAAAGTGAGGCTTTAAATTAGAATTTTTTTAATTGAAAATAAACAATTGTATTTTTTGTTATAACGATATTATGATATTTTGCTTCTTTTAACCCGTTTCTTGCCATTAAAACAGCCGTGATCGCTGACATGATGCTTCATTACAAACAAACCTCAAATTTGAAATCCCATTTTTCATCCTGTTTCCTATTACAGTCTATGGAAGCTTTTTTCCTCCATGGAATACAAAAATAAAAAGATAATTAAACTCACAATTCTGACTTAATTACTCGAGTTTATATCTCACAACTCTGAGAAAAAAGTCGGAATTGCGAGAAATATCATATTAAACTCGCAATTGTGAGGGTAAAAAAGTCAGAATTGTGATATTATTATCCAATATCCAACATTAATTTACGATTTCTCGCCATTACGACTTTATTTCTCGCCATTACGACTTTATTTCTCGTCATTACGACTTTATTTTTCGCCATTGCGACTTTATTTCTTGCCATTACGACTTTATTTCTCATCATTACTTTATTCTTGTCATTACGACTTTATTCTTGTCATTACGACTTTATTTCTCGCCAGTACGACTTTATTTCTCGCCATTACGACTTTATTTCTCGTCATTACGACTTTATTTCTCGCCATTACGACTTTATTTCTCGCCATTACGACTTTATTTCTCGCCATTACGACTTTATTTCTCGTCATTACTTTATTTCTCGCCATTACGACTTTATTTCTCGCCATTACGACTTTATTTCTCGTCATTACGACTTTATTCTCGTCATTACGACTTTATTTCTCACCATTACGACTTTATTTCTCGTCATTACGACTTTATTTCTCGCCATTACGACTTTATTTCTCGTCATTATGACTTTATTTCTCGTCATTACTTTATTTCTCGTCATTACGACTTTATTCTTGTCATTACGACTTTATTTCTCGTCATTACGACTTTATTTCTCGTCATTATGACTTTATTTCTCGTCATTACTTTATTTCTCGTCATTACGACTTTATTCTTGTCATTACGACTTTATTCTTCGTCATTACGACTTTTTCTCGTCATTACGACTTTATTTCTCGTCATTACGACTTTATTTCTCGTCATTACGACTTTATTCTTGTCATTACGACTTTATTTCTCACCATTACGACTTTATTTCTCGTCATTATGACTTTATTTCTCGCCATTACGACTTTATTTCTCGTCATTACGACTTTATTTCTCGTCATTACTTTTTCTCGTCATTACGACTTTATTCTTGTCATTACGACTTTATTTCTCGCCAGTACGACTTTATTTCTCGCCATTACGACTTTATTTCTCGCCATTACGACTTTATTTCTCGTCATTAAAACTTTATTTCTCGCCATTCCCACATTATTTCTCACGATTCTGACTCTCGCAATTCCAACTTTTTGTCCCGCTATTGTGATTTCAAGAAAAGTCTGAATTTTGAGTTATAAATTCAGAATTGTGAGAAATCTCGCAAATAGCAAAGGAAAAAAAATCACAATTCTGACTTTAGCTCTCGCTATTCCGAATTCATCGCAATTCTGACATTTTTTCTCTCTCGCTTTTGTGAGATTTTTTTTTGTGCATTGCAAGAAAAAAAAGAATTGTTATATAACTCAATTACCTCTTTAATTTTTTTTTATTCCGTGGCAGAAACAAGCTTCCATAACACTCTAACGACATAATAGTCGTTAGAGTGTTTTTTTCAGTCTAAATAAGGTTTATATATAGTTTGTGTGCGTGATGTGTTACGTGAGTGTGTGTGTGTGAGGCAGTAAAGTGTGTGTTCTCGTCCCTCAGGCATGTGTAACCCCAAGAACCACAGCGACACGCCGGCGACGGCCAAGAGCACGGTGGAGGAGCTGTTCCGGCCGATCCCGTCGCTCTTCCGCGCGCTAACCGAGGGCGAAGCGCCCGTCAACATGATGGTGGTGTCGTTCCCCGTGGCCGAAGAGCTGTCGTATCACGAGAACCTGCTGTCCTTCCTAGAGACACTGGAGGACTCGCACCAGAACGTGTCTCTGCCGGGGAACAGCATCCACGCCAGCTACGACACCACAGGTTAGCAACCAGTGCTACGACACCACACACACTGCGTTTACACTGGCACAAAACTTCTTATGCTAATTTACTCGGTCTAAACCAGCACTATAGGAACTATCTGTGACACTACTGTTAGTGTTCGCTGATTGGCCGAACGCATGCAAAACGTCAGCACCCGCCATTTTAAACAGATTATAGCCTATATATTTACTGCACAAACTAACTCTATGAACAAGTAAAACAGAGACAGATGAAGCTCTTAATCTTTACACTGAGGAGGAAATCCAACACAACTTTGAGGAGATCAAGAGAATCATGATGATGTATTTCTGCTCAGCAACACTGGACATCACACACACACATACGCTAATAACTCTTCATCACTGTCTCGCTGATAACTCTTCATCACTGTCTCGCTGATAACTCTTCATCACTGTCTCGCTGATAACTCTTCATCACGGTTCGCTGATAACTCTTCATCACGGTCTCGCTGATAACTCTTCATCACTGTCTCGCTGATAACTCTTCATCACTGTCTCGCTGATAACTCTTCATCACTGTCTCGCTGATAACTCTTCATCACTGTCTCGCTGATAACTCTTCATCACGGTTCGCTGATAACTCTTCATCACGGTTCGCTGATAACTCTTCATCACGGTTCGCTGATAACTCTTCATCACGGTTCGCTGATAACTCTTCATCACGGTCTCGCTGATAACTCTTCATCACTGTCTCGCTGATAACTCTTCATCACTGTCTCGCTGATAACTCTTCATCACGGTTCGCTGATAACTCTTCATCACTGTCTCGCTGATAACTCTTCATCACGGTTCGCTGATAACTCTTCATCACGGTTCGCTGATAACTCTTCATCACGGTTCGCTGATAACTCTTCATCACGGTTCGCTGATAACTCTTCATCACGGTTCGCTGATAACTCTTCATCACGGTTCGCTGATAACTCTTCATCACGGTCTCGCTGATAACTCTTCATCACTGTCTCGCTGATAACTCTTCATCACTGTCTCGCTGATAACTCTTCATCACGGTTCGCTAATAACTCTTCATCACTGTCTCGCTGATAACTCTTCATCACGGTTCGCTAATAACTCTTCATCACTGTCTCGCTGATAACTCTTCATCACGGTTCGCTAATAACTCTTCATCACTGTCTCGCTAATAACTCTTCATCACGGTTCGCTAATAACTCTTCATCACGGTTCGCTAATAACTCTTCATCACTGTCTCGCTGATAACTCTTCATCACGGTCTCGCTGATAACTCTTCATCACGGTTCGCTCATAACTCTTCATCACTGTCTCGCTGATAACTCTTCATCACGGTCTCGCTGATAACTCTTCATCACGGTTCGCTAATAACTCATCACTGTCTCGATGATAACTCTTCATCACTGTCTCGCTGATAAATCTTCATCACGGTCTCGCTGATAACTCTTCATCACGGTCTCGCTGATAACTCTTCATCACGGTTCGCTAATAACTCATCACTGTCTCGATGATAACTCTTCATCACTGTCTCGCTGATAACTCTTCATCACGGTTCGCTAATAACTCTTCATCACTGTCTCGCTGATAACTCTTCATCACGGTTCGCTAATAACTCTTCATCACTGTCTCGCTGATAACTCTTCATCACGGTCTCGCTGATAACTCTTCATCACGGTTCGCTAATAACTCTTCATCACTGTCTCGCTGATAAATCTTCATCACGGTCTCGCTGATAACTCTTCATCACGGTCTCGCTGATAACTCTTCATCACTGTCTCGCTGATAACTCTTCATCACGGTCTCGCTGATAACTCTTCATCACGGTCTCGCTGATAACTCTTCATCACGGTCTCGCTGATAACTCTTCATCACGGTCTCGCTGATAACTCTTCATCACGGTTCGCTAATAACTCATCACTGTCTCGCTGATAACGCTTCATCACTGTCTCGCTGATAACTCTTCATCACTGTCTCGCTGATAACTCTTCATCACGGTTCGCTAATAACTCTTCATCACTGTCTCGATGATAACTCTTCATCACTGTCTCGCTGATAACTCTTCATCACGGTTCGCTAATAACTCTTCATCACTGTCTCGCTGATAACTCTTCATCACGGTCTCGCTGATAACTCTTCATCACGGTCTCGCTGATAACTCTTCATCACGGTCTCGCTGATAACTCTTCATCACGGTTCGCTAATAACTCATCACTGTCTCGATGATAACTCTTCATCACTGTCTCGCTGATAACTCTTCATCACTGTCTCGCTGATAACTCTTCATCACTGTCTCGCTGATAACTCTTCATCACGGTCTCGCTGATAACTCTTCATCACGGTCTCGCTGATAACTCTTCATCACGGTTCGCTAATAACTCTTCATCACTGTCTCGCTGATAACTCTTCATCACGGTCTCGCTGATAACTCTTCATCACGGTCTCGCTGATAACTCTTCATCACGGTTCGCTAATAACTCATCACTGTCTCGCTGATAACTCTTCATCACTGTCTCGCTGATAACTCTTCATCACGGTCTCGCTGATAACTCTTCATCACGGTCTCGCTGATAACTCTTCATCACGGTTCGCTAATAACTCATCACTGTCTCGATGATAACTCTTCATCACTGTCTCGCTGATAACTCTTCATCACTGTCTCGCTAATAACTCTTCATCACTGTCTCGCTGATAACTCTTCATCACTGTCTCGCTGATAACTCTTCATCACTGTCTCGCTGATAACTCTTCATCACGGTCTCGCTGATAACTCTTCATCACTGTCTCGCTGATAACTCTTCATCACGGTTCGCTAATAACTCTTCATCACTGTCTCGCTGATAACTCTTCATCACGGTTCGCTAATAACTCTTCATCACGGTTCGCTAATAACTCTTCATCACGGTTCGCTAATAACTCTTCATCACTGTCTCGCTGATAACTCTTCATCACGGTTCGCTAATAACTTCATCACGGTCTCGCTGATAACTCTTCATCACGGTTCGCTAATAACTCTTCATCACGGTCTCGCTGATAACTCTTCATCACGGTCTCGCTAATAACTCTTCATCACGGTTCGCTAATAACTCTTCATCACGGTTCGCTAATAACTCTTCATCACGGTTCGCTAATAACTCTTCATCACTGTCTCGCTGATAACTCTTCATCACGGTTCGCTAATAACTTCATCACTGTCTCGATGATAACTCTTCATCACTGTCTCGCTGATAACTCTTCATCACTGTCTCGCTGATAACTCTTCATCACGGTCTCGCTGATAACTCTTCATCACTGTCTCGCTGATAACTCTTCATCACGGTTCGCTGATAACTCTTCATCACTGTCTCGCTGATAACTCTTCACCACGGTTCGCTAATAACTCTTCATCACTGTCTCGCTAATAACTCTTCATCACTGTCTCGCTGATAACTCTTCATCACGGTTCGCTAATAACTCTTCATCACTGTCTCGCTGATAACTCTTCATCACGGTCTCGCTGATAACTCTTCATCACGGTCTCGCTGATAACTCTTCATCACGGTCTCGCTGATAACTCTTCATCACGGTTCGCTAATAACTCTTCATCACGGTTCGCTAATAACTCTTCATCACGGTTCGCTAATAACTCTTCATCACTGTCTCGCTGATAACTCTTCATCACGGTTCGCTAATAACTTCATCACGGTCTCGCTGATAACTCTTCATCACTGTCTCGCTGATAACTCTTCATCACTGTCTCGCTGATAACTCTTCATCACGGTTCGCTAATAACTCATCACTGTCTCGATGATAACTCTTCATCACTGTCTCGCTGATAACTCTTCATCACGGTCTCGCTGATAACTCTTCATCACGGTCTCGCTGATAACTCTTCATCACGGTTCGCTAATAACTTCATCACGGTCTCGCTGATAACTCTTCATCACTGTCTCGCTGATAACTCTTCATCACTGTCTCGCTGATAACTCTTCATCACGGTTCGCTAATAACTCATCACTGTCTCGCTGATAACTCTTCATCACTGTCTCGCTGATAACTCTTCATCACGGTCTCGCTGATAACTCTTCATCACGGTCTCGCTGATAACTCTTCATCACTGTCTCGCTGATAACTCTTCATCACGGTTCGCTGATAACTCTTCACCACTGTCTCGCTGATAACTCTTCACCACGGTTCGCTAATAACTCTTCATCACTGTCTCGCTAATAACTCTTCATCACTGTCTCGCTGATAACTCTTCATCACGGTTCGCTAATAACTCTTCATCACGGTCTCGCTGATAACTCTTCATCACGGTCTCGCTGATAACTCTTCATCACGGTCTCGCTGATAACTCTTCATCACGGTCTCGCTGATAACTCTTCATCACGGTCTCGCTGATAACTCTTCATCACGGTCTCGCTGATAACTCTTCATCACGGTTCGCTAATAACTCTTCATCACGGTTCGCTAATAACTCTTCATCACGGTTCGCTAATAACTCTTCATCACTGTCTCGCTGATAACTCTTCATCATGGTTCGCTGATAACTCTTCATCACTGTCTCGCTGATAACTCTTCATCATGGTTCGCTGATAACTCTTCATCACTGTCTCGCTGAACTCTTCATCACGGTCTCGCTGATAACTCTTCATCACTGTCTCGCTGATAACTCTTCATCACGGTTCGCTGATAACTCTTCATCACTGTCTCGCTGATAACTCTTCACCACGGTTCGCTAATAACTCTTCATCACTGTCTCGCTAATAACTCTTCATCACGGTTCGCTAATAACTCTTCATCACTGTCTCGCTGATAACTCTTCATCACGGTTCGCTAATAACTTCATCACGGTCTCGCTGATAACTCTTCATCACGGTTCGCTAATAACTCTTCATCACTGTCTCGCTGATAACTCTTCATCACGGTCTCGCTGATAACTCTTCATCACGGTCTCGCTGATAACTCTTCATCACGGTTCGCTAATAACTCATCACTGTCTCGATGATAACTCTTCATCACTGTCTCGCTGATAACTCTTCATCACTGTCTCGCTGATAACTCTTCATCACGGTCTCGCTGATAACTCTTCATCACGGTCTCGCTGATAACTCTTCATCACGGTTCGCTAATAACTCTTCATCACTGTCTCGCTGATAACTCTTCATCACGGTCTCACTGATAACTCTTCATCACGGTCTCGCTGATAACTCTTCATCACGGTTCGCTGATAACTCTTCATCACGGTCTCGCTGATAACTCTTCATCACGGTTCGCTAATAACTCTTCATCACTGTCTCGCTGATAACTCTTCATCACGGTTCGCTAATAACTCTTCATCACGGTCTCGCTGATAACTCTTCATCACGGTCTCGCTGATAACTCTTCATCACTGTCTCGCTGATAACTCTTCATCACGGTTCGCTGATAACTCTTCATCACGGTCTCGCTGATAACTCTTCATCACGGTTCGCTAATAACTCTTCATCACTGTCTCGCTGATAACTCTTCATCACTGTCTCGCTGATAACTCTTCATCACTGTCTCGCTGATAACTCTTCATCACTGTCTCGCTGATAACTCTTCATCACTGTCTCGCTGATAACTCTTCATCACGGTCTCGCTGATAACTCTTCATCACTGTCTCGCTAATAACTCTTCATCACTGTCTCGCTAATAACTCTTCATCACGGTCT
Source organism: Abramis brama (assembly GCF_963993115.1). Taxonomy (NCBI): domain Eukaryota; kingdom Metazoa; phylum Chordata; class Actinopteri; order Cypriniformes; family Leuciscidae; genus Abramis; species Abramis brama. Next base: position 29,722,593 of record NC_139986.1, read on the forward strand.
ACCTTCAGTGTGTAACAGTTATATCTAATATGGTATTAGACAGGACTGTCAGACAGATCGTAAACTAATGAACAGGAGAATGTGAGCTCAGTCGTTCTCAGCGCCGTCAAAATAAAAGTCCCAACAACAAGCGTGTCTCACGTCACTTCAGAGTTCCTCCTGGCGGTGCGAACGCAACCAGGAAAACCTTCCTAGAGGAACCATTAGTTCTCAGAGAACCATCCTAGAGCCGAGATCCTAGAGCTGTCCGGTGCGAAAGCCCTTATTCATGTTGCTGCTGACTGGATTGGCATTTTTGACACACCCACCAAACAAGAGATAACACACAGCATCTCAAACCCGTTACACACCGTTACCAGGAAACATGTCGTTCAACCCGGAAACTGTAGCAAAACGCTGCGCACCGGTTTGAGCTTGAACGTGCCCTAGCGCTTCACTGAGCAGGAACGTCGTTAGCTTGAGCTTCATCCACTGGGATGTGGATTCCTGAGGTGACCCCGTGACCCCGAGCTGAGACGGTAATGAGACGTCCAGCGGCGAGCAGGTGTTCGGACGGAAACACACCAGATCACTCGCCGACTACGCCAACGCTCATTTACGTCCCGCTGGAGGTTATACATCAGACACACACTCGAGTCTGGAGTAACTGAGACACAGTCATGTTTCTGAAAGAGGCTCTTCAGGGCTGAGTTCATGTGGTCAGAAATACGGGAAAAAAAGTGAAATATTATTTGAATGTAAAATAGATGTTTTCTATGTGAATATACAGTAAAGTGTAATTTATTTACGTGATTAAAGCTGAATGTTCAGCATCATTACTCCAGTCTTCAGTGTCACATGATCCTCCAGAAATCATACTCGTATGCTAAAAACATTGTAAAGAAATCGTAGTTATTCTAAACCTTTCATCAGTAGTGTACTATTTATTAATGAGAAATTAGTCATTTAAAATGATGAATGTGTTGCAAGTTACTTTCAGTGTGAACTGTGTGTCTTTAAAGCAGTGATACATTTAAAAAAAAAAATTAGTTTTCATAACTCAATCAAAAAGTTGACATTATAATTTAGATTTTATGACTTGGTATGTCAATTTCAACTTTGCATGTCATAATTTAAATGTTTTGTCATAATTTCAACATTGCATGTCATATTTTTGGCTTTGCATGTCATAAATAAAACATTTAAATAATTCCTAATTATGACTTCACATTTCAACTTTGTTATAATCTTGACTTTTTAGGTCATAATTGTGGCAGTATGTCAATTTCGACTTTTAATGTCATAATGTAGATTTTTTTTGGTCATAATGTAGATTTTTTTTTTTTTTTAATGTAATGATTTCAACTTTTTTGACTTATGTCCATTTTTTACTTTGCATGTCAATTTAATTTTTGTGTAAATTGTTATTTGGCATGTCATAAATTAAAAATTTCTCTGTTTTTACTTTGCATGTCATAATTTAGATTTTTTTTGTCATATGTTTTACTTTGCATGTCAAAATTCTGATTTATCAGAGCATGATTTTTTTGTTCTGTGTCAGATGTGCTTCCACACACACTGATGTGATGTTGTCCATGTGTGTGTATCGTATCGGTGTGGTTTCCTGATCTCTCTCTCTCTCTCTCTCTCTCTCTCTCTCTAGATAAGATGTGTACGGTGGTGTACTTCGACGACTGTGTGTCCATCCGCCAGTGTAAGCAATACTGCGAGTCCATGGGCGGCTCCAAGTACCGCTGGTTCCACAACGCCTGCTGCGAGTGTATCGGCCCCGAGTGTGTCGACTACGGCAGCAAAGCAGCCAAGTGCATCAACTGCCTTTACTGACTTCCTGTCCGTTACTTACTTCTCAACTTCCTGTCTCAACTTCCTCAACGGACTTCTCAACTTCCTGTCCGTCACTGACTTCCTGTCCGCTACTGACGTCTAATTCTCAACTTCCTGTCCGTTACTGATTTCCTGTCCATTACTGACGTCTAATTCTCGACTTCCTGTCCATCACTGACTTCCTGTCCGTTACTGACGTCTAATTCTCGACTTCCTGTCTGTTACTGACTTCCTGTCCGTTACTGATGTCTAATTCTCGACTTCCTGTCCATCACTGACTTCCTGTCCGTTACTGACTTCCTGTCCGTTACTGACGTCTAATTCTCGACTTCCTGTCCATCACTGACTTCCTGTCCGTTACTGACGTCTAATTCTCGACTTCCTGTCCATCACTGACTTCCTGTCCGTTACTGACGTCTAATTCTCGACTTCCTGTCTGTTACTGACTTCCTGTCCGTAACTGATGTCTAATTCTCGACTTCCTGTCTGTTACTGACTTCCTGTCCGTTACTGACGTCTAATTCTCGACTTCCTGTCCGTTACTAACTTCTCAACATCTGTTACTGACGTCTGATTGTGTCCTGCGTTTTAGGCTTCACGCAAAAGAGTTTGTATATATATATTATTTTTATTCTTGTCAGATTCATGTGTAGCCGCATTCATTTAGACCAGCGTGATGATTTTGATAGAGAATAGACGGATCTGCGATTGTCAGGTTATTATTCATATTCCGCACATATTATGACTAACTATGACGTGTCGAACTCAAGGTCTTTAAGTTGAAATCATTAGTTTGTCTTCAAGAACAGAATATCCCCTGTAAATGATCATTAAATATCGTCCAGCGAGAGAGACGTGCAGCTGGTGTGTGTGTGTGTGTGTGATGTAGACGACGAACGCCAGCCTGAGAAATCACTGTAGTTTCAATAAAACATCATCTCGTTAATCCGGTCTTTTCATTCGATTATTTTTTAATATTTGTTCCTTTTCATTTTTTTTGTTTTTACTTTCCTTTTTGCTGTCTTTTTATCATTTTATTAATTTTGTATTTTTATTTTTCCATTTTTCTGTTTTTAAATTAATTTATTTTTTTAACATTTTATTAAAATATTTATTTTTCATTTTTTTTTTGTCTTATTTTGTTTTTGTATTTTTATCATTTTATTAAGTTATTTATTTTCTTTGTTTTGTATTTTTTTTTCTATACTTTTATTTCTCCTCATGTGTTCAGCTCTGTTTCCGCTGTTAATGGCGAGTCTCTCGGCTCACAGGTGTCCTAATGAAGCGTCCCACTTTCAGTCAAACACAAAGAGCTCATTCAGTCCCATGAGCCTCCAGTCATCCGTCAGACTCCACAAACTCACTGGAGTGTCTCGAACAGAAGCGCTGGACTGTTTCTCCGTGCAGAACACACAATTATTCATCATTATGAATCTGTCAATATGAAACATTTGCTTTTCACTTGTGGACATGTTCCTGATCTTTATTAGAAATCATTCAGTGAGCAGAAAAAATGCTTCATAATATTTAATCAAAATGTAAATTCTTTGGCATTTTCATTTTTGAAGTTGTCAACAAAAAGGGTAAAACTTTACATTGTTTCATTAGTTAACATGAACTAACAATAATATTCTTTCAGCAATAATTATTCATCTTAGACTAAACTAATCTCAGTAGGTCATTGTACAGATCATATCAGATTTATGGTCAAATCTCAAAGGTCAAATGTGTCAAACATTTTTATTAAGGGTAATAAATGCTTTAATATATGTATTAATGCATTAACTAATATAACAAATTAAACCACATTGTAAAGTGTTAAAATTGAAATTAATTAATTTAACAATCTTAATATTTCTGCTCAAACTGATGAAAGGGTTTAAGAATCATTAATCCAAATTACTGTTGATTATAAGATAACATAAATTGACTAATTAATTGATCTATAAATACTGCTGATCATTGTCCATAATAAACAATTTATTAAAATTGAAATTGTACTTTAAGTGGAGTGTCGAGACGAGTCGTCGGGATCGTCTTCATCTGAGCGACTGCGAGAACAACAGGAAGTGATTTCATCTGAAACTTTATTCTGGACAGGTTAAGAGAATAACATCAGCTATTCATGATCAAAAACAGGAATATATACAGAAGAGTTTCGCATTAAAACACTCAAGGCTTCAAGTGAGTTTCAGACTGAATGTTCACATGGACCACTCGCCATATCCGTTAAAAACACTATCTAAGCAGAGTCCGTCAGAGCAACAATGTGCTGCGCTGAAGATTAAAAGAGCCCTTGAGATCACTGATGCACGTGTGTGTGTGTGTGTGTGTGTGCAGCATATATTAGAGCCGGTTCCTCTGGTCACATGTCATCGGGTTAGTCGTTTGATTCCTCCAGCTGTTCAAGTATTCTCTGGTTTAAGGAAGACACGTTTAAGGCTTCTGTGGCAAAAATAAAAGAGAATGCACAAAAACCCCACAAAAGGTTCTGTAGTGAGGTGCATTCTGGGAAAGCTGTTCAGTATGTGGAGGACGTGGTGCTCATGGCGTCCTCGTTCACACGCGTGTTTGCCGGATGGACGCTGGCGAAGTATTTGACGTCCTTGTCGACGTCCGTCTGCAGGGAGACGAGTGTGTGTTCCAGCGCCTCCTGCTGGCAGCCCGCGGACGACAGGAAGAACTCTGCACACACACACACACACACACACACACACAGTCAGTGTTCACACGGACAGGGCGAGAGGAAACGGGAAATACTTGTGCATGAAAGAACAAAAGAAAATAAAACAAGGAAAATATGCATAAAAATACATTTAACAAGACAAAAATTAAAATGCATAAAAGCACAAAAGAAAATGAAAAAAAGACAAAGGAGAAAAAATAAAGGAACAAAACAATGAAAAAAGAAACGAAAATAAAATGGAGAGAAGAAGAAAAAAAGTAAGAAAAAGTCAGATAAAAATAAAAGACCAATAGAACTAAAATAACTAAAGGAAAAGAGACAGAAGACGACAAAAAAAGGACAATAAGGAAAAAAATTACATAAAAACAAAAGAAATACAAAAAATAAAATAATAAAATATAAAAGAAAAGGGTAAATAATATAAAGGGACAAATAAATGAAAGAGGAAAATAAAAAAAATAAAACAAAAAGACAGAAAAGGGAAAATAAAGGTAAATAAAAAGGAAAAACATGAAAAAAAGAGGAAAACATTTAGAAATGAAAATAATCATAAATACATGAATAAACAAAACAGTGAAAAAGGATAGAACAAAAGAAATATATAAAAACAGAAAATTAAAGAAAATAAATACAAAGAAAAAAGGAAAAATAAAGAAAAACAAAAAATAAAAATAAAAGGGACACACACACACACACCTCGCTCCAGCAGGGTCTGCCTCAGGGTTTTGGCCAGCAGGACTCGCACGTTCGGAACGGGATCAGACGCCAGCAGGAGCAGCGGAGGGAGGAGATGCTCCGAGAACTGATCCAGAGACACACACTCCTCCTCGACGGACAGCTGACACACACAGAGACACGCGTCAGGACAACACACACACACACACACACACACACACTGATGATGAGGAGGAGGAGGAAGAGCGCGTCTCACCTGACAGACGAAGGCAAACGCCTGCCGACCGGACCACTTCCGGGAGTGACAGAACTTCTCCACCAGTTCTCCCAGAAAACCCACCAGCAGAGACGAACACGAGGACAGCTTCCGGATGATCTCGCTCACCTGCAACCAGAGAGATTCAGGAGTTCAGGAGAGAGAACGACTCGTTCAGGAGAGAGAGCGACTCGTTCAGGAGAGAGAGCGACTCGTTCGTTCAGGAGAGAGAGCGACTCGTTCGTTCAGGAGAGAGAGCGACTCGTTCGTTCAGGAGAGAGAGCGACTCGTTCGTTCAGGAGAGAGAGCGACTCGTTCGTTCAGGAGAGAGAGCGACTCGTTCGTTCAGGAGAGAGAGCGACTCGTTCGTTCAGGAGAGAGAGCGACTCGTTCGTTCAGGAGAGAGAGCGACTCGTTCGTTCAGGAGAGAGAGCGACTCGTTCGTTCAGGAGAGAGAGCGACTCGTTCGTTCAGGAGAGAGAGCGCGACTCGTTCAGGAGAGAGAGAGAGCGCGACTCGTTCAGGAGAGAGAGAGAGCGCGACTCGTTCAGGAGAGAGAGAGAGCGCGACTCGTTCAGGAGAGAGAGAGAGCGCGACTCGTTCAGGAGAGAGAGCGACTCGTTCAGGAGAGAGAGCGACTCGTTCAGGAGAGAGAGCGACTCGTTCAGGAGAGAGAGCGACTCGTTCAGGAGAGAGAGCGACTCGTTCAGGAGAGAGCGACTCACTGCAAACAGAGAGATTAATTCGTTCAGGAGAGAACGACCATAGCTTTCTGGCGAGCTCTGTGGTATCTGAAGGCGAGTGATCAGCATGAACACAAATCCTCTTATCTCGCTGAAATCTTGACGGATTTACAAACGGTTTGGTTTCTTACAAACGTTATTAACATGGCTATAATTCTGAATGTTGGAACATTTTCATATGTCATATGTTTCATATTTCAAGATTTTCATATGTATGCAGTGTCATAACTACATCTCTGACCTTTATAACAAACCAAACCGTTTGAAAATCAGTAGAAAATTGAGCAAGTTATGATTATTTAAAAGTACATGCACCATTAAAACACAATGTTACGAGTGAGCGAGCTCCCTGTGGCAAGATGGCCGCCGTGTGCGGACGTCGACCTCCATTGGCCAGCAGCGCGCACGAGACATCTAGCCTTTATTATATGATATCTATGAGAACGACAACGACTCGTTCAGGAGAGAACGACTCACTGCAAACAGAGAGATTCATTCATTCATTCATTCAGGAGTCACGATAAAAAAAAAAAAAAGGAAAATAAATATAAATACAACAGAAAAGAAAAATAAATAAAAATAAAAAAAGGAGGAAAGCAATTTTTTTTAATAAAAGTAAAAAGACAAAATGGAAAAAAGAAAAAAAAACTGAAAAATGTAAAAGAAAAACAAAGAAAGTAAAAAATAAAATGATTAAAAAATAAAGAGAGAGACAGATAAAACCTTAACCCAAAGTGAAATAAAGAAAAACAGAGAAAGTGAAAGAAAGAAAGAAACAGAAAGTGAATGAAAGAGCGAGGCGACAGAGAGAGAGACACAGAGCGAGAGAGAGAGAGAGAGAGAGAGTTTACCAGTCTGTATGACGTCCAGCGAACAGAAGAGACTCGGTCCGTGCAGAGACAGAAGGCCAGCGGTCTCAGATAATCATGAACGTCCTGCGCGCTGTACAGCTCCAGCAACAACACCAGCTGCCTGTCACACACACACACACACACACAAACACAGAGTCATGACATCACACACCCTACAGAGAAGGACTCGTACTCGGCCAACTCGGAGTGAAACTCAGAGTCTCACACACACACACACACACACACTGAAGGACTCGTACTCGGCCAACTCAGAGTCACACACACACACACACACACACACACACACACACACACACACACACAGAAGGACTCGTACTCGGCCAACTCGGAGTGAAACTCAGAGTCTCACACACACACACACACACACACACACACACACACACACTGAAGGACTCGTACTCGGCCAACTCGGAGTGAAACCTGTCTCTCACACACACACACACACACACACACACACACACACAGAAGGACTCGTACTCGGCCAACTCGGAGTGAAACTCAGAGTCTCACACACACACACACACACACACACACACACACACACACACACACTGAAGGACTCGTACTCGGCCAACTCAGAGTCTCACACACACACACACACACTGAAGGACTCGTACTCGGCCAACTCGGAGTGAAACCTGTCTCTCACACACACACACACACACACACACACACACACACACAGAAGGACTCGTACTCGGCCAACTCGGAGTGAAACTCAGAGTCTCACACACACACACACACACACACACACACACACACACACACACACTGAAGGACTCGTACTCGGCCAACTCAGAGTCTCACACACACACACACACACTGAAGGACTCGTACTCGGCCAACTCGGAGTGAAACCTGTCTCTCACACACACACACACACACACACACATACTCGGCCAGTTCGGAGCGAAACCTCCAGTTGCGGCTGTTGTCGGTCACCAGGAACTCCTGGAGCTGGTACAGATACTTCCTCCTCGTGTCCTGATGCAGAAGCTGAAAGAGGAACACAGGAACATCAGGGCAACATGGATAAAAACAAACTGCAATTTATTTCTTAAATATTAGCAACATTTGAATTATATTTGAATTCTAAAGGCAATACTTAATGTAAAGGTGACATATTATGCCCCTTTTCACCAGATGTAATATAAATCTCTGGTGTCCCAGAATGTGTCTGTGAAATTTCAGCTCAAAATATCAGATCATTTATTATATCTTGTCAAATTTGCCCTTTTTGGGTGTGAGCAAAAACACGTCTTTTTTGTGTGTGTCCCTTTAAATGCAAATGAGCTTTAGCTCCGCCTCCGTTCAGAAGAGGGCGGAGTCTTTACAAGAGCTTCAGAAACTCCAGCAATAACAACACAGGTCAATCTCCCTCTGAGTGCTGAAGAGGACGGACCTTGAGGAAGTCGTAGAGGTGCTTGAGGACGCCGATGCGAACCTCGTCCAGGTCCTTCAGGAAACTGTTGAAGACGGGAACCAGATGAGCGGCCGTCAGCTGATCGCCCAGGATCTGAGCCAGCTCGTGGATGGAGAACGCCAGCGTCCGACGCACCTTCCACTGACACGAGAGAGAGAGAGAGAGAGAGAGGGGGAGAGGGAGAGAGAGAGAGAGAGGGGGGGGGGGGGAGAGAGAGAGGGGGGGGGGGAGAGAGAGAGAGGGGGGGGGAGAGAGAGAGAGGGGGGGAGAGAGGGGGGAGAGAGGGGGGGGGGGGAGAGAGAGAGAGGGGGGAGAGAGGGGGGGGGGGAGAGAGAGAGAGAGAGAGAGAGGGGGGGGAGAGAGAGAGAGAGGGGGGGGGAGAGAGAGAGAGGGGGGGGGAGAGAGAGAGGGGGGGGAGAGAGAGAGGGGGGGGGAGAGAGAGGGGGGGAGAGAGAGGGGGGGAGAGGGGGGGGGGAGAGAGAGAGAGAGAGAGAGAGAAAAAGAGAGGGAGAGAGAGAGAGAGAGAGAGAGAGAAAAAAGAGAGAGAGAGAAAAAAGAGAAATCAATATTCAAGATAAGGAGAAAAAAAACTATTTTATAAAATAACATTTAAAAATATATAAAATGTAATATAGTTAATCAATATCACACCAAGAGTTCCATTTTCTCTCCAAATATCAGCATGATTACAAAAGCAATATTGATTTTATTCAACAGTTCAATAAATAAAACATTAAAATTAAGTGACCTATATTTTAGACACAATATCACCTGTTTTTGCTCCATTTCACCAATGAAAATAGTTCAAATAAAGACTGTTTTGCGTCTCTGAGCGACACTGAGGTGTTCATCACTGAATGAACGAATCAGTTGAATGAATGATTCAATGACTCACTCACTAACAGTGACTCGCTGCACCTACTGGTGAAACTCAGCTTCAGCTGCAGCTTCTGGTCCCTCTGTGCCTCCTCTAGCACGCTGTGTGCGGCGCATGCATCATGAACGATTAGAAACGCACCTGCATGTCTGAGGCCAGCGTCTCGTAGGTGTCGCGCAGGCAGTGCCAGTTCTGGCGTCCTAGCGTTAGCGCCACGCCCGGCAGACTGTAGGCGCAGTGCTTAGCGATCTCCATGTCCACGGTCTGAGCGCGCGACGGGTCCGTCATCGACAGATACTGATCCAGCAACGCCTGAGGAACCACGTCCTGCAGCGGTCAGAGCAGAGCATCATGGGATTGAGCTCATGATGGGATCATCAAGTCACAATACAGCGCTTTTCACAACACACACCCTTTCAAAGCAGCTTTACAGAAAATGCACATTACAGTTTACAGTGATCTGTTATCAGAGGAAACGGTCTACGTTACGCATTTCAGAAATGTACTTATAAAATCACATTTAGCAAAATATGTAGTGATTTAATGCAGACTCAACGAGCTCCTGATGATCATCTGACCTGCTGTTTGGATCTCCTCTCGTCGTCAGGATTGGCGCTGCCGTCGCTCACGTCAGAATCATCGGCCGAATCACGGCTCTGAAACACACGACATATGAAACCGCTTTAGCGGAGACGAACATTCAGTGTTTCACCCGTAACACACACTTTAAACAATCAGGACATGATTAAAAACAACATTTTGATTTCTATTCACAAATATAATTTACGTTCACCAACAGAGATTTGACAAACATTTTAGTGCATGAAAAATGCCATGTGTGACAAACAAATCAGTTTGGAATCAGATTCACATCAATGAACCGAACTCATCAACTCTAACGTCTCCTTTAGATGAGAGATCTCTGAGTGAATGCGGGGGACATGGGCTGGGCTTTGACACAGATCAGGGTAATCAGGCGTTTGTGGTTAAAAGTACATAAATGTTTATTTTGTTCTAAAATGTCGCTGGTTTGTCTAGATGAGACTCTTATTCCTCGACTGGATCGTGTCGAGACTTTGAAGCTGCACTGAAACTCACATCTGGACCTTCGACCCGTTGGACCCCATTGAAGACACTATATGGAGAAACAATCCTGGAGTGTTTTCCTCAAAAACCTTCATTTATTTTCGACTGAAGGACATGAACATCTTGGATGACGTGCGGGAGAGTAAATTAACAGGACATTTTAATTCTGAAGTGAACGACTCCTTTAACATACAGAGCATCAACATGATCCCAGTTCTGAACAGGAGCTCAGGTGTGTGTGTGTGTGTGTGTGTGTGTGTGTGTGTGTGTGTGTGTGTGTGTGTGTGTTCACCTGTGTGTTTTCTGACAGGAGCTCAGAGGGGTTCTGGGAACTGAAGGGATTGGATTGGGCCGCTCGAGGCTCCAGGAAAGCGTCTTCTAGTTCCGAATCCAGTGCTGTGGCTCTCAGAGCCGCTGTCAAGACGTCCACTTGTGCTGAAACACACACACACACACACACACACACATCAGCACAGATCAGGTTTTCCTGCTTGAATGTTGATTATTCTCCTCATATTCTCCATTGTTGCGGCTCCTCTCTTCCCAGTCTGTCAGTAACGCTCTGTTTACTTCCTGTCTCTATGAAGCCCCTCCTCCCAAAAAGCACACTGTGCTCTGATTAGGCCGGATGGAGCAGTGTGTTGTGATTGGTCGAGCGCTTCGAGTGTGTTTGGGAAATGTCCCGCCCTTTTCCATAACCGCCAGTTTAACACACTACTAACTAACTCAACCAGGCCCCGCCCCTTTATTCTGCGCATGAATTATTATAATGAGGAATATTGTGACGTGTTCGTTCTGGAAGAAACTCAAGACTACAATGGAGGCGTTTCAGGAGTTCAGAAACACTGACTCTGATATAGAGAAGAGCTGGAGCTTCTTCATGATCACACCCTGAAGAGAAATAAAGATCTTCCTCTTCTGAACAGTTATTGTGCGTCACTCCTTCTGTTTTTCGGCTCAGTGTTTCAGCAACTTCCTGCACTCGCTTCCTTCCACCGACACAAAGGTCTCGGTTCAGCCGCTTTAAGCCTTGTGTTCCTTAAGACCACAACAAACTGGGAAACACAAGCTTGCGATTCAGCCATTTCAAATCAGATGCCCTTGTCCAAACACACACTCTTAATGCACACTAATCCACACTGCGCTAAGCGTATCCCATCATGCATCATGTGCCCTGAAATCGGGAGATGTCGAGGAAAACACTCCACTGTAATTTAAACTAATTAGATGCATATAATTTGGTAGTAAAAACAAAAAGTGTTGCACATTTTCTTGGTGCAGATTGTGTGAGTATGGTGTGTGCGAGAGTATGGTGTGTGTGTGAGTATGGTGTGTGTGTGAGTATGGTGTGTGTGTGAGTATGGTGTGTGTGTGTGAGTATGGTGTGTGTGAAGCCTATTGTGTAACACATTTGCAACTGTTTTTATCCCTTAATTAGAAGCAGCGCAGTGTCTTCTGTTAGTTACACAGCGACTGAACACACATGTAGATTTTAAAAGCACTGAAAATATAATAAATAAAAGCTCTGTAATCACTTCAGACTATACGTGTGTCCCATTGAGTAATCAAACGTTCTACACACACTTGCAGGGCCAAACAGAGGAAGTCATTCATGGATCATTCATCAAGTTCTTCGATACTACATCAAACACTACGAGCCGAACTGATAAAGGTCAAACATTATTAAAAACAAGTGAACAGTCAGTGATAAAATAAGAGCAAATACACACATTACAAGCAGAGATTAACACTAAATTACAAAGTCTAACAGTAGTGTTCAGGTACAGACATTAATAATGAAGCCTAATGTAAAATAACACTATTTGTTCACTGTAGAAATTAAATATAGTTTCATCTGTTAAAGCTGTATTCTGTTGTTTTATTAACATTAATGACAGACGACAGCAGGAATATTAGAGGCTGCCGTCACTTTAAGACGAATAAACCGACACACATCCGGTTTCTTTCTCAGCTGTTCACTGACAGGACCGAGAGAACACTCGCAGAGACGGTGTTTAGACATCATTGTGTGTGTGTGTGTGTCCGTTCAAGCGCAAGGAAACACAAAAGAGGAATCAATTCAGTGTTCGAGCGCTGACTCAATCTCTCTCTCTCTCTCTCAAACACGTCCAAATCATAGACTTTCACTCTATGATAGTTAAATTTAGCAGTTAATCCACGAATCACACGCGTGCCGAACCACGGGGCAGCCGATCCGTACGGATCACCCCTAGGAAATACGTCATGCAAGTAGAGAAGTGGTCAAGAGCAGGTGTGGGTGTTTGGAGAAGGAGGACTTTGCGCTCACCTTTGACATCCGGGTCGTCGATGTGCGGCTCCAGGTTTTCGATGAGCTCTTCCAGCTGTTTTCTTCCCAGAGCCGAAGCGGATGACCGATTCTTCTCCTCCTCTTTCTCCTCCCCTTTATCCTGCCCTGTCTCCTCCCCTTTCTCCTCCACTGTCTCCTCCCCCTTCTCCCCTGTCTCCTCCCCTCTCTCCTCCCCCTTATCCTCCCCCGTCTCCTCCTCTTTCTCCTCCTCTTTCTCCTCCCCTTTCTCCTGCCCTGTCTCCTCCCCTTTCTCCTCCACTGTCTCCTCCCCCTTCTCCCCTCTCTCCTCCCCCGTCTCCTCCCCTCTCTCCTCCCCCTTCTCCAGCAGGTCCAGGCTGATCTCTGGGATCGGTGTCCTCCAGTATTGGAAGGAGTTGAAGATCTCCTGCTCCTCTTGTGGATTGGGATTACCCGGCGCTGATATGGGAGAATCCCGGTCCTCTGTTTCTTCATGAAGCCACTTCACGGACTCGACCTCCGCCTCACATCCCGAGGGATTGTGGGAAACTGCAGGCGTCTCTGCGTTTGTGCTGAACGAGACACAAATGAGACGTGAGCGAATTTATATCACAGTATTTTTCACAATTATACCGGTTTCACGGTATATGACAGTATTTTTTTCTTTTTTCCAAGCATGACTGTGTGTTAACCTCATTTTCTACTGCTTGAGAGAGGAAACACTGCAGTAGACAGACTCAGAATGCCCCATTTTACTGTCATGAGTGAATACTGTAGCATTAATACATGTTTGCAGTGTTTATAAAGAGGTCCAGCAGGAGGCGCTGTAGGAGCGGCAGAAGTCTCGTTCATAAACGCTGCGTTATCAGGAAACATAAAGAAAGATTCAAATGAAATAACATCTAAACAAAAACACCCGCTCCGCGTTTAGACTGTGAAACGTGCTCATGTTTATTCAACGATGTCAAAGCCTTCTGCTAAATCTATTTGTGGCGGGCAGTGTTGAGATTGTGAAGCAATGTATGGAAAACACTAATATAATTTGACAGCTATTAATTATAGTTTAACCCATCCATCTTCACCGTCAGGCTCAGTAACACACACACACACACATCTGAGCATCACCAGTGAACAGTGAAAAGACCCTCTCAAACAGTGTCGCGTTCACAACGTTGTTTAGGCGTCATACACCGGTGTTGAAAAAAAAATATATATATATATGAAACGGTATATTAAAAATTCATATCATAACAAATAAACACCGGTATTCGGTATGAATAAGAACTAAGGTTCGTTTCTCATTTCTCATTGTGTTTAAATCTTTTTATTTGGTATTTTAACAAACGATCATTTGTAATTACACTTTTTTTAAATGCAAACACATCCTAACAAATACGCATGAAAAGAGAAAAGACGTGGGGGAGTAATAACCGAACAGAAAAAATGTAAATAAATGTAAATAAAAACCAGACAGAAAACACATCCACCCGAAACTCCACCTGAAAGTGCCATCCAGGGATAAAGCAGGTAACGAGGGCACGCTCAGCTCTACATCAGTCGCTCGTCTCACCTGTGTGTTTGCGTTTCGCTCCAGTTCCCCTCGTCTCTGAAGTACTGACCCGCGTTACCGCTGGGACTCGCGAACGTGGAGATGAACTGACCCAGCGACTGAAACGCGGCCTGACGCACCTGGAGACCGAAGCACACGCTCATTAAAGGAGTCGTTCACTTCAGAATCAATGTCCTGATGATTTACTCTCCCACACGTCATTAAGATGTTCATGTCCTTCTTTCTTCAGTCGAAAAGAAATGAAGGTTTTTGAGGAAAACACTCCAGGATGTTTCTCCATATAGTGACTTCAATGGGGTCCAACAGGTCGAAGGTCCAGGAATAAGAGTCTTATCTAGACAAACCAGCGGACATTTTATAGCAAAATAAACATTTATGTACTTTTAAACGCAAATGCTCGTCTTGCAGGTCCAGGACTTCACACATTACGTAATCGCGTTGAAAGGTTGCGCGTGTTCCAGTTCAGAAATGTAGTAAAGGGCGAATTTTTTCCTCAAACTTCAAAATTGTCCGACATCGTTGTTTTGCCTTTTATTTAAATATTTATTTTCGGAAATTTTCATATGCATTTTTCAGTATTCTGTCATTCGGTGGCTCTGAACTGTCACAAAACTTGCTTACGGATGCGAAAAACGCAGGAAAATCAAACCTGATCCAAATTTTTTTATCACAGACGAAAGTTTCGGAGGAAGTGTGTAAACGTGATTGACATAACGTGAGGTTGTATTTATTTTTTTAACGATCGAAATAAGAATTTCGAACTCCTTTAGTCTTTGCACGTTGGCTTTGTAAACACTGGGTTGGTTCTTACGCCTAGGTCACGCTTGACCTTTCAACCTGATTACGTAATGTGTGTCGCATCACAGCTAGTGCAAGATGAGCATTAGTGGTTAAAAATTATATAAATGTTTATTTTGTTCTAAAATGTCAGCTGGTTTGTCTAGATGAGACTCTTATTCCTCGGCTGGATCGTGTCGAGACTTTGAAGCTGCACTAAAACTCACATCTGGACCTTCGACCCGTTGGACCCCATTGAAGACACTATATGGAGAAACATCCTGGAGTGTTTTCCTCAAAAACCTTCATTTCTTTTCCACTGAAGAAAGAAAGACATGAACATCTTGGATGACGTGCGGGAGAGTAAATCATCAGGAGATGTTAACTCTGAAGTGAACGACTCCTTTAACACAGAAGTGGTGAAGGAGCAGAAGTGTGTGTCGTACCCAGCGCGAGGGGTCGCTGATCAGACTGATGAACAGAGAGGAGAGTTTGGTCCGCCGCACTTCTGGAGACGTGGCCGAGGACACGGTCATGAAACACTCGGCGCAGGCCTTCCTCACGCCCCACACGTTATCCGAGCAGAGCTGGAAGAACCGGGGAAGCTGGACCGGATCGGGAGAGAGGAGCGACAGGAAGACGCATCACACGACAGGAAACCAGCAACACAAAACACAGAGCTGATAACATCACAGCATTTATAAAGGCTTTCCTGCAGCTCAAACAGTAGAGCGCTGGCGCTTGCCACGCTAAGGTCACGGGTTCGACTCCCAGGGAAAGCAAGAACTGATGAGAACTGATAAGAATGTAAATGCAATTGAAATGCAATGTAAGTCGCTTTGGATAACAGCATCTGCCAAATGCATCAATGTAAATAAATGTATAAAAACTGATTTTGAGCATTTTTTTAAACCCTCCTCAATAAAATCTGTTCAAAACTGGCCTGAAGACGCATCTTTTTCAGCAACACTTGATCCATTAATACTAACACCTTCTCTTCTAAAACTTCTAAAATCTTCTAAATTGTGAATTGAAAATACGCCCACTGGAAACGCGTCGATTTCGCAAAAACTCCCATTTATCGCAAAGAAGTTTTTTCGCTCGCATGAGGAGGTTTTTCAGGCAATTCGAAAAAGGAATATTTCGCAAAACTGCAATGGAAACAGTTTTGGGGCATTTACAGTCACCTGACGTAGACGACGCGGTGTGTTTGGACAGAATACGAGACAGAGCTCTTTATTAAATTCATAAAAGACAAAAGAATTACAGGAATAATGGATTCTAAATCTCAAATAAATGCCACAATCAAGAGCTCGACGCAGAAATGAGGGAGAAACACCCAGAAACTCCTCATATGTGCCGCTCACAGTATAAGGGTCTTTCCTTGACATTAATGCTTGGAAAACACACACACATCTCCTTCCATTAATAATAATAATAATAATATCTAGTGCGGTGGCTGTGATGTATATAAACTTACCAACGTCCGTTGCCATGATTTTTGGAATGATTATCGCGAGAGTAAAAAAAATACGTTTCAGTCGCATAACATCGGTTAATGGAAACGCCGTTATTTCGCAATAGTTTTTTATCGATATTTAGAAAAAGAAAAAGAAAAAAAGAAAAAAAGAAAAAAATAAATCGCAAAAGTATTGCGCAAATCTTTAATGGAAACGCACCTACTGTAAAGCTGCTTTGAAACAATCTATGTTTTATTTAAAGCGCTATATAAATGAAGGTGACTTGACTTGTGTGTATATATATATATATATATATATATATATATACACTATAATAAAAAAACCTTCATAATATAGCTAAGAATAAAAGTGTAAAGTTTGGTGTATTCAGTATGTAAGTTTTACTGAAGTGGAGATTTCAGGCTCAGTGTAGGAGGAAAAACTCATTTAGAGAAAACACCCTGTAAAGATGTACACTGTAACTGACGCACACAGATCGAGTGCTCTACAAGACACAGTTAAAAGTGTATTTTGGATGTTTTCTGTCCACTAGTCTGAAAAAACACTTTATAAAGAGCCAAAAAGCCCAAATCTCAAAATTGACAGATGCATGAACACAGTTTTTGCCTGTAGTGTCTCGCCTTAATTGACCGTTCGCAAAGCCCCGCCCCCTTTAGTTACTGTTGCTATGTCCGACAAGCCACGCCCCTCTCACACACACCCTGTTCTCACGCAGTGAAACACACATCGTGGAGCAGAGAGGACACTGACAACACACTGAGACAGGACAGACCAGCTTACGTTGATATGAAACAAAGTCTCACGTTACAAATTTGGTCATTTTTTAAAGTAATTTAAACAATAAATACGGTTTTGTGTCTCTTTAATGTGTCGTCGCTCAGTTAAAGCGGCTCGTGAACCGATCATCTCTTCCTTCTAGCTCATTATAGCATCAAATAAACATAATGAACATCAGAAGGAATGTTGTTTCAACCGGAGAAAGACGTCGGTACACATCGTTTAAAGTTCAAATCCTCCAACGTTAATGTACTAACTCTCCTGACTGCTTTGTCGGACAAAAAGGGCGGATTCGGCGGATTATGATTGGTCAGATCGCCTGTCAATCAAACTCCCTGCGAAGGGTCAACTGTGCTATATAAATAAAGTTGCTATTGCTGTGTGTATCATACCAGCAGTTCCTCTGTTGCCTCTCCTCCAACAACACTGCAGATGTCCCCGAAGTTCGCCGCACACACCTGTCAAACACACACACACACACCTGATCAGCCCTCGCCCTCTCGACTCCCAGACACGGGCCAGTCAGACTCACACACACCTTGCGCACGTGGAACATCCTGCAGTCGCAGCACATCTCGCAGAAGCGCGGCAGGAAGAGCCGCTCCGTGATGTCCTTGCCCACCATCGGCGCCATCTTACAGATGATCTGCGGAAACACCGGAGACGCCGTTCAGTGGGACAGAATCCCAGAAGTTTAGCACAAGCGTCACCATCGTGAACTTTGTGCAAACCATTAACTGTCATAAAGAATTGCAAATAAACAATTTCATTCTGTTTTTCTCGACACTTGGTGTATTCATTATCAGTTATTTTTTACTTGTAATATAATAGGCCCATATGACTGACTTTAATGTTGTGAAATTTAATATTAATATAAGATAATAAAAAATAACCATATTATTTACTTATTGCCGTGAAAATGAATACTTATATAATATAATAATACTAAAAATTGCCGTGAAAATTAATACTTATATAATATAATACAAAAAATTATAATACAATAGGTCCATATTTTTTACTTTAATGCTGTGAAAATGAATATTTATGTAAATATAATATAAAAATTATAAAAGGCATATGACTAATGCTGTGAAAATTTGTATTTATATAATATAATAATTATAAAAATAGGTCCATATTTATTTTATTGCTGTGAAAATAATATTTATATAATATCATAATAAAATATAATAATAATAATAATAATAATAATAATAATAATAAGCCCATTTTATTTTAATGCTATGACAATTTATATTTATATGATTAATTATAATATAAAATAACAAAGAATATATTAAAATATGCCCACGTTTAACTTTATTGCTGTGAATATTAATGTGATGCATTATATTATATTATAACACAGACTGATTAAACCCACAAACCTTCATTTCGTATGAAGGAAGACATTTATTATCATGGTTTCATTAGGTTTATTATGATATTAAGTAATATTTACATAAATATTAATTTTCACACAGATTCTCACCGCCATGGCTTCGGTTTTGACGTCGTCGTTGCTGTCAGGAGCGGTGAGGTCCACCAGAACGGGACACACCAGACTCTCCACGTCTCCTCGCTCGATGAGCTCCTGCTCCAGCAGAACCAGCAGCGCCGCCTGACTCGTCTTACGGACCTGAGCCAGGAAACACGTGAAAACACGTCACGACAAACACGTGAGAACACGTCACATGACCAGGAAACACACGTCACATGACCAGGAAACAAGTCACATGACCAGGAAACAAGTCACATGACCAGGAAACACACGTCACATGACCAGGGAAACATGTCACATGACCAGAAAAACACGTCACATGATCTGGGCTGTGTTCAGCCGACAAAACGCTGCACAACGTTTTTTAAACAGAAACGGTGATGCGTTGAACACACTGTTCTGATGACGCAAGAGTTGCAACTATGGCAGCTGAGAAGGCCATTCTTTGTGAAGAATTTTCGGAGCCTGATGAAGTCGTTATAAATATGTGTTTAATACTACAAAATATGCCCGATGTTACAGTTACTGCACTGGCCGCCCAGAACAAAAGAGAACATCCCAGTCGAGTGAAGGGATTGCTGAAACTGAAGCACATCTTACCTAATTCAGACTAAAACATCTATTTAGCCTCACAGACTGACTTTATTTGTAGTTCATATTGTTTTAATACCCTGTATTTTCTTTCTTATTTTTAGGAAAAGCACTTAATTACCATTGTTTATTTCTATACCAAATGTCATACACTTGCAATGAAGCTAAAAATATAAACAACTACATCATTATGTTGATATCCTATATTTTTACAATAAAACTTACGACAAACATGTCTTCTATCCTCAGTTGTTGCGTATACCGAGCTGCATGAACACATTTGTAAATTACTTTCCTTGAACACATTGTGCGAGTTCACTTTAATACCGCGTGCTTTATATACATGTTGCTGCTGATTGGACGGCAGTTCTGACACACCCACCAAACAAGAGAAAACGTATCTCAAACCCCGTTGCACAACGGTGCACGCCGCTTCCAGGAAACATGACGTTCAGCCCGGAAACCGTAGCAAAACGTTGCGCACCGCTTTGAACTTGAACGTGCCCCTGGAAACACGTGGAAACATGTCACATGACCAGGAAACAAGTCACATGACCAGAAAAAAACGTCACATGACCAGGAAACACGTGGAAACATGTCACATGACCAGGAAACGCGTCACATGACACCTCACATGACCAGGAAACGCGTCACATGACACCTCACATGACCAGGAAACAAGTCACTTGACCAGGAAACATGTCACATGACCAGGAAACATGTCACATGACCAGGAAACATGTCACATGACCAGGAAACGCGTGGAAACATGTCACGACCAGGAAACAAGTCACTTGACCAGGAAACATGTCACATGACCAGGAAACACGTGGAAACATGTCACATGACCAGGAAACACGTGGAAACATGTCACATGACCAGGAAACACGTCACATAACAGGAAGCACACACGTCACATGACCTCTGCCCTATAGAGCCTGGAGCAGCAGAGACTCACACTCACCAGGTTGTTCTGGTCGGCCAGGTATCGGACCACGATGGGCAAGAGGAACTTGGAGAAGGCGAAGGGAATGGAGGGCCGGTTCTCCTGACAGAAGATGGCGATGTGTGGGATCTGCTCCATGAGCTCCGCTCGAACCGTCGGCTCTGAGGAACAAACGTTTTTATTTATATATAACACATGATAAGGTTAGGCGACCTCACACGACCAAGAGTGTGGAACACCATCATGACTGAAAATATGACACTGATTTCATACATTATCAAGTAATTAATATTAAATCACTTACATTTTAGACGCAATATTGACTGTTTTTGTTCTATTTCAGCAGCGAAAATAGTTTTCACATCAGAACCATAACAAACATGCTAAAGCTGACTATTCCCTCAGAATAACTTATATTTACAACAACAACAAATCCTATTTTTATCTTGACAAGAGACCGGACCGTACCGGAGTCGTCTGCGAGTCTGTCGATCCGCTCCAACACGGACACACACTCGCGCTCATCCTCGCTGACGGCGCGGAGTGTGTCCAGGAGACTGCGGGCCACCATCTGCCTGAAGCACACCACAAATCATCATCTGACCGTTCAATGGCCTGATTATCCCAGAAATCCCAGAAAACAGACGTATAACTGAAGGAGTGTGACGGAGTGTGTACCTGTTGAAGACGTTCTCGCTGCTGATGTACTTGTCGAGTCGGCCCATCGGAGTCAACATCTCATCCTGAGACACGAAGTCCAGCACTGAAGGCACAATAATGGCGTCAGACTCTGAGCTGTATCCATCCACACCAACTAGACACAGAAACAGCATGAGCAAAACACACACACACACACACACACACACACACACATCCCACAATCCTCTGCGATTCCAGCTTCATCAACCTCAGCCATGAGCACAAGAGCCTAAACTTCGCAATAAACTTCTCAGTGAAATTCAGCGTTTTTCATAATTCTGATTGTTTCAGCCATTCATGATGTTAGTAATATCTCAGATTAGAGCTGGGCGACTTTATGAAGATATAAAACAATCAAGCAGTTGAGATTTGCTATATTCGTATATATTGCTTTATGTGATTGAATGTGGATAATATTGGATTTATTGATGTGGAAATATTGAGGATTAGGAAAACCTGTGAGGTATTTGTTCAGTTTGATGACGTGACGAGTCTAATTAAATGATGTATATAAATGACAGGGTTAAAATAATAATTAATAATCGGTCTCATATTTGATGATGAAGTTTGCATCATTGGTTCTATTATCTTCAAACCCAAACCCAAACACTGCTGTCCATCAACAAGCACTGTGTTTTTACCCTGGTATTACCATGATTGTGGACGTGACGTTCTTTGAAGGTCTGCTTACGTCAAGTGTTTTCATTTTGCGTGTATATACATGCACACATCTCGAGTTACCACAGTAAAGCAGCGGGTTGCGCGGGTCACGTGACCTGCTGTTTATGAATCACGTTAAAACGTAAAGTTGACAACATGCTAACGCTATTCACACAAACACACACACAGAGAGATGAAACTCACATCCGTCCGTGTCCTCCTGCGAGTCTTGCAGCAGAGAGAGATCTGAAACACACAACACGATCAGTGAATGTGTGTGTGTGTGTGTGTGTGTGAGAGAGAGTGTTTAGTCAGAAGTGTGTGTGTGTTCAGCTGTACACACCCGCCATCGTGCGCCGCTTCTACATTTAACCCGCTTCTGTGCTGATGGCCAACAAGCGCCGCAACACAAACTACACAAAACTACACAAAAACACACAAACACGCGCCTCTGAACTCCACTCGAGCACTGCCGCCGGGGCCGCGCATTGATCCTTTATCACGCACGCGCCGAGGGCAGCCTCTAGAACGCGCACGCACGGATACTTTTGAACGCATGCGCAGTGACGATTACCAGAACTCGCTCTATTGATGGTTATTCGTATTTATGTATTTATTTACTTATTTGTTTATTTATAGGTTACAGAATTTTAAGCCATTTCATTATTTTATATATATATATTTATTTTATTGAATTTCAATAAAGTACGACAGTAAGAACAAGGTACATTCAGAATCAGAACTACAGTAATATACGTAATATACAGGAAGTAATACGATTCAAATACATGAGTATAATATAAACTTATTGGGAAGCCTTGGAATGACATCATTTTGGTTAAAGAATAGTTTTATTGTATTTTCTTTTTAATTTTACAATTTTGAATTTTTTGTTTTTGTATTTAATTTTTAATTGAATTGCTTTTTATTGGAGTCTAAAAGTGAGACGTTTATTTGTTGCACATGGTATATTATATTATTTTATTTTTTGAAATATGCGTCGTGGCAGAAGGCTACGCACACGCACGCGCGCACACACACACTTCACCAGTTCGACCAGTTTCTGTGCTTTTATGTATTTGTTGTCTAGAACGACGTGTAACCCCAAGGGTCATCAGTCACCGCGCATGCGCACTGCGACCACAGCTGCTGAAGTGATTCAGATTAACCGAATTATTCCCGCGTCTTTGTCTTTTAATTAAATAGACATATGTGGAAATAGGATAACAGCTGTGAGAAAAAGAAAATAAACTACAACAGTTTCCCCTGTGTTCATCTGAGTGACGTGTCCCGCCGTGCGCGCAGCCGGCCTGCCTCCTCCAGTGCTCGAGCCGCGCGCGGCTGTGTGTGTGTATGTGTGTGTGATCGTGAGTGCGCGCGCGTCGTGGCCGGGGCTCTTGAGCAGCACGCGAGTGTGTGTGTCCCGTTTAACGGCTGTCATGTCCAAACTGGAGCAGATTCTGATCCTCGACCCGTCGAGCGACCTCCGTTTCAGAGGTAAAACGGTTTAATCACGAATAACCGGCCGTTGTAACCGAGCCGGCTCGCGGAGGCCTGTTCGCGCGCGCCCGCATGCCTGCATCACTCCCTCGGCTGCTGTTTAACGCGACGCCCGGGGATCTGCAGGCCTGTGGGGGAAAACGCATATAAGTGATTTTAGTTTTAACATCCGCTCTCTCTATAAGACGTGTTTTGATCTGTAAAAGGTTCACTCGTTAGTGTGTTCAGTGAGCTGTCACAGTTAGCCTCAGTGCTAACAACAGATTAAAGATTCACATCTTGAATGAATCTGATCTGTCATTATTGCTTCTCGGTCAGATCTAGTGTTTGAAGGCAGTTTTGATCATCAGTGTGATCAATACTGCACTGTCTGAGGCTGATTTAAGGTTAAACGTGTTGTTAGACTGATTTAAGGCTCAAAATCCTGTGTAAAGATGTAATGCTGTATAAAGTCAGACTTATCCCTGCTCTTAGCCATTAGTAATAAAGTACACAATTAAAATCACTGTGAATATGCATTTATGCCGCATTAAACGCCTAATAGAAGTGCTTGACAGTGTAAATATGATAGTTGGAAATATAGTGTATGAAGGGTCATACTTTATGATCAATACTGCATTAATAGCTCATTAAATTCAAGTGTTTGATTCAGTTTAATAGACTATATGAATCCCTCTCTATGCATTGAGTCATGTTGGAGAATGTTTGA
>NC_139986.1:29751535-29781535 GCF_963993115.1 Abramis brama
GTCAGTCCACATAACTTTCACACTGGCATTTTATGAACCTAATCAAATTTGATAAATGATAATAATTATGATTATTATTTAACTCTTTAAAGAGAAATGTAGGTAATTACTGCAGTAAAATGCAATCGTACTGTAAAATAATTATATTTTAAGTGTTTATTTGAAATATTAATATATTTAAAATATAAATATAGAATGAATTATTTTTGTCCTTGACATTTTTCACTATTAAACTTTTTTTTTTTTGTCTAGGTCCACATATCTAACTCTTAAGAGAGAAATACTGGCAATTACTGCTGTAAAATAAATATTTTAAGTGTTTTATTTGAAATATTTATATATATTTTAAAAAATGTTGACAGTTTTCACTATTAAACCTCTTTTTTTTAGTTGTAATAGTGTCTCCGTCCACATTACACACACACTTCGTTTTATGAACCTAATCAAATTATAAATAATTATTATTTAACTAATTATTAATCTGAAGACCGTAATATAGGCAGTTACTCCTGTAAAATAGATAAAATATTTAATATAATATTTTAAGTATTTTATTTGAAATATAAATATATGTAAAATATGAATATAATATTTTTTTTTGTTGACATTTTTCACAATTAAACCTCCATTTTCTATGATTATTATTTAACTCTTTATAGGCAATTACTGCTGTAAAATACAATTGTACTGTAAAATAAATTAATATTTGATAATTATATAATCATTTTTTTGCTCTTATGATATTTGTCTAAAATTCTTCAATGTAAAACATTCAAACTTTGAAGAATAAAATGACAAATGTTTTATAAATGCTAAACAGCAGCAGAAACGCTTTGAGCTCGGACTCGTTGGCATCAGATGATGTTCATCGCCTCAGTTCTGGTGGAGTGCGCTCTGTGAACACTAGATGGCGTAATCTCACACATCATCATTATTCCAGCATGATTTCCCTGTGTGTGTGTTTACCTGTGTGTGTGTTTACCTGTGTGTGTCGCTCCCGATCAGGACGAAGGCCTGAGGATGAGGAAGGCTAATCAGTACGACAGCTCGGTGTCGAAGTCTTCGTCGATGCTGAGTAAAGACCCGGGCTCCCGATCTCTCCCGTCGCTGCTCGTCGTCATCGCCGCCATCTTCATCGGCTTCTTCCTCGGGAAGTTCGTCTTGTAGAGTCTGTGTGTTCTGGGCTGGCGAGACAAGCGTGCGTTCATGTCGATAACCGTCGAGACGAGCCCTACGGCAGCGGAAATAAACGTGTCTGTGTACAGGATCATTCAAACAGGCCTTGCCTTTCTCACACACACACACACACACACTCACACACACACACACACTCACTCTCAGAAACGATGGCTCGTTTCTCCCTCTTTTCCGCCGTCTGTGGGTCTTTCTGTGGGTCGGGGAAGAAGAAATCGTCCATGTTGTCGAAGCATCACTAGCCGTCTCGGTGGAGGCACTCGTGTGTGTTTAGAGACCTTGAAAAAATCAACCTATGAATAAATAAAAGGACGTGTTTCTCTTTTTCTCTGTGGTTTTATTAAGAGTTTAATGGAATGTTTTAAGTGTCATGTACATGTTCTTTTAGATTATGTTGAGAAAAATGGGAAATGCAGATTCATCGTTAATAAAAAGAAAAACAAACCAGTTGTCTTTGCTACTTTGTCGCTGGATGGTCACGTGACACACGTTCCCGTTCCACTTTTATTTTCTTGAATGTTTGACGGGACAAACATGTTTTCCCGCTGAATCAAAACCAGTCATTTCATGGATTTTCTTTATGCAGATTATATATTCAATTGTGAGGCAACTTGACTGAATAGAGCGCCATGTTGCAGTCCTGTCCCGTGGTGATGACCGTTGCTCAAATAAAGAATCTTTAACACTCGTCTGTGTGTGTGAGAGGATCTGTGTGTTCATGCACGTCACATGACGCTCGGCTTCAGACCTGGAAATGTGTCTAGATCGAGTAAATGCAGAGATTGACGATAACAATCCATTATTCTACAAACTGACTTCAAGACTCATTAATGGCATCAGAAGCTAAAGTGCTTATACGTTTTACTTTAGTATCGTTACGATACTATAATAGTTTTTATGAATATTGTGAATTCGTCTTTATATTTTGTCATTTTAGTACTTTTTTTAAAAATGTATAGTTTTTATAAATTATTTTATTCTAGTACATCAAGTTAAACTACAGTAGATTAAAATGAGGAATGTTTTAATGTTTTAGTGAACTAAAAGTATCACGATTCTGTAATCATTTATTAATAGTGTTTTTATGTACATTTATATTTTTAAATAATCTATTTTAATTTTAGTTCCAGTATTTTTTTTTTTGTCAGTTCAGTCTATAAAGTTTTTATTAATTTTTATTTCAGTTTTACTGATTTCAGCAAAAGTTAAAAGGAATGTATGTAAGAATTTATGTATTAATCGCTTTTTTATTGCCAATGTTCCTGTGACTCATGAAACAAATGCTTATACAATGTTCAGGATGAACATGTCAGGATGAACATTGTATAAGCATTTGTTTTATGAGTCACAGAAACGGAAAAACGTTGTGTACGGTAACGTCAATGCGCCAGAAAATGGATTGAATCAAATTATAGTCTCATATACTTTATAATAGTGTAATTTTAACATCACTTTGATCAGATGCTTTCTGAACTGCTGTTTTCTCATGTTTGTGTTTATTCTGTTATTTAACAGTGTATCACTGCAACGGTAGATCCAACTTTTTACTTTAAATGAACGAATTCTACATATAGACCCTTTAAACTAAATGGAAATGACAAATGTTGCCTTTTCAACTAGCTGAAGAAAAATCTTTCAGGTCAACTATTTCAAGTATGGATTTTTTTTAATGGTTTTAGTTCACTATAGACCTTCTGTAGCCCCGCCCCTTCTGTAGCTCCGCCCCTTTTCAGCGCTAGGCTCGTTGTCTTTTGACTTCCGGTCTGTATTTTCACAGCGATCTTGCGTATTTATGAATGAACGGCTCGTTTTAAAATCTTCCTGGTCGCCTGACATTTGTTAAGACATCTGCTTTAAACATTACAGTCCTCATGATAACTTTCGTTAACTTTACTTTAAGTAAATCCACTTCTAAAGCTAATTACTCCTGGACAGCAATGCCATAGAGAGCGACCGCAAAAACGGAAGTTCAAAGACAATATTCTAAAGATGGCGGCGCCCTCGTTTCTCTGGCGCATAAGGTCTATAATAACCCTGAACTGTAAGATTAAAACGCTAAGAGTCACAGGCAATGACAGAATTCATTCTGTGTTGAGCTTCATTCATGCATCACGAGACCAGGTTTCATTCAGGTCCTTTAATCCCATAATCACTGCCGTTCACAGGCTTCAGTTCGGATGGATTATTTACAGCGGTGATTCTCTATCAAATCTTCGGCTCTGGAGCTCCTGAGAAACTCAAGCATGGCATTATATTAAAGGGGTGGTTGATTATGATTTCTCTTTTCTAACTTTAGTTAGTGTGTAATGTTGCTGTTTGAGCATAAACAACATCTGCAAAGTTACAACACTCAAAGTTCAAAGCAAAGGGAGATATTTGCTTTTACAGAAATGGCTTTTTAAGGACTACAACAAACGGCTGGTAGAGACTACACCACATTCCTCACGGGTTAGTGACATCACCAATCCTAGAATTGACATAAACCCCGCCCCCTGAACACATTTTATAGATTATCATGACAGAATATGCTAATTAATGACTAGAAGATAACCACACATCAGCTGCTCAAACTCTTAAACTAACCGTTCAGAAATGTCCTGTTGCTTCTACATGTTGTCACTTCTTGAGTCTCTCCATCATCGTCTGACTCCGGTTTGAACGTAAAAGGCTAAAAGTTTTTGAAATTTTCAGTGTGTGTGTTTTAGGTAATCAAAGCTGCTAACACACAAACACACATGCCAGCTCTTGTAGCTCCGCCCCCTGTGCCGAGAGCAGCAGCTCATTTGCATCTAAAGGGACGGACACAAAAACGGTGCGTTTTTGCTCACCCTCAAAAAGTGACAATTTTAACATGCTGTATAAAATATCTGTGGGGTATCTTGAGCTGAAACTTCACACACACACTCTGGGGACATCAGACTTGTTTTACATCTTGTGAAAAGGGCATTATACCAAGCTCAAGTAAATGTGACTGTACAGAATGAACAGGAACTACGTTAGTGCGCATGAATGTCAAATCAAACCGTTCCCTTTTGAGTCTCTTGGATGCTCACATTGTTTTGGTTTTTAGTCGGCTCACCTTTACGATGATCAGAGTTTAAAACATAAAGCAGCTTCACATGGTGATAAAGACATGCCTATCCAAATACCCACACTCGTCCACTCGTCTACTAGCATGGCGTATTTCCTCTATTTGGCCCAAGTGTTCAAGTAGGCGTAAAGACTGCGAGTGTGTGTAGAACTTTTGATTAAAGTTCGATGGGACACGCTTATAGTCTTTTATTTATTAAATTTTCAATACTTTGAACTTTAAAATAAACGTCTACATGTGTGTTCAGTCGCTGTGTAACTAACAGAAGACACTGCGCTGCTTCTAATTAAGGGATTAAAACAGTTGCAAATGTTGTACACAATAGGCTTCACACACACCATACTCACACACACACCATACTCACACACGCACCATACTCACACACACCATACTCACACACACCATACTCACACAATCTGCACCAAGAAAATGTGCAACACTTTTTGTTTTTACTACCAAATTATATGCATCTAATTAGTTTAAATTACAGTGGAGTGTTTTCCTCGACATCTCACGATTTCAGGGCACATGAGTTCCTGAAACATAATGCATGATGGGATACGCTTAGCGCAGTGTGTGTGTAGTGTGCATTAAGGGCACTGCACTGTGGCATTTTTAAGACATGGGACAGTCTTGCGCACTTAATTCCTGTTGTGTGAACGCAAGACCACAAGTGTGTGTATTTGGACGAGGCATTGGTGTTTCTCCTTAGAAATCCAGCTTCTGGAAAACTAAAGCATGGTGTTATTTTAACTGATCGTTGACTGTACAGAATGAACAGGAACTGCGTTAGTGCGCATGCATGTCAAATTCAGTCCGTTGGATGCTCACATTGTTTTTGGTTTTTAGTCGGCTCACCTTTATGATGATCAGTGTTTAAAACATATAAAGCAGCTTCAGCTGGTGCAAACGGTGATAAGAGAGTCTCTCCTCAGAGATCCAGCTGCACACACACATGTAATACGACGAACACGACGAATCCGCCGATGATCTGTGTGTGGCTCGCGGCGCTCAGTCTGAAGTGTTGGTCTCCCTCTCGACTCGCGTGTTGCGGACCGCAGCGGATCAGCGGCGGCTGGTAAGACGTGGGCCGGCGCTCGACCCGGTCCGGACTGGAGCCGTTGGTGGGTCTCTGGCCGTTGTAGAGCAGAGTGTGTCCTGAGGAGTCCTGGCCGACGGTGAAGAGCTCGTACTCGGTGTGAGGCAGGCGGATCCCCAGCGCCACACACCCGCCGGTCAAGGTCACGTCCTGAGGAACGCCACGCTCCCACGAGCCCTCGCCACACACACTCACACGCCCGCTGAACACACTCAGGAGAGACGTCGTGGCGGCGTCCATCGGAGTCACCGTCATGTGGGTCACTGGAGGAGCAGGAGAGGTTAGACTCAGTCACTCACACACACACACACACTCACGCCCACTGAACACACTCAGGAGAGACGCCGTGGCAGCGTCCATCGGAGTCACCGTCATGTGGGTCACTGGAGGAGCAGGAGAGGTTAGACTCAGTCACACACACACACTCACACACACACACACACTCACGCCCACTGAACACACTCAGGAGAGACGCCGTGGCAGCGTCCATCGGAGTCACCGTCATGTGGGTCACTGGAGGAGCAGGAGAGGTTAGACTCAGTCACACACACACACTCACACACACACACACACTCACGCCCACTGAACACACTCAGGAGAGACGCCGTGGCAGCGTCCATCGGAGTCACCGTCATGTGGGTCACTGGAGGAGCAGGAGAGGTTAGACTCAGTCTCACACACACACACTCAGTCACACACACACACACACAGACACTCACTCACACACACACGCCCGCTGAACACACTCAGGAGAGACACCGTGGCAGTGTCTCTCGGAGTCACCGTCATGTGGGTCACTGGAGGAGCAGGAGAGGTTAGACTCAGTCACACACACACACACTCACGCCCACTGAACACACTCAGGAGAGACGCCGTGGCAGTGTCCATCGGAGTCACCGTCATGTGGGTCACTGGAGGAGCACGAGAGGTTAGACTCAGTCACACACACACACTCAGTCTCACACACACACTCAGTCACACACACACACAGACACTCAGTCTCACACTCACACGCCCGCTGAACACACTCAGGAGAGACGTTGTGGCAGCGTCCATCGGAGTCACCGTCATGTGGGTCACTGGAGGAGCACGAGAGGTTAGACTCAGTCACACACACACACTCAGTCACACACACACACAGACACTCACTCACACACACACTCACGCCCGCTGAACACACTCAGGAGAGACGTTGTGGCAGCGTCCATCGGAGTCACCGTCATGTGGGTCACTGGAGGAGCACGAGAGGTTAGACTCAGTCACACACACACACTCAGTCACACTCACTCACACACACACACACACACACTCACGCCCACTGAACACACTCAGGAGAGACGTTGTGGCAGCGTCCATCGGAGTCACCGTCATGTGGGGCACTGGAGGAGCATGAGAGGTTAGACTCAGTCACACACACACACTCAGTCACACACACACTCACATACACACACACTCACGTCCGCTGAACACACTCAGGAGAGACATGAGATTGGTGTGTTTTGTTATTGCTGGAGTTTCTGAAGCTTGTGTAAAGACTCCGCCCTCTTCTGAACGGAGGCGGAGCTGCAGCTCATTTGCATTTAAAGGGACACACACAAACGGCATGTTTTGCTCAAAAAAGGGGCAAATTTGACAAGCTATAATAAATTATCTGGTATTTTGAGCTGAAATTTCACAGACGTATTCTGGCGACACCATAGATTTATATTACATCTGGTGAAAAGAGTCATAATATGTCACCTTTAGTTTCTTTTCGACTGAAGAAAGAAAGACATTAATATCTTGGATGAGGTGCGGATGAGTATATTATCAGGAAATGTTTAATTATGAAGTGAACTACTCCTTTAATAAATGAAAGCTAATTGTAAAGTGTTAGTGTGAGGAATCAGCAGGGGAGGTTTGTCTCTCAGTGTTCACCTGTGCTCAGACGTCATCGGTCACGTACCGGTGAAGGTGAACTCCACGGCGCCCATGACGGTGTCTGACGGGTCCCCGCGGGTGTAGCGTCCGCTAGCTGAGATGCTAAAGGTGGGGTGACGGCAGACGGGGTCGGAGAAGTGCTCGTACTCTCCTTCCCAGGTGTGTGTGTGCTCGTGGAAGGCCAGCCGGCGGGTGAGGAAGAGCACGCCGGGTCGAGCTTCACAGCGAACGCTCACCCAGTGCCCGTCGAGACGCACCGGACGCTCGCTCTGGGCCGGCAGAACCGGAGGGTGATGGAGATCGGCCGACGCCACGATCTGACAGATCCGGTCGTCGCTCTGAGAGGAAGAACAGATGCGGATGAGCAGACTCACTCATAACTGTCAATCATTCATGATTAGGGGTGTAACGATACCCTCATGTCACGATTCGATACATATCACGAAACTGAACTCACAATACGATATTATTGCGATACTCCAATACATATGATAAAAGGTTAACAAAAATTTTACTGTTGATTAAAATGCTAAATATGGTATTACATTGTGGGTGTAATTTAAGGCGAGACACGGCAGGCAAAAACATCAGGTTTTTATTACTGGTCAATTTTTGGATATTTGTCTTCAATAACATGTCTTCTTTCAGACTTGTGGTGAAAAAAAGTCTGAAATACACATTTAGGTCTTTATTTTATTACACTTTGTCTGTTTGCGTCTGTAGATTTCTCATAAATTCAACAAAAGTTGGCGTTCTTAATCAACTGTCCCTGTCGTCACACACACCGCTGGAAAGCTCTCTCTCTCCTGTACAATGCTGTCGGATCCAAATATGGTCATTTCCTTTTTATCAGCAACCAATCGTGAAAGTAAAAGGGCTGAATGCGCAATCTCATTGGCTGATGATAAATCTTTAAAGCCGTTTTCTCAAAATGACTTTTCTCTCAAACTCTGAAAGTCCGAAATCTCCACTTCAGTAGCTCCGATATACACCAAACTCTCCAGTCTTGTACCTAGTTATATTATGAAGACATTTACAGAGGGATTTGTAAATATATTATTCCTAGCCTGATTTCTATAACATTTTATTTAAAAAACCATGGCGAAAATCATTTTTTTAAGGCTATTGACAGTATTTTCTGATTTACAGGATAACAAAAGTAGATATCCATAAATCCCTCTGTAAATTTTTTCCCATCTAATATGTGAACACAATGAAAAAATAAATTTTAACCTGGCTTTATCCAATACTCAGATTTCGTTTTTTTAAATATATGCAAATTAGCGCATATTTAATTAGATATGGCCTAATTTGCATATTTAAACATTAAATTACAGAAAACTTGAAATATATTTTTTCCTCATCTTAATGTAGGTAAAACTGGGAAAGTTTCATGGTGATATCTGCTAGTTAAACATTTTACCCTATTCACCTGTAGTGTCTCGCCTTAATATGCTTGGACTTGGTGCTGGAAACACAGTTTATTCGCTATAGTTTATAAAAAGATAATAAAATATGACAAGAACTCAGTCTAACAGAAGGATGGCCACAACCAGTGAAATGTAACTCTGTCTCACACATGAATTATGTTGAATATCTGTCAGCTGTTAAATTTAACTACACAATTACACTGTAAAAAGTGAACAGTTGGATCAACTTAAAAAAATTACTTCAATTGGTAACACCTAAAGAAATTAAGTTTTCTCAACTTAAATTATCACGGTTTTCACGATAAAACGTGATAATTTAAGTTGAGAAAACTTAATTTCTTTAGGTGTTACCAATTGAAGTAATTTTTTTAAGTTGATCCAACTGTTCACTTTTTACAGTGTAGATAATACCAGTTTAGCTCAACCAATCACCAAGCAATGCTTCATTGTGTTCAGTCTGTGTGTAAAAAGAGCATTAGCAATTAAAGACAAAACACTTCAGCAAAACATGATCAGCTCAAAGTGTCCCAATCATTTTAGTCACTGTATGAAGAATATCTGGGTATAATATGTCACAGTTTACTTTATTCTGCTCTCCTCACTTACATAAATGAACTATAGTGTCCTGATCACACTAGTGAAAATATATAAAAAATTATAAATGATATCTGGTGTCTGAGTAACTTTAGGTTTGACTGTATATCTGTGCATTCATTCTTAAAGGGACAGCAGCCTCATAAACGCTTGCCATACGTTTCATTAATGCTAATAAAAAAAAATTTTATCTTTTTTTTTTTAATCATTTTTTATCTTTAATGTGAATCCATTTATATTTAATTCATACAGTTATTCAGAATTACAGATCAGTTTGCATTGTAAGACACTGTTTCAACAAAAACTCATTTATGTTATTGAACAGCATAACATTACCAGTAGAATTAGTCGAGAGCAGCAGAAAGTGGAAACGCTTAGAAGATCAATGCATGAACTCAAACACAGCAGTAACAGCGCATGAAGCCTCGGGGATCGAGGAGTCGAAGCATAATGTGAAACAAGGACAGTTCTGGATCATAACTCTGTCATAAAGCCTTCAGAGCCTCGCGTCATCCGATTACAGAACGGCTTTCTCAGCGCGCCGTGATTTAATCGCAATCAATCAGAGAGCTCACGGGACACGTGTGTGTGTGTGTGTGTGTGTGTGTGTGTGTGTTTGTGTGTGTGTGTGTGTGTATGTGTGTGTGTGTGTGTTTGTGCTTGACTTTGGATCAGTTGCCATTGCTTACTAGAGTCGTCCTGCCCATCAATTATTCAGCCTGAACCAGAATTCATTAACATTGCATTACATGTTTCCAGCCTCTTCCAGTGACAGTGGGGAGTAGCGCACATGAAAGAAATGAATCCATCAGAAAAGCTCATTTCTGTCTCAGGCCCCGAGACCCAATCCCGACCGCAAACACCATTCCCACATTCCCTTTGAAGCCGATGGAGGATCAGCACTGCCGACATGGCTCAAATCACACTCTTTAAACGGCATGATGGGAAATGCATCAATCTCGCTTCAGATGGAGCTGACGAACGGATCGGTAATGCCGAAGTGAGATTACGGATGAATTGGTGATGCGATGAAGGCCGTGACCGCCGGCGGCACGCATGAATTAATCAGGCGATGTCACGTCTTAAATTAAGCACAATGTTATGTATTAAACAGACTTTTACTTCAGTGAACATGGCACTTCATGCATTAATCATTCTTCTTTCAAAAGCTTCATGTATTTTTTAGGTTTGCCGGGGTTTTATTTTAACTCGGACTGAACGTCTGTCACTCAAGAGTGTTTCTGTGTTCTGTGTACTCCACACACACTTATTAACTGCATGTGCTGGAAGACGTGAAACACACACACGCCTGTATCTGAGCTTTAACACACCAGTTCATGACGCTTCTGCTACACACACTGGAATTACAGGTCATAAATCACGTGCT
This sequence comes from Abramis brama, assembly GCF_963993115.1. Taxonomy (NCBI): domain Eukaryota; kingdom Metazoa; phylum Chordata; class Actinopteri; order Cypriniformes; family Leuciscidae; genus Abramis; species Abramis brama. Next base: position 29,762,251 of record NC_139986.1, read on the forward strand.
TATGCATGATATTTGTGTACAGAAGACTTTATATCAGCGGTTCTCCAGCTTTCTGACTCCAACACTGAAGAAGAAATGGTGTTGGAAACGATTTTCACTGCCAGTACATTTCAGAAATAATTACAAAAAATCATTGGATTAAACATGATTTTTTTTTGCAGTAGAAAGACTGAAATAGTATTTTCTTGTAAATCATATTTTATGCATCTCAAGTTTAATTTACAGAAACTAAGAGTGTGTGTTTAAAAATATGTACCAAAAATAACTGAGATTTTCAGGATTCTCACTCTTTTCCAGTTGCTTCTGATTTACTGATTTAAGGATTAAGAAAGAAAAATATTTTTTTACTCACACATTTCTACCCGATAAAATACTGTAGAATTCAATCGGCATAACCGGAAAAATGTATATTCATTATGACGTTTTAAGATTTTGTAAATTTCCATGGCTTAGAAATCTCTAAACCTGCAGTCTCTTCTTCATATATCCCAGTTTACCAGACCATATGAATCATGGTTCTTCCCAAAAAGAACATTTTTGAAATAAAAAAAAGAAAATAAGAAATCTCTTATTTTAATGCTTATTTCGAATAGTTTGAAGTCATTTTGAGATCAAAAGCTTTTTAAGATCACGAGAAACAAATGAATTCAAGCGTTTCAGACGGGATGTTCGACGAGAAGGATGTGCAGGACGAGACTGGATATCAAACATGAGGAACTGATTGGATGATGAAAACTGTCTCGATATGACAGGTGACTGAGACATGTATTAAAGAGGACCTATTCTGCCCTTTTACAGTCTTGATGTTGTTCCAGGCTCTACTAGAACAGGTTTTCCTGCTTGAATGTTGATTATTCTCCTCATATTCTCCATTGTTGCGGCTCCTCTCTTCCCAGTCTGTCAGTAACGCTCTGTTCACTTCCTGTCTCTATGAAGCCCCTCCTTCTGAAAAGCACACTGTGCTCTGATTGGTCGGCTGGAGCAGTGTGTTGTGATTGGTCGAGTGCTTCGAGTGTGTTTGGGAAATGTCCCACCCCTTACCATAACAGCCAGTTTAACACACTACTAACTAACTCAACCAGGCCCCGCCCCCTTTATTCTGCGCATCAATTATTATAATGAGGAATATTGTGACGTGTTCGTTCTGGAAGAAACTCAAGACTACAGTGGAGGCGTTTCAGGAGTTCAGGAACATTACACACTAAAAAAATGCTGGGTTGTTTTAATTTGGATAAACCCAGATGTTGGGTAAAACATTTTATTTGACCCAAATTTGGGTTAAAACAACCCAGCATTTTTAGAAAAGACAGATGAAAAAATGTGTGTGTTCTTTTCTATTCCACTGCACTATACTCTCTATGCTCTGCAGACAATGTGTGTGTGAGACACAGCCTCTTCACACTCTCTCAATATTAATGCTCTGTGCTCAGCTGCGGCTCTAGAACACACTCACATGAAGCTTTTGCTCAAACAGCAACATCACACACACTAAAAAAAATGCTGGATTGTTTTAACCCAACTTTGGGTCAAATATGGCCAAACCCAGCCGTTGGGTTAAAACTTTTATTAAAAATTTAACCCAGTGGTTGGGTATGTCCATATTTTGGACCATATTTGTATAGCATTTTTAGAGTGTACACACTAAAGACAGATGTTCTTCTCTATTCCACTGCACTATATTCTCTATGCACTGCATAGACGACGTGTGTGTGAGACACAGCCTCTTCACACTCTCTCAATGCTAATGCTCTGTGCTCAGCTGCGGCTCTAGAACACACTCACATGAGATCCATCAATATGTATCAGCGCAGACGCGAGTTCTCTGACCTTGGCGCTGTGAAGCGGGGTCTGGTAGCCCGAGGGCTGGTGGAGTCTCCTCTGAGCGCGCTCAGTGTGAACGTCTCCGAGGAACAGCTCCTCCTCCACCCGTCCACCGGCGTCACCATGGCGACCGCGCCGCTCCACGCGGATCAGCCGTAGCTCCTGCATGGTGAAGTCGAGCCCGCGGGTGCAGTCGAGAGGCTCCGCCCACATCTCGAACGCCTCGCCGGGTCTCAGCCGGATCTGGCGCGCACAGGCCGGATCCAGGCGCCGCTGGACGAGCTCGGCCGCCACTGACCCGTGACACCGCAGCTTTACGCTAGTTAGCCGGTACTCGCACGCCGCGGCTCCGCGCACTAGCCTGGAGGCCTGAGCCGGGCCGAAGCCGCCCCGGACCCGCAGGCTGTAGATCGGGTGGCGGCACCGGCTGTCCTCATAGTAGAACTGAAGCGCATCGAACGTGTGGTTCGGGAAGAAGCTGTAGGAGCGAGTGAGGAATTCTGGGCCGGGTCGAACCTCGCAGCTGGAATCAGAAACAATGATCATATTAACACACTTTCTGTCAGCATGTTCGAGATTGTTCGTATTTTTAAAGACACTTCAGGCAAAACTAGTGTAGAGGAAAGAAAACATCTGAAACACACATTTAAGTGTTTATTTTATTGAACACACACACACACTCACACACACACTCACTCACAGCTGGAATCATAGCCATTATATTAACACACACTGGTGTGTTACCATGGTACCATGTTCGAAGATTGTTCGTGTTTTTTCATTATATAATCATAGACACTTCAGGCGAAACTAGTGTTTATTCACTGCTCAGATTCCAGCTCGACTTCTATAAGATACGACTAGTGGAAAGAAAACATCACAGTCACTCACACACTCACAACACACACACACACACACACTCTCTCAACACACACACACACTCTCTCAACACACACACACTCACTCAACACACACTCTCTCTCAACACACACGTCTGGTTTACTATCTTTGTGGGGACTCTCCATAGACTTAATGGTTTTTATACTGTACAAACTGTATATTCTATCTCCTAACCCTAACCCTAAACCTGCCCATCACACACACACACACACACACACACTAACCCTACCCCTAAACCTGCCCATCTCACACACACACACACACACACACTAACTCTACCCCTAAACCTGCCCATCACACACACACACACACACACACACTAACCCTACCCCTAAACCTACCCATCACACACACACACACTAACCCTACCCCTAAACCTACCCATCACACACACACACACACACACACACACACACACACACACACACACTAACCCTACCCCTAAACCTACCCATCACACACACACACACACACTAACCCTACCCCTAAACCTACCCATCACACACACACACACACACACACACACACACACTAACCCTACCCCTAAACCTGCCCATCACACACACACACACACACACACACACACTAACCCTACCCCTAAACCTGCCCATCACAGAAAACTTTCTGCATTTTTACATTTCCAAAAAAACTCATTCTGTATGATTTATAAGCTTGTGTACCTCAGTTTAGGTCCCCACTGTGACACGAGTCCCTCACTCACACACTCTCTCACATACACACACACACTCAACACTCACTCTTACTCACTCTCACACTGACTCTATAAGGCGGTGAGTTAGAGTCAGAAGTCTCCACTTCAGCAGCTTTTTTACACACGCTGAATTTTACAGTTTTATTCATATCTATATTCTGAAGGCTTGTTCACATCATTTGCCTGATTTATACAACATTTTACTTCTAAAAACATGGTCAATTTTTTTTTTTTTCTGGCTGTTGACTGTTTTTTAATTTATAAAATGATAAAAAGAGAAATACAAAATCCTCTCTGTAAAAAAACCCAAAAAACTTTAATATGTCGATAAAATCAAACAAGAATTATGAACATGGCTTCATCCAGTATTAACATTTCTGGTCTGGAAGAGGAAATGTTCAAACGTAACATTCCCAGACAGCAATATAGTGTCGGCCCAGATCCGGCCCACATCCGGCACATGTGGATTCAAGGTGTCCCAGATGTCGGCCGGATCTGGGCCGAAACTATGTTGCTGTCTGGGAATATATATGTGATTATTAAACTATAGTGATGATATCAGTGATGATATCACTGTTTGAAATCGCCCCTTAAACCCTCATCCACTATTCCCAACATTACTCCACTTGAAGGAGTCGAGCTCCTCACCTGTTGGACACCCAGTGCCCTGAGATGTTGGGTGGGATCTGGACCGTCACTTGCTGTCTGGCGTGAAGATGTTTGAGTTGGGAGAGACACGGGGAACTCCTGTCCAGCAGAACCGGACCAGCGCTGACCCTCAGCACACACACACTCACTGCAGACACACACACACACACATCACATCAGGGACTGTCACTGAGAGTATCTTTCTCAGCTAACAAGGAACGTTCTGATAAGGTTCTGTTATGAACAAACATTCTTCCAATAACGTTCTTTCAAAGTTATAATAATAATTATAATAATGTTCTCAAAATATTAGCAACAAACACATTATTCATGGAACGTTTTTTCCCCTCAAACGCTTCAGTAGGAAATTCTATATTTTTTTATTTTATTTTTTCTGTTATACTTGTTACTTTTAAATGTTCTCCAAACATTCTCTAACGTTCTAATTATGTTTTTAAAATAATTAAATGGAATGTTCCCTTTTCACGTTTAGAGAACGTTAAAAAATAACGTTATATATAAACTTAATGAGGACGTTAACAAAATATTTTTAAAACATATTTTTGTTAGCTGGGTTAAAATCTTAAAATCAGACTTTTTTTTTTATTCGGTCATCTGCATCTGATTCATAAACTCGCAAATACACACCAATCTTCTGGAATATTTAAGATTCAATAACATTTTGAGATATGAAAACCACAAAGTTACTCACCAGAGGAAAGCAGAATGACAAGAGAATATAAAGATAACATCTTAATAAATCATCTGACAAAAAAAAAACAAAGTTTCGTTTAACTGACGAGCCTCGTGATGAAGATGAGAATGTTAAACGCGTTAAAGTTTCACATCCGCTCTTTAATGTGCTTTTCTTGTCGTTACATCCTCAGGATCAGCCTTTATTGTCCAGAACGAGAATAAACACAGAGAGTATGATTGTATGAGCGACACCTTTCATATCTGACTCCAATCTGAGGAGAATCTCTGTCGCTCTCGCGCTAGTGAAGCCTGATTCGCGAACGAGTCGTTCGTTTGAACCAATTCTTTTTAATGATTCGGTTAAAATGATTCTCAAAGTGCATGTAATTCATTTGACTATTACAGGTACTTTGCTAGCAGTAAAACGGTAAGAAATATTGTTAACAATAGCTGGAATAACTTATCACTAGTATTAGTTAACTTACATATAGTGGGAACATTGTTAATTTTGTTTTTAAAGTCCCTCTGTGGTGAGAATCCAGCTTTTAATGTTGTTTATGTGTCTATGTGGTGTTTTTAATATGCTTTAAGACAAACCATGTGTAAATTCATAAGTCGACTCCATCGCTGAGTATTTCCTCCTTAAAACTGCAGTGAACCAAAGACAGTCTCAAAAACACGCTTTGAAATCGCTGGTGTTTCTGACGTCACAAACTACCTTGTAACCAATCAGATCAACGTGTGATCGTCAACCAGTGGATCTCTGAGCTGAGTGAGTGAGTGGAGGCGGGGCTCATTTGCATATTCATAAAACCGCGAATACTAAATGAGGCAAGGGTGTCCAGTTACATTCAAGATAGTTTAAGACATGAAGGGGGGAAAAAACGTTTAAATGTGTAATTTTGGTGATCAAAGATTAGTTTTAAAGGATACAAGTATTGACTACAGGGGGACTTTAACAATTATCTTGGAACACAACATCTAATGTAGGCTAATCCATATAACCTAATTAAAAACGTAGTTACAATCAGCAATATGACTACAAATATCAAAAAGACACATTTGAGTGAGTGATGAATCAAGAGATTCAGTGACTGCTCTGTGAATATGTTCATTTAAATGAATCGCCCAAATGAATCGATTTGCTCAAATGAATCGAACTCCCCGCTGAGCGCAGTCGTGGGCGCGCATTGTGGGCGCGATCTCTGATGGATCGGACCGCAGGACTCGGATTCAATCACCATGATCTTATGAGTCACAGTGTGTGTGTGTGTGTGTGTGTGTGTGTGTGTGTCGTGATCACATATAAAGGCGTACAGGTAAATAAGAGCAGTCTGTGTGATTATAAGTTTCACATTATGACATTTACAGCACAGGAGTATATATATATATATAGGCACAGGAGTTTTTCCTCTGGCAGAAAACACGCACGTACATTAAGATCCTGTTCTGACTGTTCTGACTGTAAGCTGTTTCAGATCTTATGCATTTTTTACTCAAGTTCTCTTGTATTTCATTTTAATGACATGCAACTTTTGAAACAATTAGGAGACTCACATTTAGTCAGAAAACCACTGAACACTTGAAAGCAGTGAACACACACCGTCAGTCAGTCATTAAAATCTGGATTCACTTTTAAATATCATGCAAATATGCTGTTGTTATGATATAATGAAACGATACTGTGTTTTTCCTCATGCATCATGCAATAATGTTATTTTCTAGTCATGTCAATGCATGGATATACCAAAAATGATTTACAGTGTATGCAATGTAAATTATGCATAGGCCTACATTTCAGTATTCTTTTCATAAGGTCAAAACAAAACCAGGAGGCATTGGAGGAGGTGGAATATGAATCCACATCACAAACTCAACGGCATTTACTATAGTATCACAGAGATGTTTACCGTAAATGCATATGTGCCTTTAAAGGCTGATTGGTGACATCATCATCAGATATTAACGACCGCTGTATAATGGCCTGCCACTGAGTGTTCAATTACTGCTGGAGAACCTCATCTTTAATTCATGCACGAGTGTTTTTATAGATCAGTATGTATGATGCTGGTTTGTTTTGCTGAAGCGGCTCAGGTGTGGCTTATTTGGTTATTTGTCATCTATAGCAGATCATTTCTCACTCGGCGTACGGTTGAGCTCGGGTGAGTCCGGAGGGATCGGGCTCCACACTGCAAAACATTACTGGGATTTTAACGGTAAAAGAAAAAACGGTAAAATGCGACGGTGAAAAACTGTTAATTAGTTAACAGAAAGTTTTTTGGTAGTGAAAAAGAACAAGTGCATAATTTACTGTGAAAAAAAACGTAAATTGACATTTCCACAATTGCGTGACACTTCACATTTGTCGTATTTTTGTTTCTTCATAGTTTTTTCTAATCAGTTATGTACATTAGGGTTTTATGTTACATTTAATGTTGTTAAATTAATGTTTATTGCATTTTGAAAATGTCATGTGTGTTGCCATTAGTGTGTGTGTGAATGACAGTTTCTATATATTATCTTTCTCAGCTTGTGGAGAAGCTGTTTGTGATGAGCTTTGATTCATCATGTGACTCTCATCTCCGCTGTGATTGGTGGTTCTCAGTGTATTACAATTGTACAAAACAGATATTAGTACTTCAATAGATCGGTAAATTAACATTATATCAGATAATGAAATACGGTTTATTACTGTAAAAAGTACCGTATTTTTTACGGTAAATTTCTGGCAACCACAGCTGCCGATTTTTTACCGTAAATTTATTTAAAAAAAACATTTTTTACAGTGCATGTCTGTGATTACCAGTGTCAGACGAGAAGAAACATCTCTCTCTCTCTCTCAGAAACCCTGATTGTCCTGCAGGAGCGAGTGGGCGTCCGTCCGCCAGCCAAACCCACCGAACCGTCAGGGAACCGGCACACACTTGACAAGACCAAAATATACGTGTTGAGATGAGTGAGGAAAACAGCAGACGCTTCACACATCTACAGGAGCTCAGAGAGGAACACACTGCAGGATAAACATGATAAACACGGGTCGATCAAGACCACGTGAGGAAGACCAGACCGGCGGGAACCAGTAAGGCTTTAAAGACCCCCTGAAATCAAAATGTACGTTTTTTAGCTTTTATATGAATGTGTTAGGTTATGGTTAAGTCAGAATACTTAAGGTTATGAATAAGCTGGTGTTTTCCAAAACAATGACAACATTCAAAACTTACAGTCTCTCACTTCCTCTGATGGATCAGTATGACTTCAGCTTCTCATCACATCTTCTGTCCAATCAAATGCTCTCTAGAATCTGAAGCTCCACCCCCTGTGATATAAACATCACCTGACCGAAGCGACCGTTTTCCAACTGTGCGTTCGTTAAGAATGAAATGGCTAGAATTTATTAAAGACTTTTACTTGATAAAAGAGTCTAAACTTTCAATCAGAGACAGAAGGACTGAAACTTTTAGAGGCCTTAAAAATTCACATATCAAATATGGGTTAAACATGTTTCTGCTTATAGTTTTACAGGGTGAATTTCACAAATTAATCATATAAAAACTGAAATTCATCTCTTTGGGTGAAGTGAGTCAGGTGTTTTTGAATGGGTTTGAAGGTCTAGAACAGGATTCAGAAGAGCATCGGTCAGTCGGGGTCAGAGGTCGCTGATCTGAGCCAGAACAGCCGGGTTTACAGAACCGGTTCAATCCAGCTCAGAACTCGTCTGTGATGCGGGAAAATAACAGGACTTCCTCTAAAAGCAACCTTTCTTTAATCAGAGGAAGACAGTGACTTTATGAGATACCATGAATAAATGTATGAGCAAAAACTAGACACCATGTCTGCTATTAGGCCAGAATGGATAATTAGCTCCTCTTCTGAAATGGATGGTGCAAAAACACACAGCGTCATGAAAAATACATCCAGAACTGAGCCAAGCTTCAAAGACGCCCATGTTTTGTGCTCCGAGGATCAGAGGTTCGTCATATGACATCCCAGCTAACGAAGATGCGTTAAGAACCTTTTCCCAACGTTCCCATTAAGCTATGAAAAAGAATGTTCTCAAAACATCAAGTTTTTAAACACAAGGTTCTTGGTTATGTGAAAGTCAAGGAAACATTCCATTGTATAATTCTGCAAACATTATGGAATGTTACTTTTGAATGTTTTTTGAAGATTCCGAAACTAGTAACATTTCTCTGAAGATTCCGAAACAAGTAACATTTCTTTGAAGATTTGAAACAAGTAAAATTTATTTGAAAGATTCTGAAACAACATTTCTTTGAAGATTCAGAAACAAGTAACATTTCTTTGAAGATTTGAAACAAGTAAAATTTCTTTGAAAATTCCGAAATGTAAGGCCCGCTACATTGGTCCAATCTGCCGGTTCGCCAATACACGGGGAAGGTTATCACGTGTTCTGTCCTCACTCATGCAAAGTATTGGTTGGTTAAATTTGCAATACATTTAGTTATGTATTCTCTCATTATTTCATCTGACTCCATAAATGATATGGTTTTAATGATATCTGTGGATCATTAATCATGAGTGAATGTTTGACTATTCCGTTTAACTCTTCAATGAAAATAATATCAAAATCAGTTAGAATAATCACGTTACAATTTAATATTTCAGATATCAAAGATCAATTCCACAATCAATTCAAATATCTAGTGCATGGTTATACATTGGTTACACCAAATAATCTTACCCAGCTTGCACCTGATATAGAGAAAGAAAAAGGGAAAGAGAGAGAGAGAGAGAGAGTATAATGATTATAAAAATAATGATTTTTCAAAATAGATCCAGGTGTAGGGAAAATAAATATGTCTTCAAAGCAGGAAACCAAGTCCTCCAACACACCCACGAATACACATATCTGGGACTAAGGCTGAGTTCAACAGGGAACTTTAATCTGGCTGTGAATGAACTGAAAGCAAAAGCAATGACAGTCTTCTACATGATTAAAAACACTATTCGGCATGAAATTCCAATTCAAACCTGGCTAAAAATCCTAAAAGCAATAATTGAACCCATTGCTCTGTATGGCAGCGAGATATGGGGACCTCTGAAAACCCAAGATTTCTCAAAATGGGAAAAAGAGGAAATCGAAACTCTGCATACCCAAATTTGTAAAAGCATCCTAAAAGTAAACAGAGCGACACCAAACAACTCGTGCAGAGCTGAATTAGGACAATACCCCCTGCTGATCACTATCCAAAAAAGAGCTGTGAAGTTCTACCAGCACCTGAAGCGCAGTGACCCGAGCTCATACCAGGCTGAGGCCCTGCGGTGTCAGGAGCAGAACCGGCACCTGAAGCGCAGTGACCCGAGCTCATACCAGCTGAGGCCCTGCGGTGTCAGGAGCAGAACCGGCACCGGAGCGCAGTGACCCGAGCTCATACCAGCTGAGGCCCTGCGGTGTCAGGAGCAGAACCGGCACCGGAGCGCAGTGACCCGAGCTCATACCAGGCTGAGGCCCTGCGGTGTCAGGAGCAGAACCGGCACCGGAGCGCAGTGACCCGAGCTCATACCAGGCTGAGGCCCTGCGGTGTCAGGAGCAGAACCGGCACCGGAGCGCAGTGACCCGAGCTCATACCAGGCTGAGGCCCTGCGGTGTCAGGAGCAGAACCGGCACCGGAGCGCAGTGACCCGAGCTCATACCAGGCTGAGGCCCTGCGGTGTCAGGAGCAGAACCGGCACCGGAGCGCAGTGACCCGAGCTCATACCAGGCTGAGGCCCTGCGGGGTCAGGAGCAGAACCGGCACCGGAGCGCACTCTCACAGCTCATGCTGAAACTACAGCCAGACCAGCACTGCACTATCTGGCCCAACCAAATTATTAAATTACAAAAACAAAATTACATTACCTATTGGAAAGATGCTACTAAATCACAAAAGAAGATGGAACTCTATTTACACCTGAAAAGAGACTATACACCAGCAGAATACCTGAGCTGTGTGAAAGAGCATAAAATGAGAAAGACCCTGACCAAGTACAGGCTGAGTGACCACAGTCTGGCTGTAGAGAGAGGTGTGTGTGTGTGTGTGTGTGTGTGTGTGTGTGTGTGTGTGTGTGTGTGTGTGTGTGTGTGTGTGTGACCACAGTCTGGCTGTAGAGAGAGGTGTGTGTGTGTGTGTGTGCGTGTGTGTGTGAGTGACCACAGTCTGGCTGTAGAGAGAGGTGTGTGTGTGTGTGTGTGTGTGTGTGTGTGTGTGTGTGTGTGTGTGTGTGTGTGTGTGTGTGTGTGTGTGTGTGTGACCACAGTCTGGCTGTAGAGAGAGGCCGGCACAGGCAGAGATGGCAGCCGAGAGAGCAGAGACTGTGTTCACTGTGCTCTCAGAGTGAGGTAGGTGTGTGTGTGTGTGTGTGTGTGTACAGAGACTGTGTTCACTGTGCTCTCAGAGAGAGGTAGGTGTGTGTGTGTGTGTGTGTGTGTGTGTGTGTGTGTGTGTGTGTGTGTGTGTGTGTGTGTGTGTGTACAGAGGCTGTGTTCACTGTGCTCTCAGGGAGAGGTGGAGACAGAAGAACACTTCCTGATACACTGTGATCACTATCACAGCATTAGATCAGACTATTTCACTAGATTCCAACAACTAGAACCAAATTTTATGGCACTACCAAATTCAGAAAAATTAAATCATATTTTGGGTGAGGACTCCAGCTCAATCACAACAGCAGCAAAATATGTGACAGCCACAAACTACGAGAGTCAGCCAGTGGACAAAACCAAAGTCAGAATCATCCTTATCTCGTCTGAATGTTGGTACTAATGTACAAAGGTGTTTTTTTTTTCCCTTTTTTTCTTGTTTATATAAATATATTCATACATTTGTTTACTGATTGATTTATTGAATTTATTGATTATTTGTGTATGTAATGTCCATTTATGTAATGGCCAATGCTTTGGCAATACTGTACAAGTCATGCCAATAAAGCTCATTGAATTTGAATTTGAGAGAGAGAGAGAGAGAGAGAGAGAGAGAGAGAGAGAGAGAGAGAGAGAGAGAGAGAGAGAGAGAGAGAGAGAGAGAGAGAGACCACCTATTCCATTCGTGACCAGCAAAGAAGAGCCCAGAGAGAGGGAGCACACCTTCCTTTATCCTCCTGACCAGGTGACATGGGGGATGGGGAGACCACCCTCAAATGGCTTAACCAGTTTTCTCTAAACTTCTATAAACCTTATTACCTTTTATTTTTTCTATCTGGATATGATATATCTGTACCACTCACTTTGAGACATTTTAAATGACACCAAAAACATAACAACAGTCAATGATAAACATTCACATTAAACCATGTTCTTGTGTGAGTTCTTTGTTGTTTCTGAGGGGAAGTCAGGCCGTATGGGGGAGGTCGAATATTAATTAGCCAATAGGGCCCTTTAGTCTCAGAGCAGGCCCCAACCAGTATTTTCAGTCTTACAGAAACAAGTAACATTTCTCTGAAGATTCCGAAACAAGTAACATTTCTTTGAAGATTCCGAAACAAGTAACATTTCTTTGAAGATTTGAAACAAGTAACATTTAAAAAATGTTCCATAAACGATGAGAACATTATCTAAAACCAGATAAGTTTGAATGAACATTCTATTAATGTTACTGGAAGAACGTTTTGGTCGGAACTTTTAGACAATCATTTCCCAAAGTTTTGTACGCCTGAGTTGATTGTAAACTAATTACACTTGGGCTCACAATCCCAGACAGAAACATAGTGTCGGCCCAGATCCGGCCCACATCTGGTACGTGTGGATTCCACAGATTCCAGATGTGGGCCGGATCTGTGTTGCTGTCTGGGTGCTTTTGGGAAATTGGGCCCAGAACGTTCCCTGTTAACCGGGATGAACCCAAAGCCATCGGAGAAGCTGTCGCTCATCTCTCCGTGTTCTGGCTTCATGAGGCGACTGTAACAGCTGTAAGTGTGTGCATCTGCTGCGCCGACAGACGAACACATGTAAACAAACGCTGATTTGAGAGACAAGCTGCTGGAGTTACACGGCCCGGAACGTTCAGAACGCCTGCATCTCATCCCTCAGTGAGGAGAAAACCAGGAGGAAAAACAGCTTGGTGCCGTTAAATATGCAATGGCAGACTGCCAGATGACAGACACGCGAATCAAACTCACACAAACGGTGCGAAATCTAATGCTTCTTCTGTAAAGACTAATTTTCCAAAGGCAGAATCAGACAAACTTTTTCGCCCGTTTTAAAATGAGATGCTTAATTCAGTTGTGCTCTGCTCGTCTCATTTACGGATAAATGGATTCCCACTAATAATAACGTCTGGAGGCGGCAGAAAAGGTTTGATAAATGATTTTACTATGAAACATCGGCCACACGCCCCCAGTTTGAGGCTCATTTACATAGTAAAATCAGTGAAGACGACAGTCAGAAGCAAACCCAAACGAGTTGTGTTAGGATGGGTCTCGACTGCCAGACTGCCACTAATCCGCAGGATAAACAGCAGGAAAAATCCTTGTTCGGAAAACCTGTGCCGCAGCTGAGAAGACTGATTACTGGCGGAGAGAATCAAGCGTTCTGGAAGTACAAAAGAAAGACGAAGAGCTTTAGCCAGATGGAGCAGAAGCAGAACCTGAGGGCCAAACGTCTTATTCTCAAGGTCAAACCTGCGTTTCACTTCTTAGTGCATCTACAGAAACACATCTGACGAGACATTGATGTGAATAAGAAACGTTGAAAACCAAAGGAAACTCCAGCTAACAAAAACACGTTCACATTGATCTATTAAAATGTGATCTCTAAATGTTCCCCGAGCGTTTAAAACATTTAATTATTAAAACGTCATGGGAACATTTCATTTGATCATTTTGCAAACTTGAACATTCTGAAACTAGTAACATTTAAAAAAAAACGTTTCAAGAAAAAATGTTTCATGGAAAAAAGTTGTGCGCTAACATTATAAAAGATCAACGTGAATGAAATCCCCCTATGTTGAAAATCCAGCTTTTTTATGTGGCGTTTTTAATGCACTTTAAGACAAACCATGTGTAAATTCATAAGTCGACTCCATTGCTGAGTATTTCCTCCTTAAAACTGCAGTGAACCAAAGACAGTCTCAAAAACACGCTTTGAAATCGCTGGTGTTTCTGACGTCACAAACTACCTTGTAACCAATCAGATCAACGTGTGATCGTCAACCAGTGGATCTCTGAGCTGAGTGAGTGAGTGGAGGCGGGGCTCATTTGCATATTCATAGAACCGCGCATACTAATTGAGGCAAGGGTGTCGAGTTACATTCAAGATATTTTAAGACATTTTTCTCAAGGAAAAAACATTTAAATATGTCATTTTGGTGATCAAAGATGAGTTTTAAGGGATAACATTATTGATTACAGGGGGACTTGTTATGTTTGGGATCTTAGAACGGAAAGCCTCAACTAAAAGCGACTGTTTTTGGCTTCATTTAAAGTGCAGAGGAACACAAACTCTCAGTATTCATCATGAGCACAGTCGTGTTTGTTCTTTGTTCCTCTGAATAAATCAGCACTTTGCCTCAGAAACCACATGAAGGAGTTTAGAGCCGCTGTTCATCAGATCCTCATCGACTCCGTGCGGAGCAGAAAAACAAAGTGTCAATCACCGGCTGTGCGGATGATCGTGGACATCGTTCTGTTTTCCCGCCATTCTTCCGAACGCTTTGATGTGGCGCAGCGACTGATGGTCCAGATGGGACTCAGAAACCGCATAAACACACGACCAGCAGGAGAGAGTCACGACGACAACAAGCCTTAATTAAAAAAAGACATGTATTAATCTGGGCTGCGTAATGAAAAAACGATTAACGTTGATATTATTGAACCCCTGAGGGTCAAAGGGCACATAATCAACATCTCTAATGTCATTTTCACTACAATCCCTGAACGACAGTTACTGGAGAAACATGATGTCGAGCTGCCAGACACTCAGATTCAGAGAAATAAATGTAGGTGAAACAACTGGGTCGAATAAATCTTTAGCTGGATTAAATTCACCTTGAAATATTGCACTGTTTATTCTAGATGATTTATGGGTGCACATCATCATTATTATTATTTTAGTAATCGGGAATCAGAATAAGTTCCTCTTGCAGCATCTCTTCTCTTCTCTGGTGATGAGGGCGGGGCTACCTGTCAATCACATGAGATCAGCCAATAGCAAACCGACAAAATCAAGACATTTGTTCTTGTTCCCAAAGCCTTTTCACTCGGATATACGGCACAATAGGGAAGAAATCTCAGGCTAGTTTAGCATAATATAGCCACAAAACTTTCACAATTAACCATGTCTGCAAATTACTTGTTTACTCACTCATAAATAACTGAATAAATAAATAAATAAATAAACACACACTTGAAATACAGGGAAAAGTCTATAGAAAAACTGTTTAAAAAAAAAGTAAAAAATAAATATTAAAATAAGTAAATAAATTATATATAAAAAAAATCAAAATTAAATAAAGTGCTTACATGTTAAATTTAAAAATTTAAAAATAGAACAACCATAAAAAATAAATAATATTAAAATAATTAAATTAGATAAAAAATAAATAAATAAGTGCTTTAAATGTTAAATTAACAGGATTCATGTAAAAATAATAATACTAATAATAAATTCGATTAAAATAAAGTGTTAAAGTCTAGTGAAAAAGGGTAAAAAACCAAATATTAAAATAAGTAAATTTGATTAAAATAACGTGGAAAAGTCAAGAGAAAAAAGCAAATATTTTAAAGATATATTAGAAAAGTAAATACATTCGATTAAAATAAATAAATGTGATTTTTAAATTAAAAAACAAAAGATTAAAATCTAGAAAAAAAAAAAAAAGATTAAAAAATAATACATTCTATTAATATAAAATAAAAAAATGAATAAACAAAAAGACTAAAACTAAAATACATACACATTATATGCAAAATATATAATAATGCAACTTAATTGAAAAAATTATATTGTATATCTAAAATTAGTTTGTGTATAAATTGTGTGTTTGTAAAAGACAGATAATGTTCAAATGTTAGGATGATCATATTGGGCTCTATGGATGTAAAAGATTGAAAAGCCCTGAACTACAGGATCATCAGAGACAAACTGTGAGAGGATGGTGTTGAACTTATTTTAATTAAATAAATAATTCAAATACATACTAGTCTAAGATGGCGGATAAAATCAAATCAAATCAAATCAAGTATATTTGTATAGCGCTTTTCACAATACAGATTGTATCAAAGCAGCTTCACAGTATTAAAATAAAATAATACAACAAAGTTTGTTTCTAGTGGAATTTATTGATTGATAGAATAAAATTAAATATCCCCAAAATATCCCCAACTGATAACAGACATGGCTGACTTTAGAAAGGTCTCTGGAGAAACAAAAGCATCAGCTTCAATACAGTCGAACACAGGAGAAACACTTCAGGAGGCGAAACTAAATCTAATGGAGTCGGAGGAGAGAAGTCAAAACCAAAGAGAAAAATGAGTGATTGACTCTTAATGAAGCGGAACACTAGCGTCTGTCCGAACACGTCTGAGTAAACCAAAGACGACTCCAACATTCCTCTCACTATCTCAGTTTATTCGCTATAGTTTAGAGAATGGTAATAAATATGAGCAGAACTCAGTTGATATTTGACTGGTTTTGTCCGTCCTTCTGTTAGACTGTCTCACACATGAATTATGTTGAATATCTGTCAGCTGTTAAATTTAACTACACAATTAGATAATACCAGTTTAGCTCAACCAATCACCAAGCAATGCTTCATTGTGTTCAGTCTGTGTGTAAAAAGAGCATTAGCAATTAAAGAAAACACACTTCAGCAAAACATGATCAGCTCAAAGTGTCTGAATCAGTTTAGTCTCTGTATGAAGAATATCTGGGTATAATATGTCACAGTTTACTTTATTCTGCTCTCCTCACTTACATAACTGAACTATAGTGTCCTGATCACACTAGTGAAACATCTCAAAGATGATCTCTGGTGTCGGAGTAATGTTTGGTTGGACTGTAAATGCTTCACACACGCATTTCTCCTGATTAACCCTTTAGTTGCCGCTCTACAGAGATACAGATGATATTAGGAAACTCCTGCAAACACACTGCGGATCCCTTATTATTCCCAGCCGTTCCCTCTCAGAGCAAAGCCTAATCCGGGCCTAATCCCACTGCAGTCTCCAGCTGATCCCGACTCACTGACGACACCGGGAGAAACGCAGAGGATTCGATCGCAACACCTCGTCAATCCCTCGAGACGCCGGCGCGTTGACATTCAGAGAACAGCCTCTCCCTCATCTAAAGTCACCGGGCGGAAGCGCATGATCAAATATTGAAGAGCAGCGATGGAAGAAACGATCAGGATTTTCTGACGTGTTCATATTAAACCGTGTGAAATGCAAATCAGAACACGAATGACAGCTGTCAATCAAACCCGAAGCAGTGAAGTGATCAAACTAGACGTTTTATTATTATTATCATCATGATGTTACACAACAGATAAACTCAAAACAAAACACAAGATGCTAACAGAACCGGCGAGATGTTCAGAACTGGAAGTGCTCGTCCGTCATGTGGATGGCCCAGGTGAACTTGTCCCGCTGGGTTTTATTGTAGATCTTTTCAATGGGGACGTTGTGTTTCTTACACCTATAAAGCAACATCGTGTGATTAGAGCGTCATCGTGATCTGAAGGAACTCAATCTATCAATAAATCTGTCAATCATCACCGCTAAAGGCCCTGATACACTTCAAGAGAGTGATGAAACTTCACGAAGCTTTGAAACAAGCAGAAAACGAAGAACTGAGTATATCGGGGCATTAACGGCACTTTCGGTCGTATACGACAGTAAATGTGACGCTTTTTACACCCAATTAATGCTGGAGTTTGATTGGAGAGCTGGTGATCATCGTTCCTGCTCAGTGAAGCGCTGGGTCACATTCAAGCTCAAACCGGTGCGTTCTGCTACGGTTTCCACATGTTTCCTGGTAACGGTGTGTAACGGGGTTTGAGATGCTGTGTGTTTTCTCTTGTTTGGTGTGTGTGTCAAAAATGCCAATCCAATCAGCAGCAACATGAATATAAACACGCGGTATTAGAGAGACTCGCACAACGGGTCCGAGTAAAGTCGTTTACACACGTGTCCTGCAGATCGGTGTACGCAACCACTGAAGATATTAGAAGACGTGTTTGTCGTTTGAGTTTATAGTAAATATAGTATATCAACAGCGATCAGCAATAATGATCAGCCTAATACTCACAATAAAAATAATAAGGTCATATAGATCATAACAGTCTCAGAGGTCAGAAGAGGATTATCCTTCACATGAAGTGTTTTGTCTTCTCATCCTGAAATGCGAGGCAAAAAATTCTTCAAAATGTCCTTCTCAGCTGCCGTAGTTGCAACTCTTGCGTCATCAGAACAGGGTGTTCAACGCACCACCGTTTCCGCTTAAAAAAAAGTTTTGCAACTTTTTGTCGGGGCCGACCGCAGTCCTGATGATCGTTTAAATCAACTGTGTGACAAACCAGGATTCTGCGTTTTTGTGCCCATCTCTTATTCTTAGTTTTGACATCAATTAAAAAGTGCTCACACACTGAGTTCGAAATTCTCGTTGTCAATCACGCTTATACACTGCCTCTGAAACGCTCATTTGTGATCATTTTTTTTGATTTTCTACGTTTTTCGCATCCGTGAGTGAGTGAGTGAGAGAGTGAGAGAGTGAGTGAGTGAGAGAGTGAGAGAGTGAGTGAGTGAGAGAGTGAGTATGAGAGAGTGAGAGAGTGAGTGAGTGAGTGAGTGTGAGTGAGTGAGTATGAGTGAGTGAGTATGAGAGAGTGAGTGAGTGAGTGAGAGAGAGTGAGTATGAGAGAGTGAGTGAGTGAGTGAGTGAGTGAGTATGAGAGAGTGAGTGAGTGAGTGAGTGAGAGTGAGTATGAGAGAGTGAGTGAGTGAGTGAGTGAGTATGAGAGAGTGAGTGAGTGAGTGAGTGAGTGAGTGAGTATGAGAGAGTGAGTGAGTGAGAGAGTGAGTATGAGAGAGTGAGTGAGTGAGTGTGAGTGAGTGAGTATGAGTGAGTGAGTATGAGAGAGTGAGTGAGTGAGTGAGTGAGAGAGAGTGAGTATGAGAGAGTGAGTGAGTGAGTGAGTGAGTATGAGAGTGAGTGAGTGAGTGAGTGAGTGAGTGAGTATGAGAGAGTGAGTGAGTGTGAGTATGAGAGAGTGAGTGAGTGAGTGAGTGAGAGTGAGTATGAGAGAGTGAGTGAGTGAGTGAGTGAGTATGAGAGAGTGAGTGAGTGAGTGTGAGTGAGTATGAGTATGAGAGAGTGAGTGAGTGAGTGAGTGAGTGAGTGAGTGAGTGAGTGAGAGTGAGTATGAGAGAGTGAGTGAGTGAGTATGAGAGAGTGAGTGAGTGAGTGAGTGAGTGAGTGAGTGAGTGAGAGAGTGAGAGTGAGTATGAGAGAGTGAGTGAGTGAGTGAGTATGAGAGAGTTAGTGAGTGAGTGAGTGAGTGAGTATGAGAGAGTGAG